>NC_091239.1:2663536-2973536 GCF_040958095.1 Procambarus clarkii | reverse complement strand
CGATAGCAGGCAGCTCGACATCTGTGAGGCACTACACATCTAAAATAGAATATTGTTATTTTATAGAACAATACATTGCACTAAGAATGTCTAAGTTCCCCAGCCTGCCTAAGAAACAATTAAATGTTCAACATTTATTGTAACATTATTTAAAAGAAATGTGCTCTCAAAATAATATTCATACAGTAGCGCAACACATTACATGTATTTTGCTACATAATTCACTATGTATATAAGGAAGGAAATTACTTAATTGTTCAGATATCACACATTACGGAACACATAAAATGACACACAACATAATACATTTATGGTATCACTCAGTACTTCACATTTATGACACATCACACTATGTCACATATTGAACACATCACACAATGTCACATGTTGAACATATAATACACAACTCAAGGTGTTACCCAATTCAAATAGTGTCCCAAAGCACACTTCACATTTGGCATCAAACAATGCAATTCACTTTGTGTGACATATTTCACAAAACCTATGGTGACAAACTACCATTATGGACACCAAATATGGTGTCTCAATATACCATGCTTATAGGGCGCAAAACAAAGAAAAACAAAAAGGTACAAAGTTTAAGTCACATTGTTTTGCTATTTATTTTATTGTGACTTCTGTTTCTTTTAGATATGCAGATGAATAAGGTCGTATTCGAAACGTCATGGCTTTGACTCAAAAGTAAAGAAGAGTTTTTACAAGATGTTTGTTTTATCTCTGGTTTTCCTTTTTATTTTGAAAATTAGATTCCCGAAGGGAACTTCTATCATAAATAATTTATATTTTGTATATATATACAATTTATATAAATGAAAAGCAAGCTCCTTTAAGGAATACGCAGGCTCAATTGATGAACTTAACTTGTTCTCTTCTGGAAGGGAATTAACTTGCATTTAAGTTTATTTACCTTTGACAAAATGCTGCCTCTACAAATCTTCTTCTTGAGCAAATAATGATCTTTATGTCAACTGTATTTGTAGGAAATCTGTTTTCCTTACATTGTTATGAGAAGACAATATCTTTCGTGACTCAGCACCTCAGAAAAGATATCACATTTGGACATTGCATATGTCCATAGATTACAAGATAATGTATCAAATAAATTCCCTCTGTAGTGACAGGAAAGTTTATCAAGTCCTTCACTCATGAGCGCCCATAAATATCAACCCATAATCTCAGTACTCAAATTCAGTATTGTTATAGATGTCCAGGGATGTACTGCTGATTAATTGCAGTTTTTGAGCCTGTAAGATCGATTTACTCTTCAGTCGGTGCTCAGTCTCAGTTCTGGTACTTTCTATTCCAATTCAATTAACAATTATTAACACAAACATGGGAAAGAGGTCTTTGATGACTTATTATAGCAAAAGAGATAGTGGAGTGGCATAGACTTCAACTTCGAGTGTAGTGGTGAGGACAGGGTGAGTGATTGTGAGGTGGGTGAGTCTTTAGCTGCGCTGCGATTGTCTCTGGTCTGGATCCGACATGACAGTGTTATCTGCTAAAATATGACTGATTCCACACACCCCGTCATTCTCTGAAATGTATAAGGAGGACAAGGTAGTCTTCCTGCAAAAGGTCTGCCATGCTCTGCTATGCGCTGTACTCTTATATGTAATTTTATGCAAGAAATATAACTGAAAAATCTATAATGTTGGTGATTTCTTGAATTTCATTGACTGTTAGGTTTATAGATTTTATTTGATTTCCTAAGAATGATTAAATTTAAAAGATGTATTACTAAATAAAAAGAACGATAGCAACATTGTAGCTGTTAGAGTGATAGTAATCATATGCAGTTGCCACTAAGTAAACTGTAGTCGTCTTCGTGCTATAGTGGACTGTATGGGGTTGTCTCAGTGTACTCTAGGTGGCTCACATTTAGGGAGACGCAGCAGGAATTGTGCTGCCTTCATTTTACCTGCCGGATGAAATATATTTTAGTACTTTATGGTAAAATTAAATATATGTATAACACAGCATGCACTGATAATTAATATAAAATATTAGTTTTAGCTTTTATTTTTAATTCTGGTATTTTGTACACATAAAGGATATTAACAATGACAAGACTTAATATTTTATCGTTGTGAATTTATCTATTGCAAAATGTATATTTGTATTTATCTCTAAACCCTTGCACTATATTTCAAATATTTGTTTGCTAAACATTGGTTAACCTAGTTAGTTATAGTTAATTATGTGGCAAATAATTGACTTACTGAGGTTGGCTTAAAAGCCTGTGTTATGTCCGAGTTCCTGAAATAGAACAATTAGTGAAACATCTTAGCAATGATCCCTGACAAAAATAATTATCACGAACTGTTCCCATAACATATATTATAATGTATATTATAATATACAATATAGGAATCTGGGTGCTCAAAGTCTTTCATCATATGGTAGATCATTGTTAGGAGTTGTGTAGCTCTCTCAGTGAGCTTAGTGCTGTATTTTTATGGAGTTAACTAATGAGGTGGGGTTGATTTTGCATAATGGTGTCTGGCTCCTTTGCTGGAGGGCCTTCGGTGTGGCCACACACTCCACTTAACTATTGTTTTTCTAAGGTTTAACACCCTTAGTTTACTTTAAACAGTGTATCTCAATGTTTATACTCTTTTAATAGACCATGCAAAGGTCCATGGGTATCCTAAACTGCTGAAATCGCACAGCTTGATGCACGTGGTGTTTCCTACTGGTGACGAGTTGTTTGTTGTTTGGTTTGTTTATTATTTAGTTCATTTATAGTTATGTTATTTCACCACAATATCTGTCCACAGAGTAGCTAAACACTTTGATGTGATATAAACTGGTGTATAGTGTGTTTTGGTGTGATGGTGTCTGCGAGCTCCATCAACTGTGGCTCCACATCCCACTTCACACTGGTATTTTATATTTCCACACCTATCATTTTTAAACGGTTTATGAAAACTTTAATCAGTTTTATATGAAGTTTACACCACTATACTAAGGTCCTCGGGAATCAAACCGGCTGAAACATAGCGTTAACGACCACGGTGTATATTCGTTTTGGTGGTGGAGAGTTTAGTATCATGGCAGCGTCTAATAGTAGTAGGCATCCGTTAATCCCGTGGGGTTATGGGGATGCGCCCTGGGTGTCTAGTTGGATGCGTCTACTCTGGCTGAGAAATCCAACCCGAGGATGGCGGTCCCGACCGCTGCGAGTGCAGACAAACGTCGAAGCGGGTGAGTCTGACAGTGGTCGTGTCCTCCTCTGAAGTCTATTATCCTCCGCCTGCCTCTTCAGTTCACCCTCGAATTCTGAAGTCTTTTCTGCCTTTTGCATCTCCAGGCAGATCTGTCCGCAGGTGCTGCCTCCCAAGTGTTGATGTCCATGTTCATGTGCTTGGGGTCGCGTTTTCAGGCGTCTTTGAAACGCAGCTGGGGTCTTCCGGTGGGCCTCTTTCCTGTTGCCAGTTCTCCGTACAAGAAGTCCTTCGGTATGCGGCCATCTTCCATGCGTGTGGCATGACCCAGCCTTCGCATGCGTCTCTGCTTCAGGAGAGTGAACATTGAAGGGATTCCTGTTTCCTCGAGTACTGTGTTGTTGGTGACGTGGTCTTTCCACGTGATGTCAAGGATGCGTCTCAGGTTCCGCATGTGGAAGGTATTGAGCCGTCTCTCCTGGGGAGAGGCCAGGGTGCTGGATTCGGAGCCCTAGAGAAGTGTACTCACCACACACATGCCATGTAGACTCGTCTAAACACTAGCTTTATCCACACCAAGGCGAGCATAGTCACCCCACCCTGTTTTAAAGATCAATTTATACAATCGTTAACCACCCTTATCTGATTAAACAAATATTTTTTTGTTTATATGTATTTATTTGGAACTATTACCATGATAGGCTTATAGCTATTGGATTTAATTAAAAATATCCTGGTATGGAACCCATTATAAATGCCTCCCTGGGATGGTGTCTTCAAAATGATGTTCATATGTTGACTAAACATTCTCTATGTCCTGGGTGGGCGGGACTTTGTTCCATAAATCGCTAGACATAAGCTTTGTGCTCTCGCATACACCATATAACTCACACATGCTATACTCTATTTTGAAGGAAAATTTCCATCTTTATGAGAAGGAAATGATTGTTTGGAGTCCATTATTTAGGACTGAGGCAAGACGAAAATTTACCTCGTTTACTCCCCATCGGTTTGAAAGTACAAACGCAAAATTTTTTTGTACCTCTGTACGGCTGTCCTTTGACGAATGGGCCGTATTGATATTTGTAGAGTTTCATGTGCTCATGCTGTGGGTTGCCCAGGATCTGTAATCCCCCCTTTGGATTCTAAGTGTACTAGTTTGTCTAGTGTTTTCAAGGACGTAGCTCCTTTAGACTGAACTTTAACAATCCGCAAAATTCCCTGACTGTCTGGGTGGACAAATATGACTTTTCCTAACTGTCCTTGGTCCATCAAAGTCCACCAGAACAGTATCACCAGGTTGTATATTAACTTTGTTATATGGGGATTTTATCCCATAATGGTGCTCGCTTAGAGAGATTAGGTACTCCCATGTCCATATTTCATTCCACTTAAATATTATGTTGGAGAGATGCTTGTTCCCTCGTACTAACTCAATCACCCACGTATGAGGGATCTCTGACATCCTCATCTGGTAAGGAAGGTACTGGAGTCATAGGTCCATAGAACATTTTTGTTTTTTTGGAGATATATATACAAGAGTTGTTACATTCTTGTACAGCCACTAGTACCAGTAGCGTCTCGGACAGGTCTCTGGAATACGACCCCCACGAAGAATCGTTTTTACAACCAAGTACCCATTTTACTGTTGAGTTAAACAGAGGCTACAGTTAAGGATTTGTGCTCAGTAAATCCTCTCCGGCCAGGATACGAACCCATGACAAAGTGCTTGCGGAACACCAGGTGAGTGTCTTACCACTACACCACGGAGACTGGCAAAACATTAAGTGAGCTGGACTACTGGCCACCTGAGATATAAGTCAATGGCTGATTATTTATTCTAGACCCGATTTCTGTGACCACTGTTTGGAGCTCCGTGAGACCTATCTTCTTTCATCAAACCTCCGTGCCATGGAGCTCAAGATAGGATGAATTTCGTTTACACATTTTTTCCAGTGCATTATAGGCTTCGGGATAGCTGTTGTTTTTATTAAGGCCTGTCGGCCGTCTATCACTCCATCATAGGAGGACGTAATGTATGGGGGGTTTGATATCCCGAAGCCTATATATACACAATATTTACTTAACCGCAACAAAGGACATGTAATCACAAAGTTAACAAGATACAAGTCACATCAATTAGTTGTCAGTAAGCAAACATGATTTATGAACATGGGGTACACTAGATAGCGTGGGACAGGCTGTTAAGTTGTTGACAAGGTGGTTGGTAACGTTACTTGCCCAGAGTTGCGGCCATGATTTACATTGCATTTCTGCTTTGGTTGAGCCTCACTCTAGGAATGTCAAAGAGATATTTGTTTCTGGTGTTATGACTGTGAGTTCTATTTCAGCCTTCTGAGAACCGCTTAAGGTGAGGATTGGCATTACAATTCAGAGTTTTTATGGATATAGAGAACACTGTGAGAATGTGTTTCTGGATATTTAATTAACATGTTCAAGGATTTCGGTAAGAGAGCAGAGTAGTGTCTGGGACTCGAATTTTGTGATTGTTCTAATTGCTGATTTTTTGTTAAGTAGTTAGAGGTAGACGGTAATTAAGGGTGGTGGACCCTCAGGCATAGAAACTGTGAGATTATCCTTTTTTGTAGTGAATAGGTTACAAGAAACTTCAGTCAGAAAGGACAGAACTAGCATCAAACAAATGCTGAGGGCAGATTATACTTTAATGACTGACCAGGGATGCATAGAGCAGCTGCAGGAGTCCAAATCCTTGGCACTCCTTATCCACTGGGTCATGGAGCTTCTAGGGGCCTCAGAGAGAGGTCGTCAGAGTAGATTGAATGGTCCTTACAACAAAATTAGAATTTATATATGATGTATATGGCCATGAACGCAGTTCGAATGCAAGTAATCCAGGCAACATAAAAAGGATCACGGTAGTATCACAAATAATGCAAATAATGACAAAGCCAATACTGAGTGCAAGGGTCTGAAGGTGTGAACGTAAAGGCACTTGTACTTAACAATTAGTTTATTCATTAAACTTAATGCTAACAAAACTCAACCGACTTAAATTTACTGTGAACAAGAAACAGCCAATGCTGGATCTCGACAACTACTGGATGAACCGGATTAAAGAACCCGAGAGCCATGAGGGAACTACGAGAGTCAACAACAACTACAAAGGAAGACTGACAATGAGAAAGCAGGAGACGAAGA
This sequence comes from Procambarus clarkii, assembly GCF_040958095.1. NCBI lineage: Eukaryota > Metazoa > Arthropoda > Malacostraca > Decapoda > Cambaridae > Procambarus > Procambarus clarkii. The sequence goes on along the minus strand of NC_091239.1, from coordinate 2,967,168 downwards.
ACATAGAGAATAGCATAAAGTTCCGCTGTAAAGATGCTAGTGTCCGGAGGTAAGCGACACATATAAGTGCGATCAGGAAAAACAACAGAGTAGCCAACACCGTCCGCCGACTTTGACCCATCGGTGAAGACAGAAACGGAGCGGGAGTGAGAAGAAAAGTGCTAAAGAAAAAGGCGTTTTAGAACCGTAGGAGGGGTAAAAGCTTTAGTGATACGGGTCAAGGAAGTACAAAACCAAGGAAGAGGGACTCTCCATGGGGGCAAAGAAGGAACAACACGAGGAGAAATATTAGAAATACGAACGGAAAGAGAATCCTGGAGGCGAGATAACCGGACAGAAAGAGGGAGGTGGTGAAGAGGAACAGGAACCGCAGGATGGGTAAAAGTTAAAGCACGACAGAGGCGAGAGGAAGGATGTTGTAATGACCGCGCAAGATAGCGAAGACAGTAGCGATCACGGCGGTCCTGGAGAGACAGGAAGCCAGTGTCAACATACAAGCTAAGGACGGGAGTCGAACGAAAGGCACCAGAACTGAGGCGCAACCCAGTATGGTGCAAAGCATCAGGACGGCGAAGAGTAGGAGAAGCAGACGAGTAAGCAGGGCAACCATAATCGAGCTTAGACAGGATGAGAGAGGAATGTAAAGCAAGGAGAGTGCGCCTATCTGCCCACCAAGAAGTATGGGACAAGACCCGAAGGAGGGTAAGGGCCTTAGAGCACTCAACACGGAGGTAAGAGATATGGGGAGACCAAGACAAACGAGTGTCAAGGAATAACCCCAAAAGCTTCGCGGAATCTTTGTATTCAAGGGGATGACCATAAAGTGACAAAGAGGGACGAAGAACGACCCGTTTCCGCGTAAAAGTCATGGCACAAGTCTTAGAAGTAGAGAACTTGAAGGCATGATCGGTGGCCCAAGACGACACGGCATCAATTGCAAGTTGAAGCCGGCGCTGAAGGAGAGGCGAATCATCACCCTGACAGCAAAGGGTAAGATCATCGACATAGAGAGCGGAGAAGACACCAGAAGGAAGAGAGGAAAGAAGACCATTGAGGGCAACCAGAAAAAGAGTAGTGCTCAGAACACTACCCTGGGGCACACCTTCGAATTGCTGAAAAGAGGCAGAGAGAGCGGTACCAAGGCGCACCCAAAAGGAACGACAGGAGAGGAAGCTGCGGAGAAAGAGAGGGAGATGACCACAAAGGCCAAAAGAATGAAGTTGAGATAGAATATGATATCGCCAAGTGGTGTCATAAGCCTTTTCCAGGTCAAAAAGGACGGCAACAACGGAGGTCTTCACAGCAAAAGCAGTACGAATATAGACCTCCAAGTTCACAAGGACATCTGTCGTGCTGTGGCACTTGCGGAAACCAAATTGAGAAGGGGAGAGGAGGTGATGGTGTTCCAGGAACCACATCAGACGAACGTTAACCATACGGTCAAAGAGTTTGCAGACACAACTTGTGAGAGTAATAGGGCGAAAGTCCGTAGGGGAAGTACCCAGAGACCCCGGTTTGCGAACAGGGAGGACAACGGCATCGAGCCAGTCCTCAGGGACTGACGACGACTCCCAGATCCGATTATACAGGCTCAGTAAATACTGAGACGTGCACGGAGGGAGATGGCGAAGCATCTCATAATGAATACCATCGGAGCCCGCCGCCGTAGAACCGCAGAGGGCCAGGGCAGAACGAAGTTCAGAGAGAGAGAAGGGATCATTATAGGGAAGCTGAAGACGAGTGCAGAAATCTAAAGGACGAGACTCAAGGACAGGTTTACGAAGAAGAAAAGATTGGGGAAGATGAAGACCAGAGCTAACAGAAGAAAAGTGGGAACCCAGTACGGAAGCGACCTGCAACGGGTCCGCCACAAGAGTATCATGGAGGTGAAGGACCGGTGAAACATCGGGAACGAACTTACCCGCTATCTTGCGGATACGCTTCCAGATCTGGGCCAGAAAAGTTTCGGACGTAATTGTCGAGACATAAGATGCCCAACATTCACGTTTAGCCGTACGGATGGCCCTACGGGCCACCGCTCTCGCTTTCCGAAAGAAAAGAAAAGAATCAGTCGTCTGCCTACGGCGGTGCCTCTTCCAGGCTGCACGCTTACAGCGGACAGCCCGAGCACAGTCCGCATTCCACCAGGGAACGCACTTCCGTGGACCCCGAGAGGAAGAGCGAGGGATAGAGCGGAGGGCAGCGTTGAAGACAGTGTCATGAAAAAGGAGAGCGCGAGAGAGAGGCAGAAGGGAGAGGTCAGAGAGAGTAGCACTGAGGGTAAATAGGGTCCAGTCCGCCTTAGCAAACTGCCACCTAGGGAAAGAGAGGGAAGGGCGAAAAGAGAAAAAGGAAACAAGGATGGGGAAATTATCACTTCCATGGAGGTCATCAAGAACCTGCCACGTGAAATCTAAGTATAGAGAAGAAGAGCAGAGAGAAAGATCAAGACAAGAAAGGGTGTGAGTCCGAGAGTCCAAATGAGTGGGCTCACCAGAATTTAGAAGAGACAGGGAAGAAGAGAGGAGAAACGGCTAGAGAAGGCGACCCCGGGTATTCGTCAGAACGTCACCCCAAAGAGAATGACGACAATTGAAGTCACCCAGCAGGAGCACAGGCTCCGGCAAGGAGTCTAGGAGGTGTTTCAAATCAGGAAGAGAAAGCGGGACACTCGGGGGGAGATAAATGGAACAAACTGTGTACCATTTCCCCACAAAGATACGAGCAGCAGAACAATGGAGAGGCGAAGGAAAAAGTAAAGGAACAAAGGGAACATCTGCACGAATCAAAAGAGCAGAAGAATTAGAAGCCCCAGCAACGGCTGGGTGGGGGGAGGGGGGGGGGAGAGAGAAAGGAATAGCCACGAAAACGACCAGGGCGAGCACCAAGCATCGTCTCCTGGAGACAGACACAAAGAGGCGAAAACCGCGAAATCAGAAATTGGAGTTCGAGAAAATTGGCGTAATAACCTCGAACGTTCCATTGAAGAATGGACAACGACGAGAAGAGAAAGGCCAAAAACAGAGAACAAGGAAGAAACAAAGGCGAAAGAGCAACAGAGCACGTTAAAGAATATCAGGGTCGGGATCAGGGTCAGCAAAGTCAGGGTTAGGGGGCATGGGTAAACTGAGCAAAGACGGAGGGAAGGAAACTGGAGAACAGATCAGAGGTGGGCGGGCGGAGTCCGGAGGAGGAGGAGGAGGAGGAAGAGGAGGAGACAACGGAGAGGAGCAGTCAAGGACAGCAGCAGGAAGAGGAGGGGTTGAAAGAGGGGAGCGTACCTCACCAAGGGCAGCAACCGAGAGGGAAGCGGGGGCTAAAGAAACCTGCATAGCAGGAACAGGGGGCGCAACCACCGAAATGGGAGGGGAAGGAGCGAGAGAGGCAGAAGTAGGGGCCGAGGAAGAAAGCGAAACCTTCTTACCCTCCGGGGAGGAGGAAGGAGAGGAGCCAGGTTTACGCTTCTGACGTAAAGAGACAGGTGTCCCAGCAACCACGTACTGGGCAACGGATTCTAGCGTCTCAACAGGAGAAGCTGAACGAGAGCACACATGACGGCCGTTTAGAAAGCGATGGACATCAGCCCGCACCGACAGGCGGCGGGGAGAGTCAAGAGACGGAGGGGAAGGAGGAACGGAGGGAGACGAGGAAGAAGACACAGGAGACACGACAGACCGGGTAGAAAGAAGGGGAACCCCAGACAGAGGACCAGGAGGTGGATCCTTCGGGAGAGAACCCAAAGGAACAGAGGAGGGGGCAGTGGGCGTATCAGGGTCCAAGGCCCGGAAACGGTTGTGAGTCTGAGGAAGGCGGGAAGGACGAGGAGAGGAAGAGCGCAACACGCGAGCATAAGAGATATTAGCATAAGGCGGGAGCCGGCGAACCTGGCGTCTCGCCTCAGGAAATGATAAACGCTCCCGGTGCTTCAAGTTGAGGACGGCTGCCTCAAACTTGTAATGGACACACGCACGGGAGAAGGTAGGATGGGCCACACCGCAGTTGAGGCAACGAGCCTGGGGAGAAGTGCACTCCGACTTAGAGTGACCTTCGCCACCACACAAAGGACAGAGAGAGACAGTCCCGGAGCAGCGGAGGGCACCATGCCCAAACCTCCAGCACTTGTTGCAGAGCCGAGGAGAAGGAATGTACTCCTGGACAGAGCACCTGGCACCAGCAAGAATGACAGAGGGTGGAAGGGTCCTACCATCAAAGGTAATCTTCACAACCCGGAAGGGTTGACGGCGACTACCACGAGGGGGACGAGTAAACGTGTCCACCTGGAGAATAGAATGGCCCTGGGCAGCAAGGATATGTCGAATATCGTCGTGGCAGTCGCGCAGGTCCCGAACACCGGTCGCAACATGGGGCGGGAGCAGAATAGTGCCTACACTGGCATTCAACTGAGCGTTCTTCGAGACCCGAACAGGGGTCTCGCCAAGGCAGGATAAGGCAGCCAAGCGGGAAGCAGCATCCTGAGAAGGAGCAGCAACGACACGTGTACCGAGACGAGTGGGGGTTGAAAGTAATGGAGGCATCCACGGAATCAACGAGATGTCGATGGAGGGAGAAATCGTCAGGAGGCGCAGAATCAAGAGGGAGGAGATCAAAATATTTGGCCCACGAAGCGGGACCAAACAAGGCTTGATAGGTAGCAGAACTGGAAGGAATCGAGCGAGGGCGGCCCTGACGAGGACGGTGGTGAGAACCCCTAGAGAGAGAGGGGTTAAAAGGCGCAGTAGTTACAACTAGAGAAGGAGCCGCGCCAGGGGACGAGGTAGTCAGCACTGGGGGCTTGGGGCTCGACCCAACCACAGAGGAGGGAGGGGAGCCAGGGGAAGGAGTCAGAGAGGCCAAAGGATGAGCAAGGACGGGGCCCAATGCAGCGGATGCTACAGAGCCCGGCCTTCCAACACGGACTGACTCGGGGGCTTGGTCGCCAACCCCACGAGCCTGAGAAGGTAAACCTGAAACAGCCGAAACAGGGGTCATCATCATTACGAAAAGAAAAATTCATTCACGAATGTGCTCCCACACCCAGCATGGAACCACAATTAGAGGCAGGACACCCAACAAGAAGCTATTGCCGATCTTGCCGGGGCCTCCTAGGGGTGCGTCGTGAGTATACGCCCCACAAACGCCACCTTAAGAAACCGACAGTCCGTCGAGATCGGGTTCAGTGACGAAAGGGGGATTGACAATAAAAGGTTCCCCTCGCTCTCGACGTCGGGTACTACAGTTCTACGGGTGCAAGAGTATGCCTCCTCAAGCACCCAGGCGTCAAAATAGAAGAAGTCCAAGGGAAGAACCAGAACAAGCAAAAGGTCGGCAGGAAACGGCAAGCAGATAGGAGAAGAGGGGGGGGGAGAAAAACGAAACAGAAGGAAAAGGAAAAGGTGCTCAGCAGAATTGGAGAGGACGGCAGCAGAAGCACAAGGCTAGAAAAGGACAGAGGACTGTCCCAAGGAGCATCACACTCCGGCACCCGCCCACTAACCCCCCACACGGCAACAACGAGCTGAGCGGGGAGGGGAATAAAAACACAAACTGATCTATGTCAAAGGTACCAGCTTCACCTAGTATTTTATCAATGAACAAATGATTATTAACACACTGGGAAAACATGATTTCTAATCATCCTGAAAATTAGGAGGAGCACTACTGTAAATGGGAGAAAGCAGTTCTGATAGTAAGGTGCAGAACTTTGGTCTAGTTCCCATGAGTGAATCGTGTGTCGCCATATGTAACCTGTGACAGAGTTGTCACCTTGCGTTACAGTGCTAGAGGGAGAGGAAGGGGGAGGTCAGAGGTCGCAGTTAATGGTATTTAGTTTTTTTCAATACACAACAATCTGTCTCTCTAGTGGTTGCAGAATGCATTTTGAATGACTGAGTAGAACTCTTAGAAAGGAATAGCATTTTTGCAGATAGGACCTATATGAATGGATTCTTTAGTAGCGGCATCAGTGAGTTAATTATTGGCAACACCAATATGGCTTGGGGACCCAGCACAATTCTACAATAATATACCTACTACAGAGGGGGAATAGCCTGTATAGGATTTGTGCAAAACATGATGGAAAGGGTTAACCTCCACACTGCACAGAGTGGTTTTAAGCACTAGATCAGAGGTGCACAGAGTGCCTTAGGGCGCTCGTAGGTATAGCATAGGATTAAAAAGTTCCATGTGGTTACTCGGGTATGAAATGGATGCCTGAGGCTTCCTGGTGGTGGGGAGCCCCAGGTTTAAGGTAGCAACCATGTCTGATGCATCATCTACGAGCTCCCGGTCTACGGTCAGCCGCTGTGTTGCAAAATGACTTTCAGGGGACAAAATAGAAGACATGTTGTTTGATCAACGACCGATTACTGATGATTTAGATTACAGCTCAGAGAAGTACTGTCATCATTTTCATCCCATTCATTCCTTCCTTAAGTAGTTAGGGTTAATCCCGTGGGTCTTCGCCCCCCCTTGTACTTGGGAGCCACTGCTCACCCTAGGGGCCCCCCAGTCTACCAAAGGCTGGCCTTGAATTGCATCCCTGGCGAGTGGGGAAATCTCACCTCACTTCTGTTGCTCTCTGTCGGACTTGCCCACTGTGACACTGGAAGAATACACAGGTAAATCCTTACCTCTTTAAGTCAAGGTCGACAGCTGGGTGTTCATACTCATGTCCCAGCAACTCTCCTCAGTGGTCATATTTGTTATCACAAACCAAGGATTCAATGTCAGACGCAATGCAGTGCCACATAAATGGTCTACTCAAATAGCCCTAGAGACGAAGACTCACTCAAACACAGTATAAAAATTGATGATAAGTTTACTGAATAAAACTACACTGGATCTGCATAAAGAAGTGGAACTGTCCGACGGCGGCAACACTCCTCACCTGCCTCTGGCAACACACTCAACTGGACGGTTCAAAACTTCGATCCTGGCCTCTTTAATCCAGCCACTTCCTCTAGCTGTCGAAAATGTCACAGCACCCACACACATACATTAGTATATATTACCTCATGTATATATGAATAACCTGGCACCTAGCCTAATGCTACCACACTGGCAGTAATAATAAAGACAATGCTCACAACATGAATGATATCCTACCTCACCTAGACCAAGGGGTAATGGGAGGGAATTTATGTACCTTAACTCTTTCTACTACATAGTCGACATATCATCTGGCGAGGATTCCTGAGGTCCTCGGTCCTGGCGTTTGGTCCTCCGTTGATCAGGGTCCTGTACACACAAGGTCATCAGCCGACTTGTAGATGCGCGTCCTCGTCGTACTCACACTCTGCAGGCAGGCCCTCCTCCTCCTCCTCCTGAGGTACTGGAGACAGGTCCCTGTGCATGTCGTCTTCTTCCTCCCACACTAGCACTGTAGACAAACTTACAGTCTGGTTCAATGTCTCCTCCTCAGTCTTCCAGTAGACTTGACCACGGGCACAGCAGCTCGCCTGATGCGTTTGAACGTTGGCCGTGGGGTTGAGGGGGTGTCCTCCCGACGTTCACCTCTGCCGCAGACTATCAGTAAAAGTGCTCTTGGCGCTCTGGCACCAGCCAAGCTCTGCTTCCATGTACTTTACAGGTATCAGATAATCTCCCATGACGTCTGCGGTACTAATGCGGCTGCTTGGGTCCACTGGATGGGGCTTCCTAGCCTCCAAATTGGGACCTCATTCGAGCGTTTCCGCTCTCGATGACGGGCTGTGACACACTATACCCGCAGCGCAGGACCGACCAGAGCCCTCCGCCTTGTAACGTCACGCCTCCCGAGGGCTCCTCGTCATTGGTCTATATTGTCACGTGACCCTACCTGGCGTCAGAATCAACTAACGGCAGGCGTCACGCTCCTTTGGCGGGAAGTGGAAAGCCTCGACGCCATTTTGTAACACCAAAAGGGCGTAAGCTACTTGTAAACCCAAACTAAATCGGCTAATTCACTGCCAACACGATAACTTTCTATACCTTTATATATATATCAAAAGGTTCCCTGAGCATCAGAGAACGTGCAAGTCGCAGAGATATGACTCTTGATGCCGGGACAGGAAAGACATAGGGGTGGGACACCATCCCAGTACCTAACACAAGGGTCTGACACGAGTGATGAGGAGTATGTGGTGGACGATGTCGAGAGTGTGTACAGTACACGCACCTCGCCTGGCCTCCCACGCTGCCCTGGGTCAACACCACTGGAGTTACCATCACCATCTGTCACCGGACGTAAGTCTACTGGGTGATTCTACATGTTATGAGTCATTTTCTGGATTCAATGCCACTATGCGGAGTTTTGCTGCCCCAGCACAAGCACTGCCCCTGCCCAAGGCAGCGCCAGCATCTCACGCGGACTGACGACAATGCGTCCTCGTCATCAGGTGTTTGTGGTAGGCCTGTACTACGCAAAACAGTCTAATCTCCTGGCATGCCCACGTGCAGCTCTAGCACAAGACGTAGTAGCCGTGGTGTTGGCACCCGTGCTGGTGGTGATCGTGCTGGTGTTGACCGTGGTGTTGGCACCAAAACCAAAAATACGGGTGTAATTGTTTAGCAGGATTGTGAGAATTTTGTCGCACAAATTCCAGCATTTGATTATACATATGTTGGTGTGATACCCTTATTCTCTTACACTAATGAGGATATGCCTGAAATTGATTATTTTATGGCATATTTGATCAACCATTCATGGACCATCTCGTTGCAGAGACGAACCAATACGCTCTGGAACTCACTGACTCTGGAATTTTACCTGCCTCTCGATTGACACGTTGGAAGGCACGACTATTGAGGAAATGTATGTGATTTTAACGTTGACCATGATGATGAGGCATGCAGATAAACACGTGATCCAGGATTTTTGGAACAAAGACAGCCTTATTCCTACCCCTTATTCTACAGGGACATGTCTCGTGATAGGTTCCTGTTGCTTCTCAGGTGCCTCAACTTTGAGAACAATGCTAAGGAAGACAGACACGACAGACTGTGGAAAGTGCGGAAGATATTTAGAGAATTGAAAGGAAAGTTTCGTGACTATTTTGTCCCAGCACAGAGTGTCTTGACTGATGAATCGCTAGTCCTCTTCAAGGGACAACTCGCGTTCAAGAAGTACATTCCATCAAAGCGGCACTAGATGAACAAATCCACAAGGGCAGTGACGAGGATTCGAACCTACGTCCGAGAGCATCCCAGATGCTGCCTTAATCGACTGAGCTATGACATGGTAGTTGTGTACAGCAACTTACATGTCGAAATGGTCAAGATCCACACGGCTTCTCAAGCAGTGTCGTGAAAACTCATGGAACTGTTGCTGAACAAGGAGTTTATCATGTTCACAGACAATTATTATACCAGCCCCTTGCTAACCCAGAGTCCTCCTTGTCCACAACACAGGCGTATGTGGCACTGTCAAGGCCCACAGGAGGGAAATGCTAGTGTTTGGCATTGGTATTGCAGTGGCTGATTGCCAACTGAGAAAGTGTGATAAAATGATATCAGTGTGCTGGAGGGACAGACGCGAGGTGAATATGTTGACAACTATTCACGCCGGTGTCATATTGGACAACTATTCACTTTGCAACCTTGTTGCAAAGTGAACTTTGCAACAAAGATGCTAATGTATAAACCTGATTGTGTCATTGATTACAATGTAAATATGCGGTTTGTAGATAAATGTGAAAAGATGGTTGGTGCCGTCGAGTGTGTGAGAAAATCTGTGAAGTGGATAAAGAAATTGTTTTCCACCTCGTTGACGTTGCAGTGCTGAACTGTATCAACACGTATCTCGTGAAATATGGCAGGAGACAACCTATCCGTACATACAGTGTTGCTCTAGTGTCACAACTACTGGTGAGGTATGGGTGAAGGGCAATGTTGTGACGCATGGGGGGGGGGGGTGCCAGTAACAAGGCCTCACTCAGTTCCTGACAGACTCAGGGGTAAAGAACACCTTGCTGTACACAAGCTTGGTTATATGCCAAGCACAGGCACACGAGAAAAGGGTTAACATCCCTGTGTTGTTTGCAAGAACACGCAATGTAGGGAACAGAAGCGAAGATCCATCTGCACCTGGAGCGTTGAGTGCAAAGTTGCCTTGTGATCTGTTGACTGCTCCAGTGATCATCACACACTTACGCAGTTCTAAGTGTGTTGACAGTGATGTATACAGTCTGTGATAGTGTACAGTGTGTTAAATTAGTAGCAAATGTAAATAATTGAACATATAATATAGAAAATATGAACAATATTTGGGGACACATTTGTGATACATGTAATACATTTTCTTTGAACAGTACGGATGTTCTATTTCCTGATTATTGTAAACCTGTTTAATATATATAGAATTAGCCAGAAAAAACAAAGAAATGCATTTGTAAATGTACAGAAAAAATGATCATAAAATTATTTGCGGCAACTCGCGCTTGTAGAATCTGGCACACGACTGCCTGCGGGAGGCTACGAAACGGACAACCACTAAGCTGTGACGGCACCCAACATTTTCTGGACACCACTGCGGCCAAAGTAAGTTCATTTGTGCAATATTTTCAACATATATGTGATCAGGGGAGGGCATTTAACACTTTTCGAAAAAAACAAAATTGTCAAAGAATTTCTTTTCTGCGCACAGCGGGAATATCATATTTTAAGGCAGCACAGCACGGTGGTTAAAGAACTTCAGAGCCACATAGGGCCTGCGAGCTTAAAAACAAATGAACCTTGCTTCATAAATAGGAACTGGCATGTATACGAGAACACATTTTGTGTAAAATTCACGAAATTGCATAAAGTTTAGCATTAACATGAAATCGTTTACAGAGGATGGCGTCACAAAAAGGTTTGACAAGGAAAAATAACTCAGCAGTCAAAGCTCTCAGCAGATTTTGAATTTTACGTAAAATGAACATTAGCAAGTGAATGGCAGATAAACTGTTAGAAGAAAGACCATTTCATAATTGTAGAAAGACTCTCATGAGATATGCCAATACCGATCATGGATCTTAAAGCGACGCAACACCGGTTGCCTGAGTAGTTTAGGGATGCTGATTCCATGCCGTTGTGCACCTTTAATATTTTCTTCTAAGAGAATGCTCTGGATTGGAGGGGGATGAAAGGAACCAGAGCAAAATATAGATTTGGGATGGAACGGGGGGAAGGAATGGTGCCCAACCACTTGTGGACGGTCGGGGATTGAACGCCGACCTGCATGTAGCGAGACCGTCGCTCTACCAGCCCAGCCCAAGTGGTTGGACATGGGTCGATGGAGACCCCAATGAATATGTGAAACAGCTATAGTCTAGTTTAGATGGCATTAGAAAGCATAAACAAAAATCGCGTTCACTAACTGCAAGCCCCCCCCCTCCCAATCCTTCCCTCTCACAAGATATAGTTAAGGTAAGACATTGAGAACATTGACCCAGAGATAATTGACATAGGACGACCAAGACAGGTTGAAGTAAGGGTCCAAAAACTTTGCATACATGTTGGTGAGAGTAGCATGGAAGGAGAGGTGCTGGTGAGAGTAGCATAGTAGGAGAGGTGCTGGTGAGAGTAGCATGGAAGGAGAGGTGCTGGTGAGAGTAACATGGAAGGAGAGGTGCTGGTGAGAGTAGCATGGAAGGAGAGGTGCTGGTGAGAGTAGCATGGAAGGAGAGGTGTTGGTGAGAGTAGCATGGAAGGAGAGGTGTTGGTGAGAGTAGCATGGAAGGAGAGGTGTTGGTGAGAGTAGCATGGAAGGAGAGGTGCTGGTGAGAGTAACATGGAAGGAGAGGTGTTGGTGAGAGTAGCATGGAAGGAGAGGTGGTGGTGAGAGTAACATGGAAGGAGAGGTGTTGGTGAGAGTAACATGGAAGGAGAGGTGTTGGTGAGAGTAGCATGGAAGGAGAGGTGCTGGTGAGAGTAGCATAGAAGGAGAGGTGCTGGTGAGAGGAGCATGGAAGGAGAGGTGCTGGTGAGAGTAGCATGGAAGGAGAGGTGCTGGTGAGAGTAGCATGGAAGGAGAGGTGTTGGTGAGAGTAACATGGAAGGAGAGGTGTTGGTGAGAGTAACATGGAAGGAGAGGTGTTGGTGAGAGTAGCATGGAAGGAGAGGTGCTGGTGAGAGTAGCATGGAAGGAGAGGTGCTGGTGAGAGTAGCATGGAAGGAGAGGTGCTGGTGAGAGTAGCATGGAAGGAGAGGTGCTGGTGAGAGTAGCATGGAGGGAGAGGTGCTGGTGAGAGTAGCATGGAAGGAGAGGTGCTGGTGAGAGTAGCATGGAAGGAGAGGTGTTGGTGAGAGTAACATGGAAGGAAAGGTGCTGGTGAGAGTAACATGGAAGGAGAGGTGCTGGTGAGAGTAGCATGGAAGAAGAAGTGATGGTAAGAGTAGCATTTATGGAGAGGAGTGAGTTGCAGGTGAGAGAAGGTGAAACGTTATCTTCACTGAGGTGCTGTTGCTACTGATAACTTTCATAACTTTTTAAATGTATCCACTCTGTAGTCAGTGACCTCTTATGAGTGCCGGCAAAACCTAATTCAGGTGTAAAAACCTGATTGACAGTGGCCTTGACGTTAGTATGAACAATGGACTGTCGCTAAATTGGAAAAAAATGGTTGCTGACTTTATATGATCAAATATCACAATTTTGTTTGTTTTTTAGATGAATCAATTATTTATCAGACTAAATGAGAAATATAAGTTGGAGTGTTTGTACCCAGCAAACATTTCTTATTTCAGAACATTTTAAAACCTAAATTTTAAATTTTTATCAAGTTTAAATTACATCACATCAATGTTGTATTCGAATTTGTAAAGACGATAATTAAACGTTCAAACATAATGTCTTAAAAATAAATAATGGAATGATGGAATGATTAAACGTAAACGGTTTTAAATGTTAATGCTATTCATTTAAATTTTGGAATTATTAGAATAATAAACTTAATTGAATTCTGATGAAATAAAGGAAAAGAGAGAAAAAGAGACAGAGTTTGAGAAAAAAAAGGTGAGAGAGACTGAAAGAGTTGGAGAAAAAGTGAAAGTGAGAGAGAGTGAGAGTGAGAGTGAGAGTGAGAGTGAGTGAGAGAGAGAGAGAGAGAGAGAGAGAGAGAGAGAGAGAGAGAGAGAGAGAGAGAGAGAGAGAGAGAGAGAGAGAGAGAGAGAGAGAGAGAGAGAGAGAGAGAGAGAGAGAGAGAGAGAGAAGAGAGGAGATGGAGGGAGAGAGAGAAGAGAGGAGATGGAGGGAGAGAGAGAAGAGTTTGACAAAAGGAAAGTAATTAGACCACGTGGGAGCGTAGTGCCACAAGGCCTATGTTTACATAAATGAATCTAGGTATACTTGGACTATAGTGAACAGTGATACAGTAAATTAGTGAATGGTAACACAACAGACATAAGGAAACAGTGACTGATGGCATTTAGTTGACAGAAATATCCACGTGGAGTGAAGACGGATCCACTGATGGACCTCGACATAAGGACATCATTATATTCTCGCCTAGTTTGTGTGAACAGAACCACTTGGCTGGTAGGTACGGCTTCTAAGTCAGTTATCTGGTGTACAGAGGGAGGAAAAATATAATAAATATCTTTTCAGTTTATCATATATAATTAAAATCTCAAAGTGGCTCATTCCGGGTAGAAGTTGACACAAAAAGGTCACTTGTGACATCCACACAAACACACACACACAAGCAATCGCATACACAAGCGCGCACACACACACACACACACACACACACACACACACACACACACACACACACACACACACACACACACACACACACACACACACACACACACACACACACACACACACATATATATATGAACAAGGGGACACAGGTGGAAGCTGAGTACCCAAATGAGCCACAGAGACGTTAGAAAGAACTTTTTCAGTGTCAGAGTAGTTAGTAAATGGAATGCATTAGGAAGTGATGTGGTGAAGGCTGACTCCATACACAGTTTCAAATGTAGATATGATAGAGCCCAGTAGGCTCAGGAATCTGTACAACAGTTGATTGACAGTTGAAAGGCAGGACCAAAGAGCCAGAGCTCAACCCCCGCAAGCACAATTAGGTGAGTACAATTAGGTGAGTACACACACACAATAAATATCTTGTTCAGTATATCATATACCTAATAGGTGTGTAGCTGAGGTATCTGGGGGTGTGGGGGTCTGGTAGCTGAGCGGACAGCACGCAAGACTCAAAATTCTGTGGCCCGGGTTCGGTTCCCGGATCAGGCAGAAACAAATAGGCACAGTTTCTTTCACCCTGATGTACCTGTTACCTAAGCAGTAACTCCTAGTCTCCTTCACACCCACTCCTAGTTTCCTCTACACTCACTACCAGTCTTCTCCACACTCACTCTTAGTCTCCTCCACACCCACACACAGTCTCCTCGACACCCACACCCAGTCTCCTCCACACCCACACCCAGTCTCCTCGACACCCACACCCAGTCTCCTCCACTCTCACTCCTAGTCTCCTCCACACCCACTCCTGTTCTCCACCACATCCAATCCTTATCTCTTCCACACACACTCCTACTTTCCTCCTCACTCACTCCTTGTCTCCTCCACACTCACTCCTTGTCTCCTCCACACTCACTCCTAGTCTCCTCCACATCCCTCTCCTAGTCTCCTCCACACCCACTCCTAGTCTCCACAATCTTACTACTAGACTCCTCCACATCCACTCCTTGTCTCCTCTACACCGACTCCCAGTCTCCTCCACATACACTCCTAGTCTCCTCCACACCCACTCCTAGTCTCCTCTACACAACTCCTAGTCTCCTACACACCCTCTCCTGGTCTCCTCCACACCCACTCCTAGTCTCCTCTACACCACTCCTAGTCTCCTTCACACTCACTCCTAGTCTCCTACACACCAACTCCTTGTCTCCTCTAAACCACTCCTAGTCTCCTACACACCCTCTCCTAGTCTCCTACACACCAACTCCTTGTCTCCTCTACACCACTCCTAGTCTCCTACACACCAACGCCTTGTCTCCTCTACACCACTCCTAGTCTCCTCCAAACTCACTCCTAGTGTCCACCACACTGAATTCTAGTCTCTTCTACACCCACTCCAATCTACTCCACAGGCACTCCCAGTCTCCACCACATCCACTCATAGTCTTCTCCACACCCATTCCTAATCTCCTCCACGCCCACTTCTAGTCTCCTCCACACTCAATTCTAGTCTCCTCTACACCCACTCCAATCTCCTCCACAAACACCCCTAGTCACCTCCACACCCACTCCAAGTCTCCTCCACACCCACTCCTAGTCTCCTCTCCTCCTCTCCTAGTGTCCTCCACACCCACTCCAAGTCTCCTCCACACCCACTCCTAGTCTCCTCTACTCCTCTCCTAGTCTCCTCCACACCCACTCCAAGTCTCCTCCACACCCACTCCTAGTCTCCTCTACTCCTCTCCTAGTCTCCTCTACACCCACTCCTAGTCTCCTCCACACCCACTCCTAGTCTCCTCTACTCCTCTCCTAGTTTCCTCCACACCCACTCCTAGTCTCCTCCACACCCACTCCTAGTCTCCTCCACACCCACTCCAAGTCTCCTCCACACCCACTCCTAGTCTCCTCTACTCCTCTCCTAGTCTCCTTAACACCCACTCCAAGTCTCCTCCACACCCACTCCTAGTCTCCTCTACTCCTCTCCTAGTCTCCTCTACACCCACTCCTAGTCTCCTCCACACCCACTCCTAGTCTCCTCTACTCCTCTCCTAGTCTCCTCCACACCCACTCCTAGTCTCCTCCACACCAACTCCTAATCTCCTCCACACCCAAAGCAGGCAGCAGACGCGAGGAAGGAGCGCAGGGAGAGAGAAAGGAATCAGAGTACCACAACCCCGAACCCTTCAATACCAAAGGGAAGTGGAGAACCCTCCTCAAACAGTGCAACAGCCACAGGGATTGGGGCACTACCCCCACATTCTACCCAACAGACACCCTACCTGCCCCATCCCCTGTCAGCCCCCCACTAAGTACCCACCTAGGGTACCATCCCCCAGCCCACCTCCCACCTCCCACTCACCCCTCTCCACCCACTCACCTATACAGGGAATACAGAGAACATATACGGCACGCATAGACGCAATAAAGCACCTAAATTATTGGGATCGTCTCAAAGCCCTCCAAATGTACTCACTAGAAAGAAGGCGAGAGAGATATCAAATAATATACACCTGGAAGATACTGGAGGGCCAAGTACCAAATCTACACAGTAAAATAACAACGTACTGGAGTGAACGACATGGAAGAAAATGTAGAATAGAACCAGTGAAGAGCAGAGGTGCCTTAGGCACAATCAGAGAACACTGTATAAACATCAGAGGTCCGTGGTTGTTCAACGTCCACCCAGCAAGCATAAGAAATATTGCCGGAACAACTGTGGACATCTTCAAGAGGAAACTAGATTTATTCCTCCAAGGAGTGCCGGACCAACCGGGCTGTGGTGGGTATGTGGGCCTGCGGGCCGCTCCAAGCAACAGCCTGGTGGACCAAACTCTCACAAGTCGAGCCTGGCCTCGGGCTGGGCTTGAGGAGTAGAAGAACTCCCAGAACCCCATCAACCAGGTAACCTCTCTCCCCAGGACCTCCCTTCTCCCCCATCCCCCAAGCCCGTCTCTCCAACTTCCAAGCCCTTCGTTCTCCCCCGCCCCCCCTCCCGCTATCCACCACCCCCACCTAAGTCTTCCCCTGTACACCACTCCCATAAACCCTCCCATCTTCCTCACCCACCTCAGCCTTCCTTTTCCCTCAACGCCCCCCAAGCCCTCCCCCTTTTCCAGCCCCCCCATCTCCCCCATCCCCCAAAGTTTCTCCTCCCCCCATGCTCCCCCTCTGCTGGGGGCTGATGGAGGCAAGCTGATGGAGAAGATTGTGCGAAGAAAGCTAGTAGAACATCTGTAGCGAAAGAACTTTGTAACACAGCATCAACATGGATTCAGGGATGGCAGGTCCTGCCTCACAGGGTTACTTGAATTCTACGACCAGGCAACAAAAATAAGGCAAGAAAGAGAAGGGTGGGCAGACTGTATATTTTTGGATTGTCAGAAAGCCTTTGATACAGTACCACACAAGAGGCTAGTGAAAAAGCTGGAGATGCAGGCTGGCGTGAAAGGGAAGGTACTCCATTGGATAAAGTAGTATCTAAGCAACAGGAGACAACGAGTCAGTGTGAGGGGTGAGGTCTCAGATTGGCGAGACGTTACGAGTGGAGTCCTGCAGGGGTCAGTCCTTGGACCTATACTGTTTCTGATATATGTAAATGATCTCCCAGAGGGTATAGAATCGTTTCTCTCAATGTTTGCCGATGATACAAAAATTATGAGGAGGATTGAAATAGAGGATGATAATAGGAGGCTACAAGATGACCTAGAAAGACTGAGTGAATGGTCCAACAAATGGTTGTTGAAGTTCAAGCCGAGTAAATGCAAAGTAATGAAACTAGGCAGTGGAAACAGGAGGCCAGACACAGGATACAGAATAGGAGATGAAGTACTTAATGAAACGGACAGAGAAAGATCTAGGAGTTGATATAAGACCAAACCTGTCTCCAGAAACACACATAAAAAGAATAACGTCTGCGGCATATGCGAGGCTGGCTAACATCATAACAGCGTTCAGGAACCTGTGTAAGGAATCAGAATCTTGTACACCACATATGTAAGACCAATCCTGGAGTATCCGGCCCCAGCATGGAGCCCGTATCTTGTTAAGCACAAGACGAAGCTCGAAAAAGTCCAAAGGTATGCCACTAGACTAGTCCCAGAGCTAAGAGGCATGAGTTATAAGGAAAGGCTGCGGGAAATTCACCTTACGACACTGGAAGACAGAAGAGTAAGGGGAGACATGATCACAACCTACAAAATCCTCAGGGGAATCGACCGGGTAAACAAGGATAAACTATTCAACACTGGTGGGATGAGAACAAGGGGACACAGGTGGGAACTGAGTACCCACATGAGCCACAAGGACGTTAGAAGGAACTTTTTCAGTGCGAGAGCAGTTAACGGATGGAATGCATTAGGCAGAGATGTGGTGGAGGCTGACTCCATACACTTTTATATGTATATATGATAGAGCCCAGTGGGCTCAGGAATCTGTACACCAGTTGATTGACAGTTGAGAGACGGGACCATAGAGCCAAAGCTCAACCCTCGCAAGCACAAATAGATGAGTACACCCACTCCTAGTCTCCTCCACACTCACTTCTAATGTCCTCCACACACACACTCCTAGTCTCCTCTACACCACTCATAGTCTCCTCCAAACGCACTCTTCATCTCCTCTACACCCACTCCTAGTCTCCTCTACACCCATTCCGAGTCTCCTCCACAGGCACTCTTAGTCTCCTCCACACCCACTCCTAGTCTCCTACACACACCCACTCCTTGTCTCCTCCACCCCCCCTCCTAGACTCCTCCACACCCATTCCTAGTCTCCTCTACACCACTCCTAGTCTCCTTCACACCCACTCCTAGTCTCCTCCACACCCACTCCTAGTCTCCTTCACACCCACTCCTAGTCTCCTCCACCACAACTCCTATTCTTCTCCACACCCACTCCTAGTCTCCTCCACACCCACCCCAAGTCTCCTCCACCCCACTCCTAGTCTCCTCCACCCCCATTACTTGTGGGATATCTGGGGCTTGACTCAATTATGTAATTAATAAAATTAATAACGAAGGACCACCCACTTTTAAGAAAAGAGGGAAACTAATAATAAGTGATCATTAGAAACACAAGGAAGAACCAGTGTCTATGGATAAATACTAGAAGGAAGAATCACTTAAATAAATAATGGACTGTATGGTTAATTAACTAAAGTCAGAGCCTCAAACACCTACATTGGGGGGGGGGGTTATTGCTAGAACCTCATATACGTCTAGGAACTAGTGTGGTTTGTGCACCAGTTCATTGTTGAATAAAGAATATTGTGACCAAATTATTATAGAATCAATAGGTAAGTACAAATAGAAAATATTAATGATTATTAGAATTAGAGAGTAATCATCTAAATAAACACATTTTATCTCCAGCTCACATGACAAGCATTCAATATGATAATAACATGGACATGTAGAATAAATTGGAGTAAGTAAATGTGTACAAAAAGTCTTAGCTTTAAGACGATTTCTATGACATCATTCGTGCCTCGTCCTCGTGATCTCAGGATCTCTACATAGAAGCCCTTAGAGGTGAATAACACGAATGTAGTTAACGGCTCGTTGACTCCTCACGTACGAGCTGTAATTTACAGGATATTACGTAGCATTGAACTAGGCTACTTGAATTTCAATATTTATGAAAATAGAAAATAAAGATTAGTGCGGTACTAACATTGGATTTTTAGTCGTCTTTCGATGTAACGACAGACTGCCCACGAAATATACAATCTCTAATGATGCATCAAGAAAGAATATATACTTATCGACGGGTGCAGTGTATGTTGAAGTCAGCCGGTATCGCGTCTCAGTCTCAAACTTCCATAATGTTGTACACGTGGTTGAGAGTTTGGCTTGAATATCGACGCGTTATTATTTGACCGAGCACTGCAGATCACGTAGAAGAATAATTATTCGTTCTAAGTTGAGTACCAGTGTAATTCTTGCTGATAATCCCAACGTCACGTGTCTCAGACTCTGACGCCACGACTTTTCTGTCCAAGTACGTATGCTCTCGTTGCTCACTCCGCAACACGAGCCCGCCACACACACACAATGGCGTCTCCTCCTCCCTCAACCCGTGTCCTCGCATTCACCACAGAAATTATTTATCACGAATAATACGATTTCGCGCAATTGTGGCTGAAAGACTTTAATAAAGACTGGGTTGTGATTCTAGGGATTTAAATATTATTGCTTTCTCGTCTTATGGTGGTAAATGAGAAACGGAGAAGATTTTAGTTTTCTCCATGGGATTCACGCGTGACAGAAAAACTAATACTTGATAACAATTGTAACTAAAAACTCTCGGTTTAGAATTATTTGGGAGTTATGTTATCCATAAATAATTATCACACGGAATACTGATGATTTTAGAGAATCACATTCAATTCTCTAGCACACTGGCTATAAATGTGTTTAACTAGATATAATCTGACGCAATACTGGTGCTTGGTTTCATAAGAATTCCAGCATCCATATGTAGATATAATGGTTAGTTTAAGTGAACATTACTGTTAGTAAGTTTTAGTGACTACTGTAGTTAGTACATAATGATACTGATTTATTATAATACAATAGTATTGTATTAGTGTTGGAAATTTCCAACACTACTAGTCTCCTCCACACTGAATTCTAGTGTCCTCCACACCCACTCCTAGTCTCCTCCACACCCACTCCTAGTCTGCTCTACACCCACTCCTAGTCTCCTCCCTTCGAACTCCTAATCTCCTACACACCCTCTCCTAGTCTCCTCCAATCTTACTCCTAGTCTCCTCCACACTCACTCTTTGTCTCCTTCACACCCACTCCTAGTCTCCTCTACACCCACTCCAATCTCCTCCACAGGCACCCCTAGTCACCTCCACACCCACTTCAAGTCTCCTCCACACCCACCCCACGTCTCCTCCACACTCACTCATAGCCTACTCTACACCCACTCCTAGTCTCCTCTACTCTCACTCCTAGTCTCCTCTACACCATCTCCTAGTCTCCTCTACACTCACTCCTAGTCACCTCCACACCCACTCCTAGTCACCTCCACACCCACTCCTAGTCTCCTCCACACCCACTCCTAGTTTCCTCTTGTTGGAAAGTTCCAACACTAATACATCCTTATTGTATCAAAATATATCACCATTGTATACTAGGCATAGTAACTATTAATTCTACTAATTGTAGTACTAATATAAATTAATAATTTCCTATTAATTAACGTGCGTCATTTACCAAATTCTTCCCACATCGAAGGACATTATTGCGTCAGATAATATTCTCAACCTTTGTCAGTATTCTTTACAAGAATTAATACCTAATAATATAACAACTAGTGATCCTATAACAACAAATTATCAACTAAAAGATCACTATATAACAGTTTATCTGTTATATTACACTATCATGGAGGAGACAGAAATTCTCTCCATTTCTCGTTTAATAAGAACACTGTTCATATTTATTATTATTCAGCGAGAATGTAAACAATATATAACTCCCTATAATTCTGACCCCATTCTCATTAACGTATTAAGTAGAGTAATTACAAGGAAAAGAATTTTCCGTTTCTACTAAAATATGTTGCGCATGCGCGAGAGAGAGGTTGAGGGAGGAGAATAGGACGCGAGAACTCCACGCCTGTGGACGACGGCTGAGACAACGTGGCGGCCATAAGTTTTTTTTTTTTTTTTTGAGATATATACAAGAGTTGTTACATTCTTGTACAGCCACTAGTACGCGTAGCGTTTCGGGCAAGTCCTTAATCCTATGGTCCCTGGAATACGATCCCCTGCCGCGAAGAATCGTTTTTTCATCCAAGTACACATTTTACTGTTGCGTTAAACAGAGGCTACAGTTAAGGAATTGCGCCCAGTAAATCCTCCCCGGCCAGGATACGAACCCATGACATAGCGCTCGCGGAACGCCAGGCGAGTGTCTTACCACTACACCACGGAGACTGCATAAAGTCCAGGGAGAGGCGAAATTTTCACCAACTACACGATCGGCCATTGCTATTAATCGGCCCTGGAGTGTGTAATTACTCCATTACCGATCCAAGGATTGCATCGGTGGACAACCAGCAGGTTAAGTGGGGTAGTTTTCGTATAGGAGCTCATTATATGTTAACTTTACCCTTAGTCCTTCGTTATGTCATGATCCCTCCCCAATTGACAAGTACGTCCACAGGGAATTTAATTTGTCCCTTCCATTGAATCGTAATGATATAATTTAACTTGTGTAGACAATATTTACACCACATTGGGTTTCAAGCGTGTGTTAGAGCAGCCGTGAGTGGAACAATTTCTCACGCTACGCTGGCCTTCACGTGTTCCAGCAAGTTCCAGATGACGCCATCTCAACACCACGCTTCCGTTCACTGTCATAGCTAAGCAGCTGAGATTATATCAATTTAGTTATTGCTTACTTAAGAACAGTTGGAACCCAATAATAATTTGAAATTATATTTCATTTACGGGAGCTAGGAAGTCAATTCTACAGCCTCATGAACTTTAGATAGGAACAATTTTCTTATCTAACCATTATTTAATATTCTTGTTACTAACCAAATTATCAAATGTTTATATCATTTATATATCTTAGTAAGAGTTACTAATTTTATTCGAGGAAGAACCAGCCTCGATGGAGCGTACTAGGAGTCAATCAACTTCTGGTATTAACCCTTAATTGTGAAGTTTGGGAAAGTTTAACTCTTGTATAGTAATTTAGTCTTCAGCCCATTAATATTCAATAAATAATTCTTAATGATTTTATTATCCATAGGCACTGGTATTTCAGTCCTTTCTCTATTAATTATTTATCTGTTTCCCTATTCAGTAAAAATAGGGTGGTCCTTCGAGTAATTCGATCAATCAATTAAATATCAATATATTGAGAGTTAGCTTTCCTTCACGACACAAATTTGGTCCTTCAAACCTAATAGATAGCTGAGAATCAAGCTATCCTAATTAACCATTACTAATTACTGTGTGTAGTAACCTAGGCTAACCATATTTCATCATTTGTGGCTACCGGCAGTGTACCACATATGTTAGCCTAACTCACACCAATTTATTTGCTGTCTATACCTCATGTATAAGGTAGCACTTGTGGGACATAGTCAGTTGCCCACAACACTCAGACCTATACCTCACACTGAGGTAAAGAGTCTTCAGGTCACCAGGAGCAACAGCTCACAATTTCTATAATAACTATACATTAACACCAGTGTTAGATTGGCGTCACCATCTAACCACTATTTATATAGGTGGTAATGACATCCATCCTACTCGACACCCAGCTGAGGTAATTAATCACCTTAAGACAACAATTTCCTCATTTAAACTTGTTAGCAGTTCAGTAGTGTTCACATTAGTGGAACCTCGCCAACTAAGTAATGATAATCGTTGGGGGAGTAAGTCCAGAATATTACCAAAGGGCTGTCAAATATATAAACTTTCGGCTGAGGAAAAGAGTACAATTGGATGCCACTTACATTCCATTTACAGCCAGACCATACAGGCAAAACCTGGCAAGAGATGGTGTACACCTGTCAGGTGAGTCTAGGTCTCATGTAGTTGATAAATTGGTCAACGCAATCAACCATCATAAAAGGTTATGGCAAGCAAGCCAAAATTAACTATATATATTATATATTTTCACTTGTGTGTGCAAGTGCACGTTTATAAATTACACACTCTAGAAAACCCAAAAACACAGCACACACACACACACACACACACACATATATATATATATATATATATATATATATATATATATATATATATATATATATATATATATATATATATATATATATATATATATATATATATATATATATATAATATAATATATATATATATATATATATATATATATATATTGTGACGATAATCTCCTTCAAGAGATTGAGCCTGCTCTTCCCTCCATAATTACGTCTTCACAATTATATAAAAAGACTATGGAAGAAATGTCCAACAACGACAACAACACCAGCAAGGCTTGCCAGGGTGAGCAGAAACGTATGCAGCCAGCCACCTGTTCGAACTCCAACCACCAAACTACCCGTTGATCGCTACGGCTCCGCTGATTGGTCGCCGGTCTGGCTGCACCTGCCTCGCCCCCCCCATACTACCTGATGTCTGGGGTCGCCCCAACATCAGTCCTCAGAATGTTCAGTGCTTTCGTGGCCATCACACCTCCCAGCTAGACTCTAGCGTGTACTGAGAGAGGTGGTGGCTTTAAGCCAATATTCCAGCACCTCCCACTTAACTTTTGTATTGCACTTGTTATTTTGCCTTAACGTAACTTTTCATTGTGTCATTTAAGTATTCTTATTATTTTGATTCATTGATTTTATTATAAGAATTTGTTTGTGCATTATTTTCATGTTTTGATTTATTTAACGTAATTAAAATTTCATTGTTAAAGTTTACTTGTGTTTTGTGTGTCTTCTCCTTACCTTACCACAGACGAAGTTCCAGTTTTTCTATTTTTTTTTATAACTATGTGACGAGGCCATACCCCTAGCCTTAAACAGCCGAACACCAACGCGTTACCGTCACAAGTTATATGGGGGCCTGTCCTAGGAGCTTCACTCAGGTACTGGTGCCAAGTGGTAATTTATGGTAAGCGTATTTAACTTTGTTAACGTAGCTTTACTATTTTTCATTCAATTTCATTTTTTATAAGGTGCGGTGTATTGTGCATTACGAGAGTAACATATAGTGAAGGTGAGACAACTTTGGATTACGTGGTGACTGTAGGCCGCAGTCATACTCTTAATTGGTCATCTCTCCCTCCTTGTTATTACTCGTATTTACCATCTATGTCCCTTGAATATTTCTCATTCTGACAGATCATCATATTGGTACCCTGGTACTGTGGTCTGCCCCGGGTCAAGAGTACCCAATCTTCTGCAATCTGACTGTAGGAGGATAAAGAGGGCCATAGTTCCTCTAGCTCGAACTTTAGTTGCTGAATTGGGACCTCAGCAGCAGTTCTCGTCACCAGTTGACACCTCGCACCCCTACACGTCAGTCAGAGATGATGATACATACAACGGTAGGGAATTAGCTTATTTTTTCAGAGCACAAAAGTTCGCTAATTCTGTAAGTATCATATTAAATTCAGTGGGAAAAACTTGCTTTATGTCCTATAGAGACTTGGCAAGGTATGCCTACATCCTTGGACTACCAATTTTACTTTTGAAGCATTTAACTGTTTCATTTGTTTTCGAAACTTTGTTTCATTTGTTAGTAGGATTTTCTTGCCCTTATTCTCTTACATGAGTACCGGGTACAAGATTTCCTGCGCCCTTGATTTAATTTAATCATTTAATATCTTTCACTTAACGTTAATTGTTAAAGATCACACAGGATAGGTACCAGTTGCCACGTTGTCCTGTTTCTGACATTTCATTATTGAACATTCGTGTACCTTTATTTGCTAATTTCACCATGTTTCGTCTCCAAACTTTCCGTGCAAATCCAGCAGGTGAAATAGGAACTTTAAGTCGTGCCAAGAGGACTGAATTACAAACTCTTGCACATGAGTATCAACTAGAAGTTCCCTACCAAGCCAACAAAAATGACCTACACAACCTGTTGCTGGATTACTATTTAGAGCAAGGTAAGATAGACTCTGAAACTCATGAAACTTACTATATTGCAGATAAAACTGACTTGGCAACGCTGAAACTCAAACTAGAGCTGGCCAAGATTGAACGTGAGCAGCAAAGGGAAGCCCTCGAACAACAAGAACGAGCTGCTGCCATACGAAGAGAAGAACAAGAACGCGAAGCTGCTTTGAGGAGAGACGAACAAGAACGCGAAGCTGCTTTGAGGAGGGAAGAACACGAACGCGAGGTCGCATTACTCCGTGAACGTGAACGAGTACAGCTTGAAACACTCCAGGAGCGGGAACGCTTACAGCTTGAAACCAAACAACGCGAGTTGGAAATACAACGCGAACATGACAAGCAACAAGCAACTCTGGCTCTGGAGTGTCGTCAACGTGAAATCGCCTTGGAAACTTCACACTTCACTCAACGCCAACAAGCTACTGCCAATCTTCCCGTCAGTTTTAATATATCACATGCAAGTAAGTTAATGCCATCCTTTGTAGAAGCAGAAGTTGATGTGTTCTTTACCACCTTTGAAACCCTTGCTAATCAACTCAGTTGGCCTGTCGACCAATGGGCAACACTTCTCAGAGTCCATCTTACAGGTAGAGCTGCAGTCACACTCAGTACTTTGGCGTCTGAGAATGACTACTACACTCTGAAACAAGCAGTGTTGGACGCCTACCTCCTCTCTACTGAAAGTTATAGAAGGAAATTCCGTGACCACCTGAAGGCAAGTACCACTACCTTCCTCGAGTTTGCTAACACGAAACGGAGGTATTTCATGAAATGGCTGGAAGCAGCACATGTCTCTACTTTTACAGAACTCGTCAACCTGATGCTTGTTGAAGAATTCTTGAGACGTGTGCCGCCTCCTGTCCGCCTCTACTTAGCAGATAAAGAAGAAACCGACTACCTGAAGTGTGCTAAGTCGGCTGACACTTACAGCCTCATCCACCGGCTGACACCTGAACCATCCTCCAGTAAGAAGTCGTGGTACAGTTACGAGAAGGTGAGCCCCGATCAAGCTGGTTCACAACTGTACTGCAAGTATTGTAGACTCTATGGACATACCATAGACAAGTGTGGTAAGTCTCAATACAAGGGAACCACTGACCAACAACGACCCAAACCAACTCCTCCTAAGTCCGGTAAGCCTGTGATGAATGTTGGTGTTGATGTTAATGATCTTTCTCTTTTCAGTAACCACCTGTATACTGGAACTGTCTCTGCCAACGGTTCAAATCCGGAGGGACGTTTCAAATTGAAGATCTTGAGGGACACAGCGGCTCTACAATCGATCATCTTGAAGTCGGCTGTGCCCAACATCGTCTACACCGGAGAAACCGTCTTCATCACTGACCTCACTGCTACCACTCCATACCCTCTCGCCAGAGTCCACCTGGATTGTCCCTACGTGAACGGGGAAGTCCAAGTCGCCGTCAGGGAAAAGCCTTTTCCCATGCCTGGAGTGCAACTTCTCCTAGGCAACGACTTGGCAGAAGACCTGCAACCGACCAACCTGATCGTCATGGACAAACCCCAGGTGTGTAACTCTGTGCCAAGTAACCCTATTCTTGAGTATGTTCCAGCAGAGGTTCAAGAGAGTGATGAAGTTTCTCCTCCGGTTCTCGTGACCACCCGTGCACAAGCCGCACGTCCACAGCCAGCTGACTCTACTGCTACCGCTGTCCCTCAAGACCCTCAGAAACTACCCCCGCATCTGACCAAGTTGGAGTTCCGTAAGTTGCAGAGGGAAGATCTTACTTTAACACCATTGTTTTTCCAGGCTGAGACTCAACCCGACAGTATTCCTGGGTTCTTCCTAGAGAACGACTTGCTCTACCGCAGATATAGACCCAGTAAACTGAAGGAGGAGGACGATTGGGCCAACACCGAACAACTTGTGATTCCCACCAGCCTGCGGCCCACTATTCTACACCTGGCCCACGGAACATTCTCCCACTACGGCTTCAACAAGACTTACCATGGGATTCGTCAAGACTACTACTGGCCAGGTATGGTAAACAACGTCAAACAGTACGTAAAACAGTGTCATACATGTCAGATGGCAGGCAAACCGAACGTCTCCATTCCCAGAGCACCACTGATTCCCATACAGGTGCCTGCGGAACCTTTCCACAGACTCATAATAGACTGTGTTGGTCCTTTACCTCGGACCAGTTCAGGTAACGCCTACATCCTAACCATCCTGTGTCCTACCACCAGATTTCCCATAGCAGTTCCAGTGAAGAACATCACGGCTGCTACGGTTATCAAACATCTACTGAAGATCTTCACTCAATACGGATTTCCCAGGGAGATTCAAAGTGACTGTGGCACCAACTTCACCAGTGATCTCTTCAAAAGGACACTGGAGGAGTTCAACATCAAACAGGTATTGTCCAGCCCCTATCATCCTGCTTCACAGGGTTCTCTTGAACGTAGTCATCAGACCATCAAAGCACTCTTGAAAAAGTTTTGTAGTGAAACCTCAAAGGATTGGGATAAGCAGATTGACCTAATAATGTGTATTTTCAGAAGTCTCCCCAATGAGTCCCTAGGAGTATCTCCTTATGAGATGCTCTACGGCCGTAAGTGCCGTACTCCCCTTAAGGCTTTCAAAGACTCTCTCAGAGATGCCACCTTCAGTGAGCATCAGAATGTGCCCCAGTTTCTTCAAAACCTTCAACACATTCTAGAGAGAGTCCACCGCTTTGCTCATGATAATCTATTGAAAGCCCAGGTGAGAATGAAGACTCATTACGACCAGACCAGCAAAGTAAGAAAATTCAAGCCGGGAGACTTCGTCCTTGCTTATTTCCCTATCCCAGGTTCACCTTTACAAAACAGATTTTCAGGACCCTACTGCGTCAAAGAGTGCAGGAATAATAATAATTATGTGATAGAGACTCCAGATAGGCGGCGGAAGACCCAGCTGTGCCACGTCAACCTCCTGAAGCAATATAATGGTACTCCTCCCACTGTCTTGACTAATTATTCCACATTCACAGAACCCTACATCCACAGTGAGACCTTCCCAGCTTCTCCTCCCGAAAGCACTGACAAGGAGTCAGCGCTTTCTAATTCCGAAATCCTTAATGATCTTCCCAAATACTTTCAGGATAATCATAGTGCACCTCTCGTCAAGATCTTCAGAGAACATCAAGAGTTGTTCCGAGATGATCCCCAAGAGTGTAATGTTACCCAGCACGACATCCAACTGCTCCCCGACACCCGGCCGATTCGTCAACCCTTCTACCGAATCAGCCCGAGCAAGAAGGAAGTCATGCGTGCTGAGGTGCAATACCTCTTGGACCATGGACTGGCTACACCTTGTGAGTCCCCCTGGGCCTCACCTTGTATCTTGGTGCCCAAACCCCAAGGTAAGGTGCGGTTGTGCACTGACTATCGTAAACTGAACTCTGTCACTGTCAAGGATGCTTACCCCTTGCCAAGGATAGATGACATCCTTGATGCCATTGGTAGTGCCCAGTACTTGTCCCAAGTGGACTTGCTTAAGGGGTACTATCAAGTGTGTCTAACGGAGCGCGCTAAAGAGATATCTGCCTTCATCACTCCTTTTGGACTTTTCAGATATGAACGCCTTCCTTTCGGACTATGTAATGCCCCGGCCACCTTTCAAAGAGCTGTCAACCGTGTCATCCAGGGCTTGGATAACACATACGCCTACCTGGACGATATCGTCGTAGCCTCCAACTCCTGGAGTGAACATCTGCTCCAGCTGCGACGTCTGTTCTCCAAGCTCCTGACAGCCGGCCTCACCATCAACCTGGGCAAGTCCACTTTCGCGAAAGGTAAAGTGCGTTATCTGGGTCATGTTATTGGGAGTGGCAGCATAGCTCCGTTAGACTCACACACTCAAGCCATCCTACAGTATCCACAGCCTACCACCAGGAAGCAGCTCCTGCGCTTCCTTGGTCTTGCCTCTTACTACCGTAGGTTTGTGAGGAATTTCAGTACAGTCGCCACACCTCTAATTCTATTAACCAGTCCCAAGCAACGGTATAATTGGACCATGCAGCAAACCGTTGCTTTTGAACAACTCAAATTCCTCCTCTGTTCTAACCCCATTCTCGCCTCTCCAGATATCACCAAGCCTTTCGTCCTTCATGTCGACGCCAGTGGTACCGGCGTTGGTGGTGTCCTGATGCAACAACGAGGCGAGGAAGTTCTACCTGTCAGCTACTACAGCTACAAACTGAAACCACACCAGAGGAACTACAGCACTATTGAAAAGGAGCTACTATCCATCGTCCTGAACCTCCAACACTTCGCTCCGTACCTACAAGGCGCCAGGTCTACCACCATCTTCTCAGACCACAACCCTCTCCGCTTCCTACATCAAGCCCAATTCACCAACCAGCGTCTTCTACGATGGGCTCTGTATTTACAAGACTTCAACCTGGAGATCCGCTATATCAAGGGTTCTGACAACACCATAGCCGATGCCCTCTCCAGAGTTTATGAAGTAGAAGCGACTCCATCCATTACTCCACCACATAACGACGTACTTCTTCCAGAACCGCAGGCTTCGGGGGAGAGTTGTGACGATAATCTCCTTCAAGAGATTGAGCCTGCTCTTCCCTCCATAATTACGTCTTCACAATTATATAAAAAGACTATGGAAGAAATGTCCAACAACGACAACAACACCAGCAAGGCTTGCCAGGGTGAGCAGAAACGTATGCAGCCAGCCACCTGTTCGAACTCCAACCACCAAACTACCCGTTGATCGCTACGGCTCCGCTGATTGGTCGCCGGTCTGGCTGCACCTGCCTCGCCCCCCCCATACTACCTGATGTCTGGGGTCGCCCCAACATCAGTCCTCAGAATGTTCAGTGCTTTCGTGGCCATCACACCTCCCAGCTAGACTCTAGCGTGTACTGAGAGAGGTGGTGGCTTTAAGCCAATATTCCAGCACCTCCCACTTAACTTTTGTATTGCACTTGTTATTTTGCCTTAACGTAACTTTTCATTGTGTCATTTAAGTATTCTTATTATTTTGATTCATTGATTTTATTATAAGAATTTGTTTGTGCATTATTTTCATGTTTTGATTTATTTAACGTAATTAAAATTTCATTGTTAAAGTTTACTTGTGTTTTGTGTGTCTTCTCCTTACCTTACCACAGACGAAGTTCCAGTTTTTCTATTTTTTTTTATAACTATGTGACGAGGCCATACCCCTAGCCTTAAACAGCTGAACACCAACGCGTTACCGTCACAATATATATATATATATATATATATATATATATATATATATATATATATATATATATATTATATATATATATATATATATATATATATATATATATATGTGTGTGTTATTATAGTTTGTGTGTTGGTGGTGTTGTCGTCGTTGTTCCTTCTCTACGGACAACCCAACCCACAACTCGGTACAGTGCTTATACCTCAATAGATCACCCTTGGCGCTTCTGGCTCTTGGAGAGGGGCTCAACGTCACACGTTTAGGGGATGCGGCTCCAACACTTAGCCTCGTTGTCACGTGCACACACCCACTCGAGCCGTTGTGACTCCCCACTCTCTCCTTATCAGATATGATCTCAATACCCTACGACTTACTAGTATTACCTTCTACCCTGTCCACAACAGTGGTTCTTGGTTCTTTCTCTCTCCTTCTTTACTACCTCCTGGGAAGCCTCACTAGGACAAGGGCAGACACCAGCAAATTGGGATACATTTACTGGACAAAGCACATACACAATACGTACACACATATAATAATAATGAATCCTATACTCTATAATATTCCAATCAGGTTGCACTCCAACACCATCAGAACTCTATCATCAGCTTATCAAGTGATATCCTATCTCCTGGTTCACCACCTGATACTATCAACCTCCTCAAGTTGATCAAGTCTACATACACTGTTGCACCATCAGCAAGAGAATATATATATGTATCTATAAATGTGTACAAAGAAAATCAACATTTGAATGCAATAACATATATCAGTATAAATGTTCCTTGATACACAACAATGATCAATCGATCACTCAATCAGTCCTAGAACGCTGTTACGACCCTGGGTTCTCCAGTGGAAACCAGAGGTCAAAATTGAGCTATTAAACTTTCTGGTAGTACAGTTGAGTGCATCACGAGCGGCAATTGTTTGTATCTTCTCTTCCCTGCCAGACGTAAGACTATTCTTGTTTCTCAAAGAGCATTTAAAGACTGAGCTTGGGGTTGATTATTAAATAATAACATAGGCACCAACTATGTTGACTAATACTTTCTAATCATTTGTAAAGTAACAATACATTGCATAGGGGAAGATCTTTAATGTGCTTAGCTGCACGATCAATTAGGCTCCTTCCGGCACCACGTCATGCGGGAGGCCTAGCTGGTCGCTAGGAGCGGTCTTCTCTGGCTGGCGTTCGTGGGGACGAGACCTACTCTGTGGCTGCACCCCTACTCTCCTCCCTTCTCCTTTTACTTATTTCCCTTACCTTAAGTTCCTGTACCATTAAGTTAAGTACTGTATGGTGTTTTTAAGTGTGTGCCTTCTCTGGTAGTAACGATTGGTGAGACCTGGGGGTAGTATTTGCCAGCGTTTTGGGTACCCCTAAGTGTTGTGTTTTGTATTAGGGTACCACGTGGTGTCACTACCCTAAGCTGCATCCAGCTTCAGTGCTTATCCAGTAGTACTTTACCCTCGCTTGTTCTCAGTGTAAACCTTGTATCCTGTCTATGTGGACCAAAGCTTTTAACGTAAGATAGGGTGGTAAAGTTATTATTATTATTGTTATTGGTGTGAGTGTATATGGGGGGTTGTTAAGGGGTTAATAAATAAGTACATGAATTATAGGAGTATCCCTTCTTCCTGTGTGGGAGTGCATTGATCAACCCTTAGACTAACATATATGGTCTAGTAGCAAGTTATAATTACTGTGGGTAGTTTATTTTGGGGGCCGGGCCTTTTAGCTCTCCCATATTTGATACTCTGTCTTCTAACTACCCTTACCCCTTAATAGTACCAGTCCCCCATAGCAAGCCCACCACACAATTATTTATATAACAAGTGGTTGGCCAGTCTGGGAGGAACATTATAAGTGTAAAAAATTAGATTCTTGAGTGCCAAAACTAAAATTTTTTGTTTTCCGCAGAACGGTTGTGTGCTAGCCTAGGGTCCAGCTCTTCTAGCAAAGGACATTCTTGCACTGACTGGACACCCAGCTGGATCCCTTCACGATTAAGGTTAGTGTGGCCTTGTGTTAGGGGCCGTGCAAATTTTTGTTTTTTTTTCCAATTTTTATTTTCTAATTTTTTCTTTGGCTGGGAGCTAAAATTATTAGTGATGTCATCTGAAATGCAGAGACTGGCAATGGAGCCTTCAGCAGTAGAGATAAAGAAACTTACCAAGTCTAATTTAGTATTGTTAGGCAAGGAATTTGGCTTAGAATTAAATGACGTGGATAAAAAGTGGACTTTGGTGAATGAAATATTACAGCATTGTATTGATGAAGAACTATTGGCAAGTGATACACCTTTATGCCAGCCTAGCCAAGCAGAAAGTGCAACTCATAGGGATAGAGAATTAGCTTTAGAGTTAGCAAAAATAAAATTAGAGGAGCAAAGACTCAAAACCGAGGAGGCTAGAATTAGAGCGAATGCCACTGGACCTCCACCTGCCGGGGATTCAAACCCCAGGCATTATGAGAAAAAGCATAATTTGCCTGAATTTTCCGAGTCAGACCCTGAAAGGTTTTTCAACCATTTTCAGAGATTGGCCATGTCCATGAACTGGCCAAAGGAAGAGTGGGTGAAAATCCTACAGGGAAGACTTAGGGGTAAAGCACAAGATATTTTTATAAACATGCCTGACGACGAGTGTTTTGAATATGATAAAGTCAGGGAATGTATTTTGCGGGCATATGAAATTACTCCTGAAGCTCACCGCCACGCAACCTTAGGCCTACTCACAACCAACCGCTCACTGAATTTGTTAATGATCAAATTAGATTGTTTGATAGATGGATTCGCTCGGCGAAAGCTGAAACATACGAGGCTCTCAGGAACTTAGTTTTAATGGAGCATTTTATAGATATATTGCCAGAGAATGTTTCGCATTACATTAGAGGAAGGGTAGAGGTAAATTCAAAAATAGGGGATTTGGCCAAGTTGGCAGAAAACTACCAATTGGCGGGCAAAAGGCCCAATAAAAAAAATTATACCCCACAGAGTAGCAAAACTTATACTCACAGCCAGTCCAGACCAGCTCATTCTAACCCTTTAACTAATGCACCTTCTGTTTCAGACATAACTAACCCTGTTAAAGTGTCTAGCCCCACGGCACCTAAGGGTGAACCGAAGGGTAATTCTGTTAGTAATGTCTCTTCTCCCCGACGTTTTTGTGGTCACTGTAATCGTCCAAACCACACTATTAGCCATTGTTGGCAACTGTACCCGGAAAAAAGACCCAATGCTCTAGTTGTGACACAGGGCTTGAGGCCTTCGGAAGGGTTAGGGAGTAAGACCTCCAACCCACAGTAGTTGGACTTGCTTACCCCATTCTTATCGAAAGGGAGACTACTTTTGTCTGAGGGTTCTTCCTGGAAGGACGTGGTGATCTTCCGAGACACCGGTGCCATCCAGACTTTAATTTTAGAGAGTGCGTTGCAAGGTGCCAACACTCTCGACACTGGAGAGGTGGTACTGGTCGAGGGTGTCACTAGTGATACTCGAGCAGTACCCCTCCATAAGGTTACCCTGGAATCTGATTTCCACAAGGGGGTTTGTACAGTCGGAGTCACTTCATACCTACCTTTCCCTAATGTTGATGTAATAGTTGGTAATGATTTAGCAGGGGATAAGGTAAGAGACTCCAGACTGCCTATTATGTTGCCTACCCCTAAGGTTTGCCTGGATCCACCCGCCGCAGAGGATAATGTTGTGTACCCTGCGTGCGCAGTGACCAGGTCTATGGGACTTAAATGTAAGGGCAGCCCTGTGCTTGCCAAGGTGTTAAATCCCGAGGACACGAAGAGCTTTCTGAGTGGTGAAAACCAAGTGGACCTCGCGGACACATTCATGGCCCGACTCGATGACGTGGCCGAGGACATTGTGGAGAGCCTGCCACCGCCATCTACCGAGAGTAGTGGGGAGGTGGAGGAGAACACTGTTGAGCCTCGGCCAATGGCATCTGACCAAGGCCTAGATGCCTCCTTGAGTGAGTTACAGAAAGCTGATCCCACTCTTGCAGATTGTCATGAGACAGCCGTCTCTATGGAGGAAATTGTAGACGCAGCAACTGGGTACTACTACAATGATCGGATTTTGATGAGAAAATGGAGACCACAGAGTGCTCCCTTGTCAAATGAGTGGGAGGTAGTCCACCAGGTTATGTTGCCGACCTGCTATAGAGAAAGAGTTTTGGCAGCTGCTCATGATGATCCTATGGGGGGACATCAAGGTATTAATATTACGTATAACAAAATTTTAAAGTATTTTTTCTGGCCCAAGCTGAAAAGCGATGTGGCAAAATTTTGTAATGCGTGTATTGTTTGTCAACTGGTTGGGAAACCAAACCAGACTCCACCTAAAGCTCCTCTAAGGCCTATTGCCGTGCCAGAGGAACCATTTTCTCATGTGGTAATGGACTGTGTTGGACCATTACCTAGAACTAAGTCTGGTAATATTTACCTAATCACGATGATGTGTATCACTACTCATTACCCAGAGGCTTTTGCTGTAAGGAACATCCGAGCAAAAACTGTTGTTGCTCGTATGTTGCAATTTTTTTCCACTTTTGGACTGCCTCGGGTCGTGCAAACTGACAATGGTACTAACTTTAAGTCTGATATTTTTGAGCAATTTTGTAAGGACCATGGAATAACTCATAAGGTTTCCAGCCCATACCATCCACAGAGTCAGGGGGTAATTGAACGTTTCCATCTAACTCTGAGGCAGATGTTGAAGACATCGTGCGAGAGTTCCCACACCTTCTGGGATGAGAATTTGCTATATGTTTTGTTTGCGGCTAGAGAGGGATTACAAAGTTCACTGGGTTGTTCTCCTTTTGAGTTAGGCTTTGGCCATAAAGTTCGTGGACCCTTGCAAATGTTACAAGAGAATCTGTTAGGGAACGTAACGTTAACCGAAGGTTCGGCTTTCTTTGCGCAACACCACCAGAGACTCAAGGACTGCAAAGCCGGCTGCACTAAAGTATCTTGGGAAGGCCCAAGAAAATATGAAAGACCGAAACGATGCGACGGCTAAGTTACGGGTATTTCAGCCTGGCGACCCTGTCCTGGTATTAAAGCCTCGACTAGGGAACACTATGTCCCACAAGTACGAAGGCCCCTATATTGTGACAGAAAAGACTGGGGACCTCATGTACAAAGTGAGGCACTCTGACAAACGTAACCAGGTAATGCTCGTACATGTAAATCGGCTGAAGAAGTTCCAGGGCCCCAGGCCCATTGCACTAACCAATGTTTCCATTTCCAGTGAGAGAGGGGATGATTGTTCTGGGGACCCAACTAATCTCATTTTCAATAATTCTAGTTCTGTGAATGCTGTGGAGGAGGGACTGTCCCATTTGCAGATGGCTCAACGTGAAGAGGTGCAGTCGTTGGTTGATGAATTCTCCAGTCTGTTCGGGGAGGTCCCGACCCAGACTGATGCCATTTGCCATGATGTCGAGTTGACAGACTACACTCCCATTCGCCTTCAACCCTATTGGATGAGTCCAGAAAAGAAGGCCATCGTACGGAAGGAGGTCGACTTCTTGCTCCAGCATGGCCTCATCCGGCCGAGCCAGGGCTCTTGGTGCTCGCCCTGCCTTTTGGTCCCTAAACCAGACGGCTCCTGGCGATTATGCACCGACTATCGGCAGCTCAACAAGGTGACCATTGTGGATGCCTATCCGCTGCCCCTCCTCGAGGACTGCATCGACGAGCTGGGAAATGCCAAGTACGTCTCGAAATTTGACCTCTCGAGGGGGTATTATCAAATCCCACTCACTGAACGTGCTAAACAACTAACTGCGTTCGTGACACCCGAGGGTGTTTTTGAGTATCAAGTGTTACCGTTCGGCTTGCGTAATGCCCCTGCCACGTTCCAGAGACTCATGAACTCTCTGCTCACTAAGGTGCCAAATTGTCGGGCGTATTTAGATGATATCGTGCTCTTTGACAGTAATTGGGCTGACCACATACCTAGGTTACGCCAGTTGTTTGCAATCTCGAAAAGGGCAAATCTTACCTTAAATGCTAAAAAGTGTCATTTTGGCTAAGGCACAGTGACGTACCTCGGTTATGAAGTGGGCCAAGGAAAATTGTTACCTCGGCAAGATAAAATCAGTGCCATTCTGGAGTATCCAGTATTAAAGTCTGAAAAGGACGTTCAAAGATTTATCGGTATGTGTGCGTACTATCGACGTTTTTGTCAAAACTTTTCCAGTGTTGCCACTCCTCTCACAGACTTGTTGCGGAAAGCCGTTAAATTTAAGTGGTCATCAGACTGTGCAGAGGCATTTAAAAATTTGAAATTGATCTTAGCTTCCGCCCCAGTGCTTGCTAGTCCAAGGTTCGACCGACCGTTTAAAATTCATGTTGACGCGTCTGACTCGGGTGCTGGTGCAGTGTTGTTGCAAACTGGGGATGATCAGGTGGAACACCCAGTATATTATTACTTTGTGAAATTCGACAAGGCGCAACGCAATTATTCAGTGGTAGAAAAAGAGGCGTTGGCGCAAGTGTTAACATGTAAAAAGTTCGAAATTTACCTCACAGGTAATATAGTGGAAGTGTACACGGACCATAACCCACTAGTCTTCCTGACTCAGATGAAGGGTAAGAATAAACGCATCCTCAGGTGGGCGTTGTACCTACAGGACTTCAATCTTTCCATTACCCACCTACCGGGCCGACTCAACGTGATGGCCGACGCTCTGTCCAGGTTGCCGGAATAACATTCATCTAGGCCACAGGAAGCCATTTACCAACTGTCATGCTTTAGTTATTTTTTTTAGGTTCTCCTGTGACATTAAATATTCCATGTCCAATTTATTTACTTCCCTGTTTTTTTTGTTTTTTTGTGTATGTTTTTTTTTTTCTTTCAGAGAACTCCTTTGTATTTTTCTTGCAGAGAAATTGTTGTTTTTGATTGATTTTTTGTTTTTGTCATATGGTTTTTCTTTTTATTCTCTGTATACTCTTACAAAAAAATATGACTACTATTCTAGTAGTCACATTTTTTTCTTCTCTGAAGGGGGGAGGAGTGTTACGACCCTGGGTTCTCCAGTGGAAACCAGAGGTCAAAACTGAGCTACTAAACTTTCTGGTAGTACAGTTGAGTGCATCACGAGCGGCAATTGTTTGTATCTTCCCTGCCAGACGTAAGACTATTCTTGTTTCTCAAAGAGCATTTAAAGACTGAGCTTGGGGTTGATTAAATAATAACATAGGCACCAACTATGTTGACTAATACTTTCTAATCATTTGTAAAGTAACAATACATTGCATAGGGGAAGATCTTTAATGTGCTTAGCTGCACGATCAATTAGGCTCCTTCCGGCACCACGTCATGCGGGAGGCCTAGCTGGTCGCTAGGAGCGGTCTTCTCTGGCTGGCGTTCGTGGGGACGAGACCTACTCTGTGGCTGCACCCCTACTCTCCTCCCTTCTCCTTTTACTTATTTCCTTACCTTAAGTACCTGTACCATTAAGTTAAGTACTGTATGGTGTTTTTAAGTGTGCCTACTCTGGTAGTAACTATTGGTGAGACCTGGGGGTAGTATTTGCCAGTGTTTTGGGTACCCCTAAGTGTTGTGTTTTGTATTAGGGTACCACGTGGTGTCACTACCCTAAGCTGCATCCAGCTTCAGTGCTTATCCAGTAGTACTTTACCCTAGCTTGTTCTCGGTGTAAACCTTGTATCCTGTCTATGTGGACCAAGGCTTTTAACGTAAGATAGGGTGGTAAAGTTATTATTATTATTGTTATTGGTGTGAGTGTATATGGGGGGTTGTTAAGGGGTTAATAAATAAGTACATGAATTATAGGAGTATCCCTTCTTCCTGTGTGGGAGTGCATTGATCAACCCTTAGACTAGCATATATGGTCTAGTAGCAAGTTATTATTACTGTGGATAGTTTATATTGGGGGCCGGGCCTTTTAGCTCTCCCATATTTGATACTCTGTCTTCTAACTACCCTTACCCCTTAATAGTACCAGTCCCCCATTGCCAGCCCACCACACAAATATTTATATAACAAACGCATACGTCTGTAGATAATTTAGCCTACGTCTGTAACTCTAAACTTCAGTATAAAACACTCTGTGACGTGAGAATGCAAACGACCACTCATTTCTCACTGCGTCTTGCACACTAATGACAACCAGACACTATCAACTATCCTACAAGTAATCCACCAGAACTTCCCTTCCACCTCTGGAAGTTCACTATCCTGATATCTTTAGGTTCTTCCGGGCTTCACTACCAGGATCCTTTGCAGCTCCTCCAGGCTGCTATCATGAAGTTTCCTTGAGCAACTACGGTGCTTCACCCTTCTGCTAGGGTCCTCCACAGCTCTCCTGGCTGCTACACCATGAAGTTTCCTCGAGCAACTATGGTGCTTCACCACCTCTACAGAAGCATGTGACACTCCTCTTCACTGCTTCTCCTCACAGCTCGAGGCTCTCGCCTCCACTACCTTGGAGTCTCATCAACTATTTCATCTGTGCTGGCTTCGAAGTTCTCAGCAACTTCTTCCCAAATGACAAACCTGCAACCCATCGACACTCCAATAAAAATGTTTCCCCTTTAACACATAAACAAAAATAATCACACAATATGTTTGCCTCAAACCTCTATCTGTCCTCTACATACAGTGAGAGTGGACTTCCCCGTTTTGGCCGGGTCCATACTCCACCTCGCCTGGCGAGTGTGAGTCACACTGGGAGGGTCCTTCGCCGTCAGGAGCCGGGCTCCCTCAGTAGCCTGCCAGCGCTCAGAGGAGACGGACGTCGCTCCGTGTTCCTCCCTCTCCACACTCTTATTTTAGTCTATCTGCTTAACCAAAACATGTCTAACTTATCAATAAACATTGCTACTGTCGCTGGGCACACGACCAACTACAAGCGATCACTATGAACTGGCTTATATCGTGCTTACCACAGATTGTCTAGTCGAGGGCGCTCCTCCCTCTGACGAAGCTTGGTCAGGGCGCTACCACGGCCCCCGGTAATGCCTCTGGGTGGTTTAATACTCTCCTCTTCGACCAGGACTTGAGACCACAACGTTCCCAGCTCAGTTCCACAGCTGGCACGTCTACACACTTCTCTTCTCTTGGAGATATATCACTAGGGGTTCTCTTCTGACGGGAGCTCAACAGAGCACGGCTTTCCCCCTGCGATGTCTGGCCTCAAGTGAGGTCAAAGCCCTCCAGAAGCGAGCCTCATGCCTCCCGCAAAATGTCCACATCTCCTAGCCAGACATTTATGTTTTCTTCTTCACTGGCCATAATCTTAAATTGTTATTTATATCCAAGCAACTATTTTACATATGTGTTATCACCTCAATATTTGCTAGACCTTCTAATCAGGTCAGGCTTGATGAATAACTCTCAAGGAGGGAGACTCGTTTCTCCTGCAGGCTGAGATCATAACACTGTGTGCTGTGTTTTTAGGTTTTCTAGATTGTGTAATGTATAAATGTGCACTTGCACACAAAAGTGAAAATGCCAACCTTTATTAGGCAGGAATTTAGGCTGTGATTGTGCTGAGTTTTGCACAAATGTAGACTAAATAACTTAGCAGTTTCTTTAGTAGAAATTATTTCAACTAGTCTTGAACTAGTCAGTAGTGCATTATATTATTCAATATTTTGCTAACCCTGCAACAGGGTGGGATCCAAGTACCATATATTTACTATTGTGCTGACCCTGCAACAGGGTGGGATCCAAGTACCTTATGCTGACTCTGATTAGAGTACAGTGGCACCTCGACTTATAATTGCCCCGATTTTCGATAATATATATATATATATTCCCACCTTTATATTATATATTATATAACATTATATTATATCACCCACCTGATGCTAGTGCCGACACACACCCAGCTGTTGCTGGTGCCCCCACACCCACCTGTTGCTGGTGCCCCCACAACCACCTGTTGCTGGTGCCCCCTGACACTCACCTGTTGCTGGTGTCCCCCACCCCCACCTGTTGCTGGTGCCCCACACACCCAGCTGTTGCTTGTTCCCCCCACACCCACCTGTTGCTGGTGCCTCCACACCCATCTGTTGCTGGTACCCCCACACCCAGCTGTTGCTGGTGCCTCGCACACCCACCTGTTGCTTGTTCCCCCACACCCACCTGTTGCTGGTGCCCCCACACCCTCCTGTTGCTGGGCCCCCACACCC
Source organism: Procambarus clarkii (assembly GCF_040958095.1). NCBI lineage: Eukaryota > Metazoa > Arthropoda > Malacostraca > Decapoda > Cambaridae > Procambarus > Procambarus clarkii. The sequence continues at coordinate 2,926,464 of NC_091239.1, read as the reverse complement.
ACCTGTTGCTGGTGCCCCCCACACCCACCTGTTGCTGGTGCCCCCCACACCCACCTGTTGCTGGTGCCCCCACACACCCACCTGTTGCTGGTGCCCCCACACCCACCTGTTGCCCCCAACACGCAGTTGGTGCTGGTGCCCCCCACACCCACCTGTTGCTGGTACCCCCCACACCCACCTGTTGCTGGTGCCCCCCACACCCACCTGTTGCTGGTGCCCCCCACACCCAGCTGTTGCTGGTGCCCCCACACCCACCTGTTGCTGGTGCCCCTGCACCCAGCTGTTGCAGGATCATCAGGTGCTGGAGCCAATGTTGCAGGAAGCCAGTCACCTAGTACAATGACGGTTGACAGTCCATTTGCAGACAGTAGGCTGTTGATCGTCTTTGCAATCTTGCTGTGGTTTGATCCGACAATCCTTCCCGTTAGGTGAAATAGTTCAGTAGTCGTACTGTAATCATTTACAAGCCGTGACTGGTGAAGGGTGTGGCTGGGTTGGTGGTGGAGGCGGACCCTGGATGTGGCTTCCCCGAGAATTAGGCTGTTGGACAGTGGCGCCACGGCCTTGTAAGACTTGATTGGTTGTGAGACGTCGCTGGAGTACTGGTAGTTGAAGCCTGGCGGGCAACAGACATTTTATTGATCTCTTCCTGCTTCTGGACTCTTTGGTCTCTTCCTGCTTCTGGACTCTTTGGTCTCTTCCTGCTTCTGGACTCTTTGGTCTCTTCCTGCTTCTGGACTCTTTGGTCTCTTCCTGCTTCTGGACTCTTTGGTTTAAACATTAGGGTTTCCATTATCGAGAATATGAAATCTCAACGGATTGTCGAGGTTTCCCTAGGACCCAGATCTTCCTGTCTGATCAGGCAGTCAGGGGAAATGATGATGTGGTGATATACATCGTTTGTGGAGTGCATTTCAGTCCCCGTAGTGATCGTCGAGGGAGCAGACGCTACACTTCTCTGCAGGCAGTGTACACTTCCAGGTGTACTGGTAATATTTGCAGCCTTGTCGAAGTGGATGAACCTCTCTCCCTCGTTACTTGCCTTAGTGGTGTGAATATACCAAAGTATCTGAATCAGTTGTCTTCATCAGCAGAGTTGAAGGTGAGTTTCACTGTTGATTGCTAGCTTCATTCTTAGTTATTTTTCCTGCAACCCCAGTTAGTGCAGTTTTGTGTGCTGATGCTCTCGATGATTTCGACTTTAGGTTGGTCGGTAATCCAGATGCTTATACGCCGACCAAAAACAGCCGTCGCTACCAAGTATCGTGGAGGTGGAAGAGAGTGCCTCTGAAGAGCATTATCACTAGAGTATAGGGGGCAGGGCTCTATTGCCATTTTCTTTTATGTCAATCGGTGCAACACCAGTGATGCTACCAAGAGTATGAAATATCTTCGTCCAGGTAATGGTCTGGGTCCTCGGAACTGCACCATAATCTTGTCAAGCATGGTACCTGTTGACATGTACCATAAGCGAGAGCTAAAGACTTAGCAGTTCAACTGGTATACTCACAATGGCCCTCAGTACCAATGAAATAATGCTCCTCACACTCTGTAAGGCTCGCCTGCTCGCTTGAAACTGCATCTCTCCCAAGTTGTTGTACATTCAGCTACTCAAAACAAAAAGTTTCAAACAGCATGGGCTACAGCCCGTCCTCCAAACAAAGACCCAAAAGCGATTCCATGCACCGGCCAAGCCCCCAGTTTATGAATGAAAAACGGTTTATACACGACTCAGAACTGCTGACGTTCGAACACTTTCCGGAACAAGTGCTTCACTGACGAATTTTGTTCGAACCACAACGCTCTAAATGCTTCACCCACGTACTGCAAATATAAATAATTGCCAACAGAACCTAAACACCTAATATAACCTAACCTATGCCTATATATGCACAATATGCTATAATGTTCATTTATATATGAGAAGATTCCCGTTTTGAATGAACAGCATGTAAAAATTAATGAATGCGTCTGTGGGGTCGACCGCTGGATGTAATGGACTTGAGTCGAGGAGGGGTTGTGGGCTATGGTGAATCTGGTCGTACTCACCTGGCACAGGAGTGGGGCTGTAACTGATCTCTCCCAGTGAGCGGCAGTAATATATGCAGTCTGTCCTCATCAACAATGAATTTTGTTCGAATTAAAATGCTGTAAATGCTTCACCCATATACTACAAATACAAATAATCGCCAACAGAACCTAAAAACCAATCTTAACCTAACTAATACCTAAATTATCACAGTATGCTAACATATAACAATAATAATTTATATTTGAGAAAATTCCTATTTTGAATGGACAGCAAGTTAAAATTGACGAATGCGTCTTTAGGGTCTACCACTGGATGGAATGGATTTGGTCTGTGGAAAGGTTGATTCATGAGCTCAGTGGGGAGGTGGCAGATACCACCAACTAGAATATATGAGGAGGGTTTCCAGGCAACAGTAATTCATATATGTTTTTGTGTTTACATTTCTTGTTAGAAAAGTATTATTCAGGTTTTGGATGACTGCAGAACTCTGTACACCTGCTGAGAGGCAAAAGAGCAAGACATCGAGCAAGGAAATATACGACACACCATAATTAAGGACCACCAGGGATCCATATCCATTTCAGTGATGGATAAAATCCAACTGGACTGATGTGACTTATTTATTTATGACATGTAGTGCATGTGAGAGCGTGTATGTCCCATGCAATGATTGAAGGTGAGAGTCTTTGGTGTATTCTTTCAGGCATCAATATCAAGCTGCAGTCGGACACCCAGTTAAGTCCATTGTGACTGTTAGGCAAAGTGCCTAACAATGTAACAAGTTACATTGGTTAACTGACGATGGCAAGACTGGAGCTATCGGTTCACCCTTGTAAAGTCAGCTATTGTTGGTTGGTCAGCTATTGCTGCATCCTGCATAATGCTCTTCTCATGTATATAATAATAATAATAATAATAATAATAATAATCTATTTAAATAAAAATGGAAATGTTCGTTTGTTCAAAATCGCTAATCTCCGAAAGTTCTTCACCGATTGCTTTGAAATTTTCACACAACGTTCCATTCGCATCCGGCCAGGGTTTTATATACATACCGTATAGATGTCACGTCTGTGACGGTAAAAAAAAACATGCTTTTTCTGAAAAACTGTTTTTCATGTGAGGAAAAACTTCAAAATTTTGACACAACATTGCATTCGAATAAGCACGTCTTTTAATATATCTACTATATACATGCCTCACCTGTGACAGGAAAAAACATTTTTTTTTTTTAAACAGCGCCATCTGTTGGATGTAAGAGCAACACACGCTGTAATCTTTAAAAGTTCATTACCGATTGCTTTGTAATTTTGACACAACGTTGCGTTCGAATAGGAGCGTGGTTTTATATACCTAGTATATAGATGCCACCCCTGTGACAGGTAAAAACATGCATTTTTGAAAATCAGCGCCATCTATGGCACATAATAGCAACATGCACACTATACTGAATATGTCACGAATTCCACTTCAATGTTTCCGATTGCATTGAGAAATTTTATTTTCATAGATTTCGATTTATTATATGTTTTATTGAATTATTTTGTGTGATATTGATTTGGAATTGAGCTGAATTGTTTATCATACCGTTCATTTCGTAAATATATGTATGGACACCACACCTGTGACAGATAAAACTATGCTTTTCTTGAAAAACAGCACCAACTGTTGCATGTAGGAGCAACACACATACGATACTATATATCTTTAATTCCATTTCAATGTTTCTGATTGCATTGATAAATTGAATTTTCATAGATTTTGATTTATTTTCATCTTGATTTAATTATTTTGTGTGAATTGCATTGGAATTGAGCTGTGTTATTAACCATACAGTTCATTTCGAGAGTATAGTTTATTTTTTTATTTTTTCATATTTTCATTTCAATTTTTACTGTTTTTCTTATATTTCAGTGATGGGAACATCAGATCACTTGATGTTCCCAATACTCTGATGGGAACATCATACCATTTGGGAAGGCATCGGACGAGGGAGTGGGAAATGGTGGGGATGATGAGGGGACAGAAGTGAGAGATGGTGGGGAGGACGAGGTGACAAGGGAGAGGGTATTGGTGGGGAAGGATGAGGGGACGAGGGGATGGGGGGAAAGGAGAATGGTGGGGAGGACAAAGGGACTGGAGTGTGGGGCATGGTGGGAAGGAAGAGGGGATGGTTGAGTGGCTAGCAACCTAAAATAAACTAGACTCACGAAATAAACGGTATGGTAAACAGCACAGCTCAATTCCAACACAATTCAAACAAAATAATTAATCAAAATGAAAATAAATCAAAACCTATGAAAATTAAATTCATCAGTGCAATCAGGAACACTGAAATGGAATTGAAAGATATTTAGTATAGCATGCGTGTTGCTCTTACATGCAGCAGATGGCGCTGCATTTCAAGAAAAGCATAGTTTTACCTGTTACAGGTGTGGCATCTATACTTATACTTACAAAATGAACGGTATGGTAAAAAACACAGCTGAATTCCAGCGCAATGTCACTCAAAATAATTCAATTAAAAATAAAATAAATCGAAATCTATACAAATAAAATTTATCAATGCAACCGGAAACATTGAAATATAATTGTAACATATTTAGTATTGTGAATGTTGCTCCTACGTGCAACAGATGGCGCTGTTTAAAAAAAAAATGTTTTTACCTGTCACAGGTGTGGCATCTATATAGTAGGTGTATAAAAACACACGTGTATTCGAATGGATCGTTGTGTCAAAATTTCAAAGCAATCGGTGAAGAACTTCTGGAGATTACAGCGTGTGTTGCTCCTACATTCAACAGATGGCGCTGTTTAAAAAAACACAGGTTTTTTCCTGTCAAATGTGAGACATGTATATAGTAGGTATATAAAAACATTCGCCTATTCGAATGCAACGTTGTGTCAAAATTTCAAAGCAGTCGGTAAAGAGGTTTCGAAGATTTCCCTTCACATGAAAAACACAGTTTTTCAAAAAAGCATGTTTTTTTTCCCGTCACAGACGTGACACCTATATAGCATGTATCTAAAAACGTGCTCAGATGCGAATGGAACGTTGTGTGAAAATATCAAAGAATTTCAGTGAAAGAACTTTCGGTGATTAGCGAATTTTGAACAAACGAACATTTCCATTTTTATTTATATAGGTATATATATAGTTGTGGAGAAGTAATATAGTGCGAGGAGGAGAGCTCTGTCCAGATGACTTAAGAGCCATCAGGGATAGGGGGAAGCGAAATGGTTTTAAAATTTAGGAATACTGGAAGTAGGGCTGTGAACGTGGTGGTGAAGATGCTAGTGAAGGTGGTGGTGAAGATGGTGGTGAAGATGCTAGTGAAGGTAGTGGTGAAGATGCTAGTGAAGGTGGTGGTGAAGATGCTAGTGAAGGTGGTGGTGCAGATGGTGGGGAGATGGGAATGGTGGGGAGGACGAGGGGACAGTGGAGTGGGGAATGGTTGGGAGGCCGAGGAGACGGGTGAGGGGGGAATGGTGGGGAGGACTAGGATGGTTGCTGTGGCTCAGCAACGCACATGCGTTTCTGAGCGTGGCCGGGTACGCCAGTTAGCCGGGTACGCCGGGTAAGTTAGGGCGTGGCCGGGTACTGCTAGTAGTAGTAGTAGTAATAATAATAATAATAATAATAATAATAATAATAATAATAATGTTAATATTTAAAATAATAATAATAATATTTATTAGGGGAAAATCACATACATACAAAATGGTATACGAAAAGAATGTTGGATCTCTAGGTAGGGCAAGTATATACTATGCCTCAAGCCACTAATACACTCAGGGTTTCGGGCATGACAATAGCACCACTGTCGCTCTCGTCACAAATAATAAATTGTCAAATAAGAACTGGATGGTCGTAGGATATTTGAATGGTCTATTCTTAAAAAAAATAACACGATCTTCCTCTCTTAAATTTTGGGTGAAAACAGTTTTACAAAGTATTTAGAGTTGGATCACGTCACTAGTATATAAAAAAACAACTAGAACAGATTATTTCAATAATATATAGAAAGTATTGGAATAGTGATGGTTTATGCATAATAACAATTGTGGTATCTGTTGACAGGCAGGAGAGCCCTTAACATGGCAGCCGTATATGGTCACGACAACACTGTGAAGGTCCTCCTCCACGCTGGAGCAGACGTCAACGCTAAAGATATATTTGGTAAAAGTTACACATATGCATTCCAACATTATATAGCAGTGCAACATAGCACACTGCACGTATCATGTGACAAAATTTAATATTTATATTTTATAATCAGTACCATTAGAAATAATGTCTGCTAGTCTGTTGAAAGTCAGAGATCCCACAGATGGGGCTAGCCTTACCCAAATTGTAAGAGGGAATGGTCTGGGGAACGGGATGAACATAAGCTGGTCGGTGTCACCAAAATTTAAAAGGCAATGACGTGCCAGTGCCCCATTCACACCACCATGATGATTTTTGGCACTGTCAGCTAATTATGCAGATAAATATTTTCAAAACAAATTTTTCAAATCATTATTTTCATATGGTAATATACAGCATTATTCACTGATCTCGGGAAAATTAACTGAATTTTTTTGCTGTCAATAATTTGCCCGTACTCCCATAAAACAGACGATCTTTACACAATATCAAAGTTTCGAGCAACGGCTTTCTGACAGACTAAGGGGGAACTATTCGTTTTTTAGTATTTCACACAACAGCGCTCCTCTTACTGCTGACCACCCACACAAAGACAATAATATATTTTATAGAAGAAAGAGACAGACAGAGAAAGAGAGATAAAAACAGATAAAAACATATAAAGACAGAGACAAACAGAAACTCTGACTCACAGCTAGAGATAGACAGGCAGAAACAGACTCTCTCTCTGCCTGTCCTCTGTCTATGACACAGAAAGAGAAAGAGAGGGGCAGAAACAATGTCAGAAACAGAGATATAGACAGTAGAGAGATGGACGGATATAGGTGGATGGATAGATGGATAAGAGGATAAATAAATGCACTGATAGATAAATGGATACACAGATAAGTAGATGGATGAAGGGATAAATGCATAGATAGTTAGATGGATGGATAGACGAAAATATAGATGAACAGATAGATGTAAAGCAGTTGGATGGGTAGGAAGACGATTAGTTGCATATTTAGATAGATGACTAGATATATCAATATATTGATAAATAGATTAATAGATAGGTGGATAGAAAGCTAGATGGATAGATATATAAAAAGCTAGATGGATATATAGATTGAATGATAGATGGCTGCACAAAGGGTGGATTTAAAGATAGATTTAGATATATATGGATTGATGGACTAAAAGATTTATTGAGGGATTGATGGATAGACATATAGATAAATAGATAGATACTTGGATAGATGAATGGATGGAAGGATGGATAGATTGATGGACAGGTAGATAGACGGATTCATGGATCCATAACCAGATGATTTTATGGATGACAAGATGGGGAGATGATCGATAAATGAATGAGTTGATTTTAATTATATAGATGTATAAATAGTTGGTAAGATTGTTGGATAGATTGACCAACATATAGATGTAGAGAAAGATGGATAGCTAGACAGAGAGACAGATGGATGGATTGATAGATGAATGGATAGACAAATAGAGGTAAATAGCGGGATATATGGATGGACAGATGAGAGACACACACAGACAGACCCGGGCAACGCCGGGTTATCCCTCTATTACATGCTATAGGAGAGAACCTTCGACTGTTAAAATTTGGAGGCCACACGGTTAGGGCTAGACTCACGCAATTTGGAAGAGGGGATGGTCTGGTGAACGGGATGAACATAGGCTAGTTGAGGTCTCAAGACTTAAAAAGGAACAGTGTGCCAGTGCCACATTCAGATCCTTCCACGACAATTTTTGGCCGTGTCGGACGGCTACACAGCTATGTATCATCAAAACTCTATAGAAAAGCATTAAGGTAATATGAGCCATTTCTCACTGATCTTAGGAAAATTAAAAGACATTTCTTGTTGTCAATAATTTTTCCAGTGAATCAAAGGTTTCTCCTCTCCTCCGTTCTTTATCAGAGTAAGGGGGTAACTATTCTTTTTGTAGTTCACACCACTGAACTCCTCGCACTGCTGACCACCACACATAGACAATTATTGTGTTTATCAGAGAGAGAGAGACACAGACAGACACAGACAGTCAGACAGACAGACAGATAGAAATACAGGCACACAGACTGACAGATATAAGGACATAAAGAGAGAATGACAGAGATAGGGACCCAGAAACAGAGACTGACAGACACACCTAAAGATAGAGACAGAGAGGTAGACAGAGACGGACAGCAGATAGATAGATAAGTGGATGGGTTGATGGATAGGTAGATGGATAGATTGATTGATGGATTTATAGATGGATACACTGATGAGTAGGTGGATAGATAGATGGATGGATATATGGGTAGAAAGATGAGTAGATAGATAAATGGATGGATATATGGGTAGAAAGATGAATAGATAGATAAATGGATGGATAGGCAGACAGTTGAATTGACAAATAGATCGATGGAAAGATATTTGGATGGAGAGGTGACTAGAAAGATGAGTGGGGGCATGGATAGATAGATGCATAAATAGATTGGTAGAAAGCTAGTTGGATTGCAAGCAATATGGATAAGTGGATAGAAAGGTATATAGATAAAAATGAATACACGCATTGACAGACAGAGATGTAGATAGTTAGAATGGTAGGTGAATACATGGAAACAAAACTAGATGGATAGATAAATTGATAGATGACTACAGTGATGGATGGACACAAATTACATTGATGGTAAGATGGATTGGTAGAAAGAGAGATGGACATTCAAAGTGTGAATGGATAGATGGAAAACTTACGATTGTAGATGAATGGATAAATGTGTAGATGAATTGATAGATGTATATCTATATAGATAGATAGATAGATAGTTAAATGGATTGACGGATGGATAAAGGGACAGATTGTTAGATAGATAGGGGTAGAGATAAATAGACAGATGAGTGGGTAGATGGATTAATGGACGTGTGGATAGACTAAAAGATTGATAGATGGATAAATAGGTGATTATATGGGTGGCGAGATGTGTTGATGGAAGGATAAATGGAAAGATTCTTTATTAGATGGATGGATATAAAATTGAACAGATAGATTGATAAATAGTTTGGCAGACAGACTGATTAATAGGTCGAGATAGATGGATAGATTGATAGATATAACGAGATAGATGGACTGATAGATGGATAGATTTCTGGATGGATTGATAACAGGAGGAGTAGATGGATAAATGGATGGATTGGTAGCTGGTGGAGTAGATAATATATATATGTATATATATATATATATATATATATATATATATATATATATATATATATATTAATGGAGAGATAAATAGAAATAGGTGGATAAATAGATCAGTATGACGGTTTAGAGACAGACAGATAGACCCAGGCAACATCGGGTATTCTCTTGTTACAATATAGCATAAAAGCTGCCAAATTCCCCAGGCTACCTAAGAATCAATACATGTTCAGTATTTATTGTGACATTATTCACAATGAATATATATTAAAATTAAAATGTTATTGTAAGTGTTGGTGGTTGGAGGCCACACGGTTGGGACAAGCCTAGCCGAACTTGGCAGAGGGAATGGTTTGGTGTACAGGATGGACACTGGGTTGTCGGGGTCGCCAGAATTAAAATGGTAACAGCATGCCTCGGTCACATTCTCAACCCGACACAGACTTTTGTTACTGTATTCCATCTACGAAGCTAAATAATTTATAAACAAACGCTCAAAGTATTTTTTTTCTTATAGTAATATGACGCATTATTTACTGTTCTCGGGAAAATTAACAGAAATTTCCTTCCGTCAAAAATTTTCCACATACTACATAAAACAGACGATTCTTACACAGTTTTAAAGGTTTCTCAAGCCAAAAGTTCCTTATCAGAGGAAGGGGTAACTATTTTCTTTTTAGTATTTAACACCCTTAAGTTCCCCTCACAGGTGATCACCCACACATTACAAAATATTTTTTGTATAAGAGAAAAATATAGAGATTTTATTAGAAAGATATCAATACAGAGACAGAGACAGACAGACAGAGAAAGAGAGATGCAGAGACAGAAAGAAAAAGAGAGACAGAGAACAGATAAATGTGTGCATAAAGGAATGGATATATCTATCCATCAATGGATAAATAGATAGATTTAGGGACAGATCTATTGATAGATAACTGTAGGCATAGATAAATATACATATGAGTAGATTGATGGATGGATTGATGGATAAATAGATAGATTGATGGATGGATTAATAGATGAATAGATAGATGGATGGATTGATGGTTAGATAGATAGATGCATATAAAGATGAGTAGGTGGATGAATAAATATGGAGATGGTTAGATTTATTTATATACAGATGGATAGGCGGATAAAAAGGTTGATAAATAGATAGAATGATGCACAAATCCACAAGGGCCGCAGGATTCGAACCTGCGTCTGAGAGCATCCCAGACGCTGCCTTTATCGACTGAGCTACGACATGGAAGATAATTGAAACCAGAAGTTCTACTGAACTTCTGGTTTCTGTGATTTCTGTGTGTAATGAAGTAAGGGCGAAGAGGTAGAACGGCCTATTGACATAGCTCGAGTGCATGGGGGAGTTGTGTAAAACCCTAGATTGTGTCTCGGAGCGGCAGCAGGATCCAAGTAGGTTCAGTAGAACTTCTGTTTCATTTCTCTTCCATGTCGTAGCTCAGTCGACTAAGGCAGCGTCTGGGATGCTCTCGGACGCAGGTTCGAGTCCTCGTCACGGCCCTTGTGGATTTGTTCATTTGATTCCTCACGTTATTGTTATATCTGTGTGTAATAGAATGATACATACATGAATGGATAGATAGGTATACATAGATATAGATGGATTAGTATCCACGTGGAAAATAAAACAAATATTCAAAACGTTTTTGTGTTTGACCACTTTAGTAAGGAAACACAGACATTATGTGTTTTGTGATTATTCTGGCATTAATATACATATACATGGATATGATATAGATAGACAGAGATAGACAGATAGATAGATACATGGATTGATGCACAGGTAAATGGATTGATGCACAGATAAACGTATTGATGCACAGATAAATGTATTGATACACAGGTAAACGTATTGATGCACAGATAAACGTATTGATGGACAGATAAATGGATTGATGCACAGATAAACGTATTGATGCACAGATAAAGGTATTGATGCACAGATAAATGTATTGATACACAGATAAACGTATTGATGCACAGATAAACGTATTGATGCACAGATAAATGTATTGATGCACAGATAAGGCAGATCTGCCCCTTTAAAGGCAGATTCTTTGGCTAACTTATCAGCTCTATCATGCATTCGGAGCCCAACATGAGATGGAGACCACATGAAATGGACTCTGTTACCATCCTTAATAATTTTGTTGTATTTGTGTCTAGCTTCCGACACAAGCATGTTACAGTTATGTCTTAAAGAGTTGAGAGCATTTAAGCATGATTAGGAGTCACTTACAATTAATGTATCAAGTTTTGAGACTTGTACACATTTCAGTGCAAGGATCAAGGCAAATAGTTCAGTCTGAAGGGTAGAGGCCCAGTTGTTTATATGGACTCCCCACTCAAAGTATAGGCCATCGCTCATTGTCAGGACAACTGCACTTCCAGCTGCACCCGTGGTGCGGTGTAGGGAACCATCAGTGTATATAATTTGAGAGAGAGAATGCTCTGTGGACAGAGCACGTATGTACGTCATTCATTTTTGTGCCAATGTTTTCGCAATAGAATGTTCTATGAGTCCGTAGGTATAAAAGAGCAACAAAGCGTAAGATAGAATAGCACCATATATAAAACAACGCTGGAACATATCAGTGAGCGTCAAACACACACTAAATGTTTTTACTGTTGTTATGTTTGTTATGTTATCTGTTATAGATAGGAGCTGGCTGGTATGGGCCAATAGGCCTTCTGCAGTTACCTTTGTTCTTATGTTTTTGCCCTGTAACGCCCAAAATTCAGTATAAGTCGTCACATTTTCAATGGGTTCGAGATCAACCACAATTTCCTGAATGGATATAACAAAGGGGATATTAATAGGGTATTAAAATTGTCAATACAAGATAGAACACGAAACAATGGGTATAAATTGGATAAGATAAGATTTAGGAAAGACTTGGGTAAATACTGGGTCAGTAACAGGGTTGTTGATTTGTGGAATTTTTCTTAACTTATAAATTTATCTTTATTTATCTTAAACTGGTTGGGAGAGGTACAGTTTTTAACATAATTGGGAAGGTCATTCCACATTCGAGGTCCCTTGATTTGTAAAGCATTTCTAGTTTGACTAAGTCGTACTCTTCGAATATCAAATAGGTATTTGTTTCTGGTGTGGTGCTCATGGGATCTGTTACAACTTTCTAGGAAGCTTTTAAGGTCAGGATTGACATTACAGTGCAGCGTTTTATATATATAAAATACACACGAGAGTATGTGCAGGGACTTAATATCTAACATATTCAGAGATTTGAGTAAGGGGTCCATATATACTGCCCGGTTGCCTGAAATGCTATGCCTACTATAGTGGCTTTAGGTATTGTATGCACTAGCTCTATCTATAAATCCAACATTATGTTTGTAAATCAACTATGTATGTACTTTCCTGAATAAAATTGACTTTACTGTACACTTATATTCTCTGTGGATTTGTTATCCCCTATTGTTTGGGAGAAAAAAAATGACTAATACGTTCGGCGAATGACTTTGACTTCAACTTCACTTTGACTTCGTTCATGTCATCGTATTTTCCGTAATATATAAAGGTTATGACAATGCAATTATATTATTGTGTGCAAATAAGTTTGAAATTTCATGTATCCTAAAAATAGTAAAATAAAGAATAAGAAAAATTAAATAATTGTTGTAGTAAATTGTCACACGTTCATCATACGCAAACGAACACACAGTTTGGAGCGTCAGTAGAACAAGGTCCGCACCATTTTAAAACACGGCTTCGAATGTAAGTAATGTTTTTCTCGTACTAACACTGTGTTATGCAATAGATTAGGTCTTGAATTCACAAATTTAGTTGTTACATCTGACAGAGTATGTTAGACGGTGTAATGCTGGTCCATGTTGACGTATTTGTGGGCTTGGTTGGTTTAAATGTGATGGCACACAATATGGGCACCCCACAACTGCTGCATATTCTAGCTTTGGACTAACAAAAGTGGTGAACAATTTCTTTAGTATTTCGCCATCCATGTATTTAAAAGCAATTCTGAAGTTGGAATGCATGGCATAGGCTCCTCACACAATGTTCTTTATGTGGTCCTCAGGTGATAGTTTTCTATTTAGAACCACCCCTAGATCTCTTTCTTTATCAGAATTCCTTAAAGATTTCTCACATGGTTTTCCTAATGATAGATTGTGGGCTGTAAGGGACAGGTGGGATGTATGGATTAGTTGATAGAAGTTCCAGTCCACCTGTAGACAGGGATCTCACATCAGCTTGTATATTATACAAGGATAAGATTTGATAAATTCAGTTATTTGACTGAACACTGGCTCTGTTTAAATCAGAGATTTAAACATACATAGTCTAACCTAGCTCCATAACTAACAGCCATTAGCCGGCTCTGTTTAAATCAGAGATTTAAACATACATAGTCTAACCTAGCTCCATAACTAACTGCCATTAGCCGGCTCTGTTTAAATCAGAGATTTAAACATACATAGTCTAACCTAGCTTCATAACTAACAGCCATTAGCCATCCATACACAGCCATCAGCCGGGCCATAGACCGGCTATTTTGCTCTTTACCCAAGCCGGTCTATGGCCCGTGTTTTTTTTCGATGCCTCAGTGGTCCATGCACATGTCCGTTCAAGGGGATTAAATAGCCGGTCTATGGCCCCTGGGTTTTACAAACTTTTTTTTCCCAAGCCGGTCTATGGCGTGTATGTTAAATAAACCAAATTTTTCACTTTTGACAATTGAGCACCTGCTACATCCAGATTCTAGGGAGGAAAGGAATATAATATAATATCTAATATATCTATCTGTGTGAAATAGATTAAATCCATTTATTTGATATTCAGTTAATAGTTCTGTATTTTCTACATTCATCCATGTTTTAGTAAGTGCAATAATATGTATTGTTTCATTGCAGATTAGAGATTCTAGATAGTTCTAGATTTCCGAAGTACTGAAACGCGCGCCATACAGGCTTGGTGGATCTAGGTGCAAGGTAAAATTATTTACATTTACTTGTTTTTTATTTATATGCATATATGCATTTATATGCTTTATTCTATAGAATAATAGATCTCGTAATAATTTTGCAAAAATAGTGGCATTTACTATTTTTAAAAGATTATTAACACTTTCGCGCTTTCGATTAGAGATAACTCGTCACTGGTTTTTCTTACGATTCCGCATAATTGCCTACTTTTCTCGTCAATCGAAAAAATATTTCTATAAATTCCATTTTTTAACCGAAATGGATGGGGATACTCTCAGATTGTTCTCCATGAAATTCCCGTTCTCCCTCACCGAACACATGGCATCTCGGCCTACCCGGTCACGTGGTCGGCCCATTGTTTTGTTAACACGCCAAGTGCCCACACTACGCTCCCCTCTCGCGGCAAACGTGACCCGTTTTACGCATTTATTTCCATTCCGTTTCCGTTCTCGTGTACCTAAAACCCATTCAATACCTTCAACATGGATGCTGCACCAGGAACAAGCAGTGGAACGCAAAACAAAGGTAGGAAATCTAGGAAAGCAGAAGAGATCGCCAGGATTTTCGATCTGTATCGTGGGGTCAATCTCACTCCATCCAAGATTCCCGATGTTGTTGAAGCCTTTTCAGGGTCTTCTGATGATGATTTGGAGGCTGACGAACCGGAAAATGATGTTCTTTATGAGGTTTCCTCAAGTGATGAAGATATTTCGAGTGAGAGTGAGGATGAGAGTGATGAAGAAGCCCCAGCCCCACCACGCGGTAACCGCACGTGTCCGGTACCAAAGAGGGCTAGGCTGGGTGATGAGTGGAATCGTAGCAATACTCCTCCCATCGTTGATGACTTTACTGCAACCCCTGGCCTAACAATTCCACTACCTGCTACTCCATTGCAGTTTTTACAATTATTTTTCACTAGAGCAGTGGTTGAATACTTAGCGTATGAAACAAATCTTCCACATGTATAACAAAAAAGGCGTTCCAGTGAATAATAGTGACCGATTGATAAAAGTTAGACCACTAATGGACTATTTTTCAGAAAAATTTGAATCTGTATATATCCCCAAAAAAGAATTGAGTCTCGATGAGGGTACAATGGCTTGGCGAGGCCGCCTCTCTTTCAAGGTCTACAATCCCAACAAGCCTGATAAATATGGTGTAAAATTTTATATGTTGGCCGAAGGGAAATCAGGCTACATATATAAATTTGATGTGTATTGTGGAATTGGAAAAACGACAGTGGAAACCGTGATGGGGTTGATGGCGCCCCTAGTCAACAAGGGTTATCATTTGTATATGGATAACTACTATAACTCGGTAAGCCTAACAGAACAATTACGTGAAGTTGGTGTTTACACATGTGGCACACTTAGACTCCAACGTGGCGCCCCCAAGGATCTGCAACAAGTTGTAAAGGGTAAAATGGCAACCGACACGACCGTATACACGCGTAAGGATAACACCTTTGTTATAGTTTGGAAGGACAAGCGCCCCGTCTCTGTCATCACCAATATCCACAATGCCGACACTACTCAAGCACAGCGCAGGAAACGCGTTCGTAAAGGTGACGGGAGAACTGGAGTAGAAATTGTGAAAATGAACAAACCCAAGGCCATAGTGGATTACAATAAGTTCATGAAAGGTGTTGATCATTTTGATCAAATGGTCAAATATTATGAGTTTGCAAGAAAAACCCACAAATGGACCAAGAAGATCACTTTCTATTTTCTGCAAATGGCCATGCACAATGCATACGCATTGTATAACCACTACTCAACAGATACAAAAAAACTAACACTATTAGAGTTTCACGCAGTAGGAATAAAAGTCTTATTGGCGTGGAACAGCAAGGAATGGCCAACAACAACAAGTATACCACATGTTCCCGACATAGATGCCAGCGCAGCTCCTCCTGCTGACGCGGCAGTTTCAACACCCGGGCCATCTGGTGCGAGGCGTCCTCTGTTCACCTCAACACCTAAAGCCCACTCATCAACCACAAATTCTGAAATGGACATTGAGGACATAGAACCACTTGATGTTTCTGATTTCATAGAAGATTCTACTACAAGTTTGGTGGTTCCTGTAGAAGACAATATTATTCCAGTGAATCCAAAAAATACAAGAATTATAGATTCAGAACAACATCTCAACTACAAGTTGACGCATGAACTCGTGCACTTGGCTAAAAAAAAAAGATGCCGTGTTTGTTACAAGTCTGGCAAAACGAGGGACGTGATATATGGATGTAAAACTTGTGATGTGGCACTGTGCGCTGCGCCTTGCTACACAAGGTACCACCGAAAAAAGATATTTTGGGTGGAGAAAAAATAACCACCGGCAACAGCTTCACTCCACCTAAGAAACATCAGATGAGCAACTTCAGGATCAGAAGCCTGAAGATGGTGGAGTGAAGAAAAAATGCTCAACTGTTGATCTTCAATCAACATAGACAGGGTAAGTACACCTATTTTGAATTTTTTATCATCTATAAGAAGTTATATTATATACGTTTTGTAGAGAATTTATTTGCGAATTTTTTGGTACCAGAATGAATATTATATCACATAAACTTCTATGAGTAAAAAAAACAAAAACACAAAGTATGTTTGGGGGTGTGGCGGGTGTGGCGGTCGTGTGACAGTGGGTTCCCTTTAGCCGTTGATATATCCAACACGTGGGAAATATTTGTATGTGTTATGTATATGTCTGTGTAGGGAATTTTACTGTGATCACTGTCATACAAATTATAAAATGTTTCAACAAGTATAAACATGACAAACATCAAACGAACGAAAACAATGCGTTCGTTTCTGCCGCGAACGCATACTGAGCGACGTGGTTCTATATTTGGCGCTTCTCTTACACATGCTTTGTACAAATGTTATACATTTGATCTTATAGAAAATTTTATTGCGAACACATTGGTATAAAAAAGAAATACGTACATAGAAAAGTAGGGTCAGGAAACGTATAAATGTATAAACTTTCCAAGCATGATTTCCCCCCTGTGTTTTCGCCAGTGCGCTCGCGGCTAACTACTCTCCACTTCACACACTCTTGTGGGTGGGCAATTACCTATATTAAACATTCATATGCATATGTCCGTGTAGAGAATTTTATTGCGATTCCAATGATACCAAAATTACCGATGTAGGACAACTGTAGGCTTCGCAACCATTAAGAGAGTGGAAACATTTTGTTGCTGTTTGGTGCTCTCGGCGAGTGATCTGCATAGTTTTTTATTTGGTGTTGATACTCCTTATGCTTGGGCGGCATTTTATAGGCATGCTCTTATAGACAATTTCATTGCGAACACAGTGATACCAAATTTAAATACGTGCGCCTTCAATTATTGTCAGGACAGTCAAAAGAGTGTACACTTTTTCGGTCTTACGCGTAGGCACGCGAAGTGCCGAAAGCATCTAGGGTATTGATTTTTTTTGAGCGCCGAGAGCGCGAAAGTGTTAAAAAATTTACCGATATGGTGCATTCGGAAGACAAACCCAATTTTTCACTTTTGACAATTGAGCTCGGGTGCAGGGGGGGGGGGGGGGTTGTGTAAAAGCCTGGTTTGTGCCTCGTAGAGGCTATGGGATCCAGTAAGATCGTCCTTCCTTTCCTCCCTAGAATCTGGATGTAGCAGGTGCTCAATTGTCAAAAGTGAAAAATTGGGTTTGTCTTCCGAATGCACCATATCGGTCAATTTTTTAATAATCTTTTAAAAATAGTAAATGCCACTATTTTTGCAAAATTATTACGAGATCTAATATTCTAATAAGGGTTTGATAAAATACAGCAGACTGCCTACTGGTTTTACCTGTAATAAGGTTTGATACAGATGATTATCCGTTCAAGGTGATTAAATAGCCGTTCTATGGCCCCAGGGTTTTCTCAAATTTTCTTTCATAGCCGGTCTATGGCCCCTGGGTTTTACGAACTTTTTTTTCCCAAGCCGGTCTATGGCCCCTGGGTTTTACGAACTTTTTTTTCCCAAGCCGGTCTATGGCGTGTATGTTAAATAAACCAAATTTTTCACTTTTGACAATTGAGCACCTGCTACATCCAGATTCTAGGGAGGAAAGGAATATAATATAATATCTAATATATCTATCTGTGTGAAATAGATTAAATCCATTTATTTGATATTCAGCTAATAGTTCTGTATTTTCTACATTCATCCATGTTTTGGTAAGTGAAATAATATGTATTGTTTCATTGCAGATTAGAGATTCAAGATAGTTCTAGATTTCCGAAGTACTGAAACGCGCGCCATACAGGCTTGGTGGATCTAGGTGCAAGGTAAAATTATTTACATTTACTTGTTTTTTATTTATATGCATATATGCATTTATATGCATTATTCTATAGAATAATAGATCTCGTAATAATTTTGCAAAAATAGTGGCATTTACTATTTTTAAAAGATTATTAAAAAAATTATCGATATGGTGCATTCGGAAGACAAACCTAATTTTTCACTTTTGACAATTGAGCTCAGGTGCAGGGGGGGGGGGTTGTGTAAAAGCCTGGTTTGTGCCTCGTAGAGGCTATGGGATCCAGTAAGATCGTCCTTCCTTTCCTCCCTAGAATCTGGATGTAGCAGGTACTCAATTGTCAAAAGTGAAAAATTGGGTTTGTCTTCCGAATGCACCAATTCGGTAAATTTTTTAATAATCTTTTAAAAATAGTAAATGCCACTATTTTTGCAAAATTATTACGAGATCTAATATTCTAATAAGGGTTTGATAAAATACAGCAGACTGCCTGCTGGTTTTACCTGTAATAAGGTTTGATACAGATGATTATCCGTTCAAGGGGATTAAATAGCCGTTCTTTGGCCCCAGGGTTTTCTCAAATTTTCTTTCATAGCCGGTCTATGGCCCCTGGGTTTTATGAACTTTTTTTTCCCAAGCCGGTCTATGGCCCCTGGGTTTTACGAACTTTTTTTTCCCAAGCCGGTCTATGGCGTGTATGTTAAATAAACCAAATTTTTCACTTTTGACAATTGAGCACCTGCTACATCCAGATTCTAGGGAGGAAAGGAATATAATATAATATCTAATATATCTATCTGTGTGAAATAGATTAAATCCATTTATTTGATATTCAGCTAATAGTTCTGTATTTTCTACATTCATCCATGTTTTGGTAAGTGCAATAATATGTATTGTTTCATTGCAGATTAGAGATTCTAGATAGTTCTAGATTTCCGAAGTACTGAAACACGCGCCATACAGGCTTGGTGGATCTAGGTGCAAGGTAAAATTATTTACATTTACTTGTTTTTTATTTATATGCATATATGTATTTATATGCATTATTCTATAGAATAATAGATCTCGTAATAATTTTGCAAAAATAGTGGCATTTACTATTTTTAAAAGATTATTAAAAAATTTACGGATATGGTGCATTCGGAAGACAAACCCAATTTTTCACTTTTGACAATTGAGCTCGGGTGCAGGGGGGGGGTTGTGTAAAAGCCTGGTTTGTGCCTCGTAGAGGCCATGGGATCCAGTAAGATCGTCCTTCCTTTCCTCCCTAGAATCTGGATGTAGCAGGTGCTCAATTGTCAAAACTGAAAAATTGGGTTTGTCTTCCGAATGCACCATATCGGTAAATTTTTTAATAATCTTTTAAAAATAGTAAATGCCACTATTTTTGCAAAATTATTACGAGATCTATTATTCTAATAAGGGTTTGATAAAATACAGCAGACTGCCTACTGGTTTTACCTGTAATAAGGTTTGATACAGATGATTATCTGTTCAAGGGGATTAAATAGCCGTTCTATGGCCCCAGGGTTTTCTCAAATTTTCTTTTATAGCCGGTCTATGGCCCCTGGGTTTTACAAACTTTTTTTTCCCAAGCCGGTCTATGGCCCCTGGGTTTTACGAACTTTTTTTTCCCAAGCCGGTCTATGGCATGTATGTTAAATAAACCAAATTTTTCACTTTTGACAATTGAGCACCTGCTACATCCAGATTCTAGGGAGGAAAGGAATATAATATAATATCTAATATATCTATCTGTGTGAAATAGATTAAATCCATTTATTTGATATTCAGCTAATAGTTCTGTATTTTCTACATTCATCCATGTTTTGGAAAGTGAAATAATATGTATTGTTTCATTGCAGATTAGAGATTCAAGATAGTTCTAGATTTCCGAAGTACTGAAATGCGCGCCATACAGGCTTGGTGGATCTAGGTGCAAGGTAAAATTATTTACATTTACTTGTTTTTTTATTTATATGCGTATATATATATATATATATATATATATATATATATATATATATATATATATATATATATATATATATATATATATATATATATATATATATTATATATGTGTGTATATGTATTTGTATGTATATAAATTTGTGTGTAAATCACGGAAATTAACTTGAGGAAACTGGCAACCAAAAACCAGTAGGCAGTCTACTGTATTTTATCAAACCGTTATTAGAATAATAGATCTTGTAATAATTTTGCAAAAATAGTGGCATTTACTATTTTTAAAAGATTATTAAAAAATTTACCGATATTGTGCATTCGGAAGACAAACCAAATTTTTTCACTTTTGACAATTGAGCACCTGCTACATCCAGATTCTAGGGAGGAAAGGAAGGACGATCTTACTGGATCCCATAGCCTCTCCGAGGCACAAACCAGGCTTGTACACAACCCTCCCCCTGCACCCGAGCTATGTCAATAGGCCGTTCTCCCTCTTCGCCCTTACATCATCACACACACAGATCACAATAACGTGATGCATCAAATGAACAAATCCACAAGGGCCGTGATGAGGATTCAAACCTGTGTCCGGGAGCATCCCAGACATTACCTTAATTATCTGTAATCAACTGATTTTCAGATCTGCTCATTACAATATACTCTTTAAAAAATTGCTTCTTAACAATAAGAGCATTTCAATATATCCATAATCATCTGTATCAAACCTTATTACAGGTAAAACCAGTAGGCAGTCTACTGTATTTTATCAAACCCTTATTAGAATAATAGATCTTGTAATAATTTTGCAAAAATAGTGGCATTTACTATTTTTAAAAGATTATTAAAAAATTTACCGATATGGTGCATTCGGAAGACAAACCAAATTTTTTCACTTTTGACAATTGAGCACCTGCTACATCCAGATTCTAGGGAGGAAAGGAAGGACGATCTTACTGGATCCCATAGCCTCTCCGAGGCACAAACCAGGTTTGTACACAACCCTCCCCCTGCACCCGAGATATGTCAACAAGTCATTTATTCTCTTCGCCCTTACATCATCACACACAGAGATCACAATAATGTGATGCATCAAATGAACAAATCCACAAGGGCCGTGACGAGGATTTGAACCTGCGTCCGGGAGCATCCCAGACACTGCATAAATCGACTGAGCTACAACAGGGTAAAAGGATCCAGGAAGTTCAGTAGAAGTTTGGATTCAACCCTTTTACCCTGTCGTAGCTCAGTCGATTAAGGCAGTGTCTGGGATGCTCCCGGACACCGGTTTGAATCCTCATCACGGCCCTTGTGGATTTGTTCATTTGATGCATCACGTTATTGTGATCTGTATGTGATGATGTAAGGGCGAAGAGGGAGAACGGCCTGTTGACATAGTTCGGGTGCAGGGTGGGGGGGGTTGTGTAAAAGCCTGGTTTGTGCCTCGGAGAGGCTATGGGATCCAGTAAGTTCAGTAGAACTTCGGTTTCAACCCTTTTACCCTGTTGTAGCTGAGTCGATTAAGGCAGTGTCTGGGATGCTCCCGGACGCAGGTTCGAATCCTCGTCACGGCCCTTGTGGATTTGTTCATTTGATGCATCACGTTATTGTGATCTGTGTGTGTAATTCTTCACCTGCTACAGCAACAGGAATGTGTGTGTGTGTATTTGTGTTGTTGAATATGACCGAAAGTGTAAGATTAATGATTCTAACACAAATCGTCTGAATATTTGTTTTTCTTCACTGTCGAGAGTAGTTAAAAAAATTTACTCGAGTTTATTTTCACACTTTATTTATGGTCCTTCAGTCCCTCTCCTTACTGCTGCTGCTGTTTCTCGCATCTTTGCATCGCTTGTATGTTTGGGGGTTTGGCCTCTTGCTATATATTGATTCCATTTGTGTGTGTTTGGGTCTCAGGCCCTCTCGCAATTTCTGTTGAACAAACCCCTTTTCCTAGTTCTGCATCTCTCCTTTGGTACAAATTTTGTTGTGCTTTTATCATATACTTCACAAAACTTGACATACATTTCATTTACTTCATGTCCTATCAGCAAGTGTTTGTCAAATTCTTTAAGGAAAGTTTATCATCCTGATTGCAGATCTCTAGCGCTATTATGTCAACTTCTTGTGGATTCGCAATCATTATTTAATTTACCTTTAGGTGTTCTTTCACCAGCACAGCAACACTGTACCTCTCCCAACCAGTTTAAGATAAAAACTAAGTACTAACTAATTAACTCAATGTAACCTACCTTACCCCCAAAATGTCAACTCATGTCTTCTATTTTAAACAATGCTGTTTTGTTGACCAAATTGTATTTTTGTTTTTTTTCTGCAATGTTTCCCCCCCCCCCCCACCACTCTACCACCACATTGAGTTTAGTAGCTCTGTGCACGTCAGGTGCTGTTTAATATACAGACCTACTCCTCCATTTGACCTAGTTTCTCTATCACATCTATATAAATTGTAGTTGGGAATCCAGATTTTACTATCCATGTAATCTTTTTTATTTCTTTTTATATATCTAATTAATTTTTTCTAACAGTTAAACAGAAAATAGTTTAATGGTATTTATTTATTACATTAGAAAGTTATAAAATCTAATGTTGAGATTGAAAGACATACATTATACTCTATTGCCTTAAAGTTTATGCATTATTGTAACAGGTACAAATGCTGTCCTAGTTGGGAGGTGCATATTGTAATGACACAGTGAGATATATTTACATATCAAGTATTGCTGATATGTTGAAGCATGTACTGAACAAGATTGGTGGAAACAGATACAAGGTTAAGATTGCTGTAGTCTAGTCTAATTCAATCATTTTTAGTAAGCTTTGAGAACATTTATGGTTGAAGTTGCCGGTGCCAGTGGACCACTTTGTGCTTTAGGCCTGGTGGAGCTTGGTCCACCAAGCTCCAAGCTTACAGTCTGCATATGATATACAGTCTGTTGATCAATTGAACTACAGTAGTTAGTTTTTATCATCCGAATGCACCAATATGTGTTCATTCTTCCCAGATGAAGGAACTAGGTAATATTCATCATCTGAATGCACCATCTGAAGCTTTTCCACACTCATGATACACGAGAGGTTTAAAAAACTTTTAAAACTTTTTGACCTATGTATTTAAAAGCAATTCTAAAGTTAAAAAGTGTAGCATAGGCCCCTCGCAGAATGTTCTTAATATGATCCTCAGGTTATAGTTTTCTATCTAAAACCACCCCTAGATCTCTTTCTTGATCAGAATTCTTTATAGATCTCTGTGGCTCGATCATAGAAACTGAGTAAATTCGTTACACTGGACCTTCCAGATCGAATACCATGCTGACAGTCTGATATATCATTCAGTACGTCTGCATCTGAAATTGAGCAATACCGGATTTATTATTTGGTTTTATAAATTTTATACTTATAATCTTAACTTATTTTAGAGACCACGAGTAATCTGTGCTTCGAACTCAACAGAAAAGCCTTCCGTAGACCTGCTTCTTTGCTACATAATAGACAAAATTTAGTAAGTATTGATTTATTATGTGTTTATTTATTTATTTTTTCTTTATATACAAGAAGGTACATTGGGGGAGAGTACAGTGACTTGAAGTTATACATTCTTGTAAAGCAACTAGCACTCATAGCGTTTCGGGCAGATCTAAGTATAGACCAAGGAACTTACCATCTTTTTTATTTCTGATGTTAACATTGTGTAACTGTAGATGAATTGCATTTGTTGATTTGCTCCCAAGTAAGATGTTGTAGGTCCTTTCTATGTTTAGTGTGAGTTTGTTGGGTGACATTAATAAGTGGATTTTTTTTTAATTTATTGTTTACATCATTATTTAATATGAGTGGGTTGGAGTCTGAGTAGATGAGGTTAGTGTCATCATTATCTCATATCTCAGTGATTTTGTCGTAATGGTCAAGTAGCTGTACTGTACAAGTAGAGGACATGAGAGATAGCTGTAAGAGGTATTTCAATATTATCCTGCTCTAAATCCATGTTGGCCTGGATTGTGGAGGTCATTGGTCTCTATAAAACTAGTAACCTGACTCCTGATCACTCTCAAATAATTTTATTATGTGGGATGTTAGTGCAACTGGTCTATAATTCTTTGCCAATGCTTGTGTTGTGTTGTGTTGTTTTGGTAGTGATGTGCAATGTGTTGTTTTGGTAGTGATTCGTCCAGTTCTGGTAGTAGTGCGGTTGTTGTGTGGTGTAGTACTTGTGTGCTTGTTAATGACTTGTATTCCAGTCTTGTGGGTATCTCCTTTCCCCTACGGGCCAACTGCTTTGTTCTTACCTAGCATTTTGCTTTGTTTGGGTATGAATGTTTGTGTGCCGTATATTTTGCAAAATTTGCCATATATCTCATTATTTACTCCTCTGCCTAGCAACAAGTCTGTCTAATTATACTCATTAACTGTTTTTCAAAGTTCCCCATAGTGTCCTTTATTGAAATCGAGTTCATGAACCGTTTCAATGTTCTTATTTTCTTCTAGATTATATCTTAAAGTATATTTAAATGTTATTGTTATTATTGTTATTAAATGTTATTGTGACATTGCATTGCAATTGAGCTATGTTGTTTACCATACCGTTCATTTCGTGAGTATAAGTATAGATGCCACACTTGTGACAGGTAAAACCATGCCTTTTTTGAAAAACAGCACCGTCTGTTGTACGTAAGAGCAACCCACACTATATTATGTTGCGATATTATTTCAATATTTCCGATTGCATTGATAATTTGAATTTTCATAGATTTCAATTTATTTTCATTTCGATTTAATAATTTTGTGTGACATTGCATTGAAATTGAGCTGTGTTGTTTACCATACTGTTCATTTCATGAGTATACAGTAGTTTATTTTTTTATTTTTTTCATTTCATTTTTTTAGCTGTTCTTATTTTTCAGTGATGGGAATATCAGATCATTTGATGTTCCCAATTTTCTGATGGAAGCATCAGACCATTATAGAATGCATCGGATGAGGTAGTTTGGAATGGTGGGGAGGACGAGAGGGGGGGATGGTGGGGAAGACGAGGGGACAGAGGAGAGGGTAATGGTGGGGAGGACGAGGGGACTGGGGAGTTGGGGATGGTGGGGACAGGGGCATGCTGGGGAGGACAAAGGGACAGGTGAATGGGAGATGGTGGGGGAGGAAGAAGGGACAGGGGAGGGGAAAATGGTAAGGAGGATGATGGGACAGGGAAGTGGGAATAGTGGGGAGGATGTGGGGACGGGGAAGTGGGAAGGACGAGAGGACTGTGGAATGGGGAATGGCAAAGTGAATTATAATTATATATATTAATTAATTCTTATAAATTTCCAGAACCTTGTATCAACACCCACACTAATGCAACTGAAAGAGATGTTGAGACAAGTATTGCTGATATGTTGAAGAACACCCCAAACAAACTCGGTGGAAACAGATACAAGGTAAAGTTTGCCAATTTGCTGTAGTCTAATTCAATTTCTTTTTAGTAATCTTTGAGAACATTTATGCTATGAATAAGATAAAATAATGTAACTGATTTTGACTAAATATGTAGATATATTTAATTTTCTGAGCACTAATAATGAAAGAAAACCAAAATAAGAGGTGGCTACTATCTCTAATAATGGGCTGGAATAATGCAGGATATAATAATATATATATATAAATATATATATATATATATGCGAACAAGCCTGAATGGTCCCCAGGACATATGCAACTGAAAACTCACACCCCAGAAGTGACTCGAACCCATACTCCCAGAAGCAACGCATCTGGTATGTACAAGACGCCTTAATCCACTTGACCATCACGACCGGACAAAATGAGGTGATAGCCGAGGCTATATGAACCACCCCACCGCCGGCACTCGGATAGTTATCTTGGGCATAGCATTTTACCAAATCACCTCATTCTTTGGGGCACACGTGAGGAACACAAATGCGAACAAGCCTGAATGGTCCCCAGGACATATGCAACTGAAAACTCACACCCCAGAAGTGACTCGAACCCATACTCCCAGAAGCAACGCATCTGGTATGTACAAGACGCCTTAATCCACTTGACCATCACGACCGGACAAAATGAGGTGATAGCCGAGGCTATATGAACCACCCCACCGCCGGCACTCGGATAGTTATCTTGGGCATAGCATTTTACCAAATCACCTCATTCTTTGGGGCACACGTGAGGAACACAAATGCGAACAAGCCTGAATGGTCCCCAGGACATATGCAACTGAAAACTCACACCCCAGAAGTGACTCGAACCCATACTCCCAGAAGCAACGCATCTGGTATGTACAAGACGCCTTAATCCACTTGACCATCACGACCGGACAAAATGAGGTGATAGCCGAGGCTATATGAACCACCCCACCGCCGGCACTCGGATAGTTATCTTGGGCATAGCATTTTACCAAATCACCTCATTCTTTGGGGCACACGTGAGGAACACAAATGCGAACAAGCCTGAATGGTCCCCAGGACATATGCAACTGAAAACTCACACCCCAGAAGTGACTCGAACCCATACTCCCAGAAGCAACGCATCTGGTATGTACAAGACGCCTTAATCCACTTGACCATCACGACCGGACAAAATGAGGTGATAGCCGAGGCTATATGAACCACCCCACCGCCGGCACTCGGATAGTTATCTTGGGCATAGCATTTTACCAAATCACCTCATTCTTTGGGGCACACGTGAGGAACACAAATGCGAACAAGCCTGAATGGTCCCCAGGACATATGCAACTGAAAACTCACACCCCAGAAGTGACTCTAGAAGTATGGGTTCGAGTCACTTCTGGGGTGTGAGTTTTCAGTTGCATATGTCCTGGGGACCATTCAGGCTTGTTCGCATTTGTGTTCCTCACGTGTGCCCCAAAGAATGAGGTGATTTGGTAAAATGCTATGCCCAAGATAACTATCCGAGTGCCGGCGGTGGGGTGGTTCATATAGCCTCGGCTATCACCTCATTTTGTCCGGTCGTGATGGTCAAGTGGATTAAGGCGTCTTGTACATACCAGATGCGTTGCTTCTGGGAGTATGGGTTCGAGTCACTTCTGGGGTGTGAGTTTTCAGTTGCATATGTCCTGGGGACCATTCAGGCTTGTTCGCATTTGTGTTCCTCACGTGTGCCCCAAAGAATGAGGTGATTTGGTAAAATGCTATGCCCAAGATAACTATCCGAGTGCCGGCGGTGGGGTGGTTCATATAGCCTCGGCTATCACCTCATTTTGTCCGGTCGTGATGGTCAAGTGGATTAAGGCGTCTTGTACATACCAGATGCGTTGCTTCTGGGAGTATGGGTTCGAGTCACTTCTGGGGTGTGAGTTTTCAGTTGCATATGTCCTGGGGACCATTCAGGCTTGTTCGCATTTGTGTTCCTCACGTGTGCCCCAAAGAATGAGGTGATTTGGTAAAATGCTATGCCCAAGATAACTATCCGAGTGCCGGCGGTGGGGTGGTTCATATAGCCTCGGCTATCACCTCATTTTGTCCGGTCGTGATGGTCAAGTGGATTAAGGCGTCTTGTACATACCAGATGCGTTGCTTCTGGGAGTATGGGTTCGAGTCACTTCTGGGGTGTGAGTTTTCAGTTGCATATGTCCTGGGGACCATTCAGGCTTGTTCGCATTTGTGTTCCTCACGTGTGCCCCAAAGAATGAGGTGATTTGGTAAAATGCTATGCCCAAGATAACTATCCGAGTGCCGGCGGTGGGGTGGTTCATATAGCCTCGGCTATCACCTCATTTTGTCCGGTCGTGATGGTCAAGTGGATTAAGGCGTCTTGTACATACCAGATGCGTTGCTTCTGGGAGTATGGGTTCGAGTCACTTCTGGGGTGTGAGTTTTCAGTTGCATATGTCCTGGGGACCATTCAGGCTTGTTCGCATTTGTGTTCCTCACGTGTGCCCCAAAGAATGAGGTGATTTGGTAAAATGCTATGCCCAAGATAACTATCCGAGTGCCGGCGGTGGGGTGGTTCATATAGCCTCGGCTATCACCTCATTTTGTCCGGTCGTGATGGTCAAGTGGATTAAGGCGTCTTGTACATACCAGATGCGTTGCTTCTGGGAGTATGGGTTCGAGTCACTTCTGGGGTGTGAGTTTTCAGTTGCATATGTCCTGGGGACCATTCAGGCTTGTTCGCATTTGTGTTCCTCACGTGTGCCCCAAAGAATGAGGTGATTTGGTAAAATGCTATGCCCAAGATAACTATCCGAGTGCCGGCGGTGGGGTGGTTCATATAGCCTCGGCTATCACCTCATTTTGTCCGGTCGTGATGGTCAAGTGGATTAAGGCGTCTTGTACATACCAGATGCGTTGCTTCTGGGAGTATGGGTTCGAGTCACTTCTGGGGTGTGAGTTTTCAGTTGCATATGTCCTGGGGACCATTCAGGCTTGTTCGCATTTGTGTTCCTCACGTGTGCCCCAAAGAATGAGGTGATTTGGTAAAATGCTATGCCCAAGATAACTATCCGAGTGCCGGCGGTGGGGTGGTTCATATAGCCTCGGCTATCACCTCATTTTGTCCGGTCGTGATGGTCAAGTGGATTAAGGCGTCTTGTACATACCAGATGCGTTGCTTCTGGGAGTATGGGTTCGAGTCACTTCTGGGGTGTGAGTTTTCAGTTATATATATATATATATATATATATATATATATATATATATATATATATATATATATATATTTATATATATATATTTATTTATATAAATATATATATGATATATAGATTCTATATAGATTCTATTCTATTATTCTATTCTATTCTATTCTATAGTTTTATATAAATTCTTGTTTTAGTTTTTTTTTCTATAATATGGAAAGTGTTTTTAATTAATAAATTAAATATTATATAATAAAATAATGTATTATTGAAAACAATTAGTAACAAACAATATTTCATTACAGGGTTGTGAAGCAAGAAGACATGTGCATCACACAGCAGACTTGGATATGACGAATACTGAAGATGGTGGCGAGCCTGGTGCATGGCGTACCGCTGAATCTTCTCTAATGTCTATATAGAAGAATCTATATGTGTCTGTGTGTATATATGTATATATATAATAAATAATATATATATATATATATATATATATATATATATATATAACCTATATATATATGTGTGTATATATATTATAATATATATATATATATTTTTTTTTTTTTTTTTTTTTAAAAAAACAATTTTTTATAGAGTACCACCTCTAGCTGGAAGAAGGGGGACCCATAGCCTCGGAGGAAACCACGCATAACGCATTAGAGGGAATGTTTAGATCCCCTCCAATACAGTTTCTGTGTGCTTTTCTCCTACCACCCCCTTCCTTGAATATTTTTTGTGCTTTATTATGCATTTGATGGTTACAAGATATACATGGGTTGATACAAAAATAATTATGCAAAAAGGTATATATATATATATATATATATATATATATATATATATATATATATATATATATATATATATAACCTATATATATATGTGTGTATATATATTATAATATATATATATATATATATATATATATATATATATATATATATATATATATATATATATATATATATATATATATATATATATATATATATATATATATATATGTCATACCTAGTAGCCAGAACGCACTTCTCAGCCTACTATGCAAGGCCCGATTTGCCTAATAAGCCAAGTTTTCCTGAAATAATATATTTTCTCTAATTTTTTTCTTATTAAATGATAAAGCTACGCATTTCATTATGTATGAGGTCAATTTTTTTTATTGGAGTTAAAATTAACGTAGATATTAACGTAGATTAACGTACTCTGTACCTCAGGGTACAGTCCTTGCACCACTGCTTTTCCTTATTCTCATATCAGATATAGACAAAAATACAAGTCACAGCTTCGTATCATCCTTTGCAGATGACACAAAAATCAGTATGAAAATTACCTCGGCTGAGGACATTGAAAAACTTCAAGCTGATATTAATAAAGTTTTCGACTGGGCATCAGAAAATAACATGATGTTTAACAGTGATAAATTCCAGGTACTCAGGTACGGTAAAAATGAGGACCTTAAACATAATACAGAGTACAAAACACAATCAAATGTACCCATAGTAGGAAAACCGCATGTAAAGGATTTGGGAATAATAATGTCTGACGACCTAACGTTTAAGGAGCATAACCAAGCAAATATTGCGACAGCCAGAAAAATGATAGGATGGATTACGAGAACTTTCAAATCCAGGGATCCCATCACAATGGTTGTACTCTTCAAGGCACTTGTGTTGTCCCGTCTTGAGTACTGCTCAGTACTCACTTCCCCCTTCAAAGCAGGAGAGATTGCTGAAATAGAGGGAATACAGAGAACATATACGGCACGCATAGACGCAATAAAGCACCTAAATTATTGGGATCGTCTCAAAGCCCTCCAAATGTACTCACTAGAAAGAAGACGAGAGAGATATCAAATAATATACACCTGGAAGAAACTGGAGGGCCAAGTACCAAATCTACACAGTAAAATAACAACGTACTGGAGAGAACGACATGGAAGAAAATGTAGAATAGAACCAATGAAGAGCAGAGGTGCCATAGGCACAATCAGAGAACACTGTATAAACATCAGAGGTCCGCGGTTGTTCAACGTCCTCCCAGCAAGCATAAGAAATATTGCCGGAACAACCGTGGACATTTTCAAGAGGAAACTAGATTTATTCCTCCAAGGAGTGCCGGACCAACCGGGCTGTGGTGGGTATGTGGGCCTGCGGGCCGCTCCAAGCAACAGCCTGGTGGACCAAACTCTCACAAGTCGAGCCTGGCCTCGGGCCGGGCTTGGGGAGTAGAAGAACTCCCAGAACCCCATCAACCAGGTATCAACCAGGTATATATGACCGAACCTAACCAACCCTACCTAACCTAACCTAACCTATCTTTATAGGTTATAACCTATCTTTATAGGTTAGGTTAGGTTAGGTAGCCGAAAAAGTTAGGTTAGGTTAGGTTAGGTAGTCGAAAAACAATTAATTCATGAAAACTTGGCTTATTAGGCAAATTGGGCCTTGCATAGTAGGCTGAGAAGTGCGTTCTGGCTACTAGGTACGACATATATATATATATATATATATATATATATATATATATATATATATATATATATATATATATATATATATATATATATATATATATATATATATATATATATAGGTTAGGTTTGGTAGGGTTGGTTAGTTATCATATATCTACGTATAACTAGCTAGTTTTAACTTTATATATATATTATTTATATATATATATATATATTATATAAAAAGTTTGTGAGGAAGACCTCTGGTGCCAATGTGGGGACCCATAGCCTCGGAGAAGAAAATAAAAAGTATTCAGAGGAGACCTTGTGGTCACTCACTAAACACTAATATTATCTTCTACCACCCCCATTCTTTTGTATGTACACATATATATTTGCTTTATTTGAACTTTGTTACAAAGAGGGAGTTACATGTAGGTTACAAAGATGGTTATCATATATATATTATTTATATATATATATATATATATTACTTATATATATATATTATTTATATATATTATTTATATATATATTATTTATAAATATATTATTTATATATAAATATATTATTGTTATATAAATATATTATTTATATATAAATATATTATTTATATATAAATATATTATTTATATATAAATATATATATATATATATATATATATATATATATATATATATATATATATATATATATATATATATATATATATATATATATATAATATATATACTATTACACTACACCCTTATATATTACACTAATATATATATATATATATATATATATATATATATATATATATATATATATATATATATATATATACATATATATATAATATATAAATTATTTATTTATATATATATATTATTTATATATATATATATTATATATATAATTATATAGGTCATATGTTTTTGTATTTTTGCTGATTTGTTAGTAAATAATAAAAGAAATATAAATTATTTGATTTTTTTACCCTTAAATTGGTTATAATATTTAAATTAAAAACAATAATATAATATAAAAAAATAAGAAAAATAATAATACATTATAAAATAAAATATAATAAAAATAATATAATATAATATAAAATAATATAATTTAATTTCAAGAAATTTAACTTTAAACACAAAGATGTGAAAAGGGTTCAGAATAGGCTCAAACCTTTCACAAGAGATTCATATTGGTGTATGAATGGATTATGAATGACTCATGTTAGGAGTGTAAAGTTGCCACAACATCTCAAATTAGTGTTAGATACATAGGTCTTGGTTATAAGTTTTGGAAACCTATTTAAGTCCACACACAATATCGTATCTGATACGATAAAACAAACGTTTCCAATCCTTTCAAATACTTTCCAGATATGTTGTGGCAACCTAAAATTGTTTGCTGGGTATATCCCACCCCTGTACGGGTGCCAGCCTGCATATATCCCACCCCTGTATGGGTGCCCGCCTGCATATATCCCACCCCTGTACGGGTGCCCCCCCCCCCATATATCCCTCCCTTGTACGGGTACCCGTCCTCATACATCCCACCCCTGTACAGGTGCCCGCCTGAATATATACCACCCCCATACGGGAGCCCACCTGCATATATCCCACCTCTGTGCGGGTGCCCGCCTGCATATATCCCACCCCTGTACGGGTGCCCACCGGCATATATCCCACCCCTGTATAGGTGCCCGCTTGCATATATCCCACACCTGTATGGGTGCCAGCTTGCATATATCCAACCCCTCTATGGGTGCCCAACTGCATATGTCCCACCCCTGTATGGGTGCCCACCTGCATATATCCCACCTCTGTACGGGTGCCCGCCCTCATATATCCCACCCCTGTACGGGTGCCCGCCTCCATATATCCCACCCTTGTATGGGTGCCCGCCTGCATATATCCCACCCCTGTACGGGTGCCCGCCCCTATATATTCCACCCTTGTACAGGTGCTTTCCTTCGTATATCTCACCCCTGTACGGGTGCCCGCCCGCATATATCCCACCCCCTGTACTGGTGCCAGCCCGCATATATCCCAACACCGTACGGGTGCCCGCCCTCATATATCCCACCCCCTGTTCGGGTGCCCGCCCTCATATATCACACCCCTGTACGGGTGCCCGCCCTAATATATCTCACCCCTGTAGAGGTGCCTATCCTCATATATCTGTCCCCTGAACGGGTGCCGGCCCTTATATATCCCACCCCCTGTACGGGTGCCAACCCTCATATATATCCCTCCCCTGAACGGGTGCCCGCGCTCTTATATCCCACCCCTGTACGGGTGGCCGCTCTCTTATATCTCACCCCTGTACGGATGCCCGCCCTCATATATCCGAACCCTGTAAGGGTGCCCGCCCTCATATATCCCACCCCTGTACGGGTGTCCGCCTGCATGTATTTCATTCGTGTATGGGTGCCCGACCTCATATATTCCACCCCTGTTCGGGTGCCCACCCTCATACATCCCACCGCTGTACGGGTGCCCGCCCTCATATATCCCACCCCTGAACAGGTGCCTGCCCTCATATATCTCACCCCTGAACGAGTGCCCGCCCTGATATATCGCAACCCTGTAAGGGTGCCTGCAATCATATATCCCACCCCTGTACGGGTGCTCGCCCTCATATATCCCACCCCTGTACGGGTGCCCGCCTTCATATATCCCACCCCTGTACGGGTGCCCGCTCTCATATATCCCACCCCTGTAATGGTGCCCGCCATTATATATCCCACCCCTGTATGGGTTCCCGCCCCAATATATCCCACCCCAGTACGGGTACCTGCACTCATATATCTCACCCTTGAACGGGTGCCCACCTGCATATATCCCAACCTTGTATGGGTGCCCGCCTGCATATATCCCACCCCTATACGAATACCTGTCCTCATATATCCTACCCTGTACAGGTGCCCGTCTGCATATATCCCACCTCTGTATGGGTGCCCACCTGCATATATCCCACCCCCGTACGGGTGCCCACCTGAATATATCCCACCCCTGTACGGGTGCCCGTCCTCATATATCCCACCCCTGTACGGGTGCCCGCCTGCATATATCCCACCTCTGTACGGGTGCCAGCCTGCATATATCCCACCCCTGTATGGGTGCCCGCCTGCATATATCCCACCTCTGTATGTATGCCCACCTGCCTATATCCCACCCCTGTACTGGTTCCCGTCCTCATATATCCCACCCCTGTACGGGTGCCCGCCCTGATATATCCAACCTCTGTACGGGTGCCCGCCTGCGTATATCCCCCCCTGTACGGGTGCCCTCCTGCATATATCCCACCCCTGTACGGGTGCCCACCTGCATATATCCCAACCCTGTACTGGTGCCCGCCCTCATATATCCCACCCCTGTATGGGTGCCCGCCTGCATATATCCCACCCCTGTACGGGTTCCCGCCCTCATATATCCCACCCCTGTAAGGATTCCCGCCCCCATATATCCCCCCCATGTATGGGTGCCCGCCTGCATATATCCCACCCCTGTACGAGTGCCCACCTGCATATATCCTACCCCTGTACCGGTGCCCGCCCCCATATATCCCACCCTTGTATGGGTGCCCGCCCTTATATATCCCACTCCTGTACGGGTGTCCGCATCCATATATCCCACCCTTGTATGGGTGCCCGTCTGCATATATCCCATCCCTTAAAGGGTGCCCACCTGCATATATCCCAAATCTGTACGGGTGCCCGCCTGCATTTATCCCACCCCTGTATGGGTGCCCGGCCCTATATATCCCACCCTTGTGTGGGTGCCCGCCTGCATATATCCCATCCCTTTACGGGTTCCCGCCCTCATATATCCCACACCTGTACAGGTGCCCGCCTGCATATATCCCACCCCTTTACTGGTGCCCACCTGCATATATCGCACCCTTGTACTGGTGCACGCCTGCATATATCCCACCCCTGTGCGGGTGCCCGCCTGCATATATCCCATCCCTGTACGGGTGCCCGCCCTCATATATCCCACCACTG
Source organism: Procambarus clarkii (assembly GCF_040958095.1). Classification (NCBI taxonomy): domain Eukaryota; kingdom Metazoa; phylum Arthropoda; class Malacostraca; order Decapoda; family Cambaridae; genus Procambarus; species Procambarus clarkii. The sequence continues at coordinate 2,890,788 of NC_091239.1, read as the reverse complement.
TACGGGTGCCAGCCTGCATATATCCCACCCTTGTACTGGTTCCCGTCTGCATATATCCCACCCCTGGACGGGTGCCCGCCTGCATATATCCCACCCCTCTACGGATGCCCGCCCTCATATATCCCACCTCTGTACGGGTGCCCGCCCTCATATATCCCTCCCCTGTACGGGTGCCCGCCTGCATATATCCCACCCCTGTACGGGTGCCCGCCTGCATATATCCCACCCCTGTACAGGTGCCCGCCTGCATATATCCAACCCCTGTACGGGTACCCGTCCTCATACATCGCACCCCTATACATTTGCCCGCCTGCATATATCCCACCCCCGTACGGGTTCCCACCTGCATATATCCCACCCCTGTACGGGTGCCCGCCCTCATATGTACCACCCCTGTACGGGTGCCCGACTGCGTATATCCCCATCGTGTACGGGTGCCAGCCTGCATATATCCCACCCCTGTACAGGTGCCCACCTGCATATATCCCATGCTTGTACTGGTGCCCGCCCTCATATATCTCACCTCTGTACGGGTGCCCACCTGCATATATCCCACCCCTGTATGGTTGCCCGCCTGCGTATATCCCACCCCTGTACAGTTGCCAACCTGCATATATCCCACCCCTGTACAGGGGCCCGCCCTCATATATCCCACCCCTGTACGGGTGCCCGCCTGCGTATGTCCCACCCCTGTACTGGTGCCCGCCCTCATATATCCCACCCCTGTACGGTTGCCAACCTGCATATATCCCACCCTTGTACGGGTGCCTGCCTGCGTATATCCCACCTCTATGCGGGTGCCCGCCTGCATATATCCCACCCCTGTACAGGGGCCCGCCCTCATATATCCCACCCCTGTACGGGTGCCCGCCTGCGTATGTCCCACCCCTGTACTGGTGCCCGCCCTCATATATCCCACCCCTGTACGGTTGCCAACCTGCATATATCCCACCCCTGTACAGGGGCCCGCCCTCATATATCCCACCCCTGTACGGGTGCCCGCCTGCGTATGTCCCACCCCTGTACTGGTGCCCGCCCTCATATATCCCACCCCTGTACGGTTGCCAACCTGCATATATCCCACCCTTGTACGGGTGCCTGCCTGCGTATATCCCACCTCTATGCGGGTGCCCGCCTGCATATATCCCACCCCTGTACAGGGGCCCGCCCTCATATATCCCACCCCTGTACGGGTGCCCGCCTGCGTATGTCCCACCCCTGTACTGGTGCCCGCCCTCATATATCCCACCCCTGTACGGTTGCCAACCTGCATATATCCCACCCTTGTACGGGTGCCTGCCTGCGTATATCCCACCTCTATGCGGGTGCCCGCCTGCATATATCCCACCCCTGTACGGTGCCCATCTGCATATATCCGTCCCCTGTACGGGTGCTCACGTGCATATATCCCACCCCTGTACGGGTGCCCGCCTGCATATATCCCACCCCTGTACAGATGCCCGCCTGCATATATCCCACCCCTGTCTGGGTGCCCGCCAGTAATGTAATATGTGACTAGAGCAACGCGCGCCATCTGCCCAGGTGGCACTCTTGGGTGCCAGGTGTGTCGCGTGACTCTAGTCACAGCGCGTCGCTCTAGTCACAAAGGGTTTTGGGGGGATTTTCCCGGAAGTTTGGCGCGTGTCGGATGCGGTCTTGAGTGCCAGCTGAGCAGGTGTGGCGCGTCGCTCTAGTCGCAGCGCGTTGCTCTAGTCACAAAGGGTTTTGGGGGTGATTTTCCCGGAAGTTTGGCGCGTGTCGGACGCGTGTGAGCATGCGATGTTTGGTTATGTGGTCAGGAAAGAGGGGAGGACATGTTGTTGGGGATGTAGGAGAGTATGTGATAGAGTAAGAAATACAAGGATAAGAGTGGAATATGAGGAAAGAGTAAATGAATATGTATGTGTGTTTAACGTAGACTTAATCCTGTGTGAAGATAATAGTTTTGATGATCGTAAGTAAGGTGAGTAGAGGCTGAGTGTAGGTGAGAGGAGTCCCAACATAGTCTGTTATGTTGTTTGGGGTGAGGGGAGGGAGGGAAGGGTGAGGGAAGCTTCTGCTCGTCGTGAGACTGCTCGGGGGTCATTTGCGGTTTTGACAAACCATTAGCTCCCCCTACAGGAAGTCGTAAGTGGGAGAGGAGGGTATGAGAGAGCAGAGTCCAGGAGGAGTGATGTGGACCATTTGCCTTAATGGCTTTTCGATGTCTTAAGACAAGACTTGGAGATGTTCACCCCAGCATGGCTCTACCTCCTCTGCGAAACGTTAAGGAGGGGGCTAGGGTCTTACTTCCGTCAGCAGGGGCCCCACCTGTCATCGTCAATCACCCCCACCCCTCCCATACCATCAGGGGGGCCCCCACTCCATCCCCTCCATTACCTTCTAGAGTGGGGCACCCCTCTTCCCATTACCTTCTAGAGTGGTACGGACCAGGATCACATACCGTCACATCGACCTGAGAAGTGCCACCACATGGCACATCACTTAGTAAACTCAGTCAAAGTCAGTAGGTTCGCATTTACTAAAAGAGAGAAACATTTCACATCGTCACGGAGACGCGATCTCTACCTACAAATTGTTCTTGTTAACTGTGATCATTGAAATGTATGCATGTTTACTCAATCTCCATCACCTCTTCTTCTTACAGCCATTACTGTTGTGCAGAGCTTGTATCACACAACGGCGTTATCATAGCAAGTCAATGTCACAGAATGTTCAAGACTCCTGAATGAATGAAACGGCATGCTATCTCGTTAAGGTCTAACCTTCGCGGCGGTTTGAGACGTTGTGAGATGGATGGACTAGGTAGTGGGATGGCCTTACCCTCTCCCCATCCAGCCCCCCCCCAAACCCCTACCCCCTCCCACCCCCCTCAATGCTCAAACCATCAAGTATCACTAGCATTTTTTAAGAATATCCAGTCATAAGCTGGTCTTCAATCTTATTATTATAACAAATCATAATTTGTTGTAAACACAACTGCATGGGATAAACATAGCAGTCAGTGGTTTCTCTCTCTCTCTCTCTCTCCAGATCATTTAATAGTTGGGGAAAGTAACATCATTTCCTTTCTCCTGCTGCCGCTGTTCACGTATCTTTTTTCATTTCACTTAGACTGACAGCGCACCAGAGGATGGACGACTAATGTCAATTTTCGAGCCCCCATCACTCACACCCTTATAACCTTGTAAGGTAACACGACCAACATGATGACATCGTTCTTTGCTCAAATAACATTAATGCAACATGAACAATATAGTAACTTCGTTCTTTACCCAAATAACATTTTAAGAGTAACGAGCAACTGTCTGTCCGATGTCTGAATAATGACATGTAAACCATGTTTAGCCATTACATCCAAACACAATAAAAATATTACCACAAGCTTGTTTAGTTCTTGTATCACAATAACGTAACGTTGCATTTATTCAACAACTGATAGACATAGCATAATATAGCTTCATATTCACTGCGGTAAAACAAACATACACATCACGGTCAGTCCTCGCTATACCTCAAACGCGCCGTTCATTCTCTCTCCCTTAGGTGTGCAATGTTCCACACATACAAATTCCAAGCAAAGTAAACATATATACGACAATATGGAAAAACACAGCATTGATACTATTATTAAATTGACTTGTTCATTATCCCCGAGTTCAAGGCTGTCTCTCTTAAGACCTACATCATCCAAATATAAACACCAATCGAAGAGAATAAGACCGGGTGAGTCGATAGTGAAATAGCTCTGGACTATGGCTATTTTCAGTTCTTGTAACACAGTCAATGTAGCGTAATGGGAAAACAGTCTTTCTACTGCCTACATAAATAGCATTTGAAAATGTATGCAAGTCTAGACAATCTCCTATAGCCCTTACATTCTAAACACAAATAAAATATTAGCACACGCTTGCATCGCATTATATCATCATTAAGTAACGCGGAGATCAACTTTCTGGCTGTTGTCCGAATATCATTATTGAAATGTGAACCCCATTTAGCCAAACACAATATCTCCATTACATCTCATAGCATATGAATATTACGGTATACCAGTTTTAGCCCTCTATAACACAATGTAACGTAACGTAACGTAACGTAACGTAACGCAAATCAACTTTTTGCAGTCCAAAATGTCATTTTTAAATGAAAGTATGACTTAGTCCATCTTCATTACATCTCTTACCATATAAATATTGGCGTCTATCAGTTTTAGCCCTCTGTAACACAATGTAACGTAACGTAACGTAACGCAAATCAACTTTTTGCAGTCCAAAATGTCATTTTGAAACGGAAAGTGAGGGTTAGTCCATCTCCATTACATCTCTTGCCATATAAATAATTGGTGTCTACCAGTTTTAGACCCTGTAACACATTGTAACGTAACGAGGAAATCATCATCATCATCATATTTCTACAGACCAAATATCGTTTTTAAATGAAAGTATGACTTAGTCCATCTTCATTACATCTCTTACCATATAAAATATTGGCGTCTACCAGTTTTAGCCCTCTGTAACACAATGTAACGTAATGTAACGTAACGCAAATCAACTTTTTGCAGTCCAAAATGTCATTTTTAAATGAAAGTATGACTTAGTCCATCTCTTACCATATAAATATTTGGCGTCTACCAGTTTTAGCCCTCTGTAACACAATGTAACGTAACGGAACGGAACGCAAATCATCTTTTTGCAGTCCAAATAGTCATTTTTAAATGAAAGTATGACTTAGTCCATCTTCATTACATCTCTTACCATATAAATATTAGAGTCTATCAGTTTTAGCCCTCTGTAACACAATGTAACGTAACGTAACGTAAGGCAAATCAACTTTTTGCAGTCCAAATGTCATTTTTAAATGAAAGTATGACTTAGTCCATCTCCATTACATCTCTTTACCATATAAATATTGGCCTCTACCCGTTTTAGCCCTCTGTAACACAATGTAACGTAACGTAACGTAACGCAAATCAACTTTTGCAGTCCAAAATGACATTTTTTTAAATGAAAGTACGACTTAGCTCATCTCCATTACATCTCTTACCCTATAAATATTGGCCTCTACCCGTTTTAGCCCTCTGTAACACAATGTAACGTAACGTAACGTAATGCAAATCAACTTTGCAGTCCAAAAATGACATTTTTAAATGAAAGTATGACTTAGCACATCTCTATTACATCTCTTACCATATAAATATTGGCCTCTACCCGTTTTAGCCCTCTGTAACACAATGTAACACAACGTAACGTAAGGCAAATCAACTTTTTGCAGTCCAAATGTCATTTTTAAATGAAAGTATGACTTAGTCCATCTCCATTACATCTCTTTAACATATAAATATTGGCCTCAACCCGTTTTAGCCCTCTGTAACACAATGTAACGTAACGTAACATAACGCAAATCAACTCTGCAGTCCAAAATGACATTTTTTTTTAAATGAAAGTACGACTTAGCTCATCTCCATTACATCTCTTACCATATAAATATTGGCCTCTACCCCGTTTTAGCTCTCTGTAACACAATGTAACGTAACGTAATGTAACGTAACGTAATGTAACATAACGCAAATCAACTTTGCAGTCCAAAATGACATTTTTAAATGAAAGTATGACTTAGCACATCTCCATTACATCTCTTACCATATAAATATTGGCCTCTACCCGTTTTAGCCCTCTGTAACACAATGTAACACAACGTAACGTAACGCAAATCAACTTTTACAATCCAAAATGACATTTTTAAATGAAAGTATGACTTAGCCCATCTCCATTACATCTCTTACCATATAAATATTGATCTCTACCAGTTTTAGCCCTCTAACACAATGTAACGTAACGTAACGTAACGCAAATCGACTTTTGCAGTCCAAAATGACATCCCACTACCTAGTCCATCCATCTCACAACGTCTCAAACCGCCGCGAAGGTTAGACCTTAACGAGATAGCATGCCGTTTCATTCATTCAGGAGTCTTGAACATTCTGTGACATTGACTTGCTATGATAACGCCGTTGTGTGATACAAGCTCTGCACAACAGTAATGGCTGTAGGAAGAAGAGGTGATGGAGATTGAGTAAACATGCATACATTTCAATGATCACAGTTAACAAGAACAATTTGTAGGTAGAGATCGCGTCTCCGTGACGATGTGAAATGTTTCTCTCTTTTAGTAAACGCGAACCTACTGACTTTGACTGAGTTTACTAAGTGATGTGCCATGTGGTGGCACTTCTCAGGTCGATGTGACGGTATGTGATCCTGGTCCGTACCACTCTAGAAGGTAATGGGAAGAGGGGTGCCCCACTCTAGAAGGTAATGGAGGGGATGGAGTGGGGGCCCCCCTGATGGTATGGGAGGGGTGGGGGTGATTGACGATGACAGGCGGGGCCTCTGCTGACGGAAGTAAGACCCTAGCCCCCTCCTTAACGTTTCGCAGAGGAGGTAGAGCCATGCTGGGGCGAACATCTCTAAGTCTTGTCTTAAGACATCGAAAAGCTATTAAGGCAAATGGTCCACATCACTCCTCCTGGACTCTGCTCTCTCATACCCTCCTCTCCCACTTACGACTTCCTGTAGGGGGAGCTAATGGTTTGTCAAAACCGCAAATGACCCTTGTGCAGTCTCACGATGAGGGGAAGCTCCCCTCACCCTTCCCTCCCTCCCCCCACCCCAAACAACATAACAGACTATGTTGGGACTCCTCTCACCTACACTCAGCCTCTACTCACCTTACTTACGTTCATCAAAACTATTATCTTCACACAGAATTAAGTCTATGCCAAACACACATACATATTCATTTACTCTTTCCTCATATTCCACTCTTATCCTTGTATTTCTTACTCTACCACATACTCTCCTACATCCCCAACAACATGTCATCCCCTCCTGACCACATACCCAAACACCGGACGCTCACACCAGTCCGACACGCGCCAAACTTCCGGGAAAATCACCCCCAAAACCCTTTGTGACTAGAGCGATGCGCTGCGACTAGAGCGACGCGCCACACCTGCTCAGCTGGCACTCAAGACCGCGTCCGACACGCGCCAAACTTCCGGGAAAATCCCCCCAAAACCCTTTGTGACTAGAGCGACACGCTATGACTAGAGCGACGCGACACACCTGCACAGCTGGCACTCAAGAGTGCCACCTGGGCAGATGGCGTGCGTCGCTCTAGTCACATATTACACTACTCCCGCCTGCATATATCCCACCCCTAAACGGGTGCCCGCCCTCATATATCCCACCCCTGTACGGGTGCCCGCCAGCATATATCTCACCCCTGTACGGGTGCCCACCTGCATATATCCCACCCCTGTATGGGTGCCCGCCTGAATATATCCTACCGCTGTACGGGTACCCGTCCTTATACATCCCACCCCTATACAGGTGCCCGCCTGCATATATCCCACCCCCATACGGCTGCCCACCTGCATATATCCCACCCCTGTACGGGTGCCCGCCTGCATATATCCTACCCCTGTACGGGTACCCGTCCTCATATATCCCACCCCTGTATGGGTGCTCGCCTGCATATATCCCACCCCTGTACGGGTACCCACCTGCATATATCCCACCCCTGTATGGGTGCCCGCCTGCATATATTCCACCCCTGTACGGGTGCCCGCCTGAGTATATCCCACCCCTGTGCCGGTGCCTGCCTGCATATATCCCACCCCTGTACGGGTGCCCTCCTGCATATATCCTACCCATGTATGGGTGCCCGCTTGCATATATCCAACCCCTGTAAGGGTGCCCGCCTGCATATATCCCACCCCTGTATGGGTGCCCGCCTGCATATATCCCACCCCTGTACGGGTACCCGTCCTCATATATCCCACCCCTGTACGGGTGCCCGTCCTCATATATCACACTCCTGTACGGGTGCCCGCCTGCGTTTGTCCCTCCTGTACGGGTGCCCGCCTGCATATATCCCACCCCTGTATGGGTGCCAACCTGCATATATCCCACCCCTGTACTCTTGGTCGTCCTCATATATCCCACCCCTGTATAGGAGCCCGCCTGCATTTATCCCACCCCTGTACGGGTGCCTGCCCTCATATATCACACCTCTGTACGGGTGCCCGCCCCCATATATCCCTCCCTTGTATTGGTGCCCGCCTGCATATATCCCACCTCTGTACGGGTGCCCGCCCTCATATATCCCACCCTTGCATGGGAGCCCGCCTGCATATATCCCAACCCCTGTACGGGTGCCCACCTGCATATATCTCACCCTTGTACGGGTGCCCGCCTGCATATATGTTCCACCCCTGTGCGGGTGCCCGCCTGCATATATCCCACCCCTGTATAGGTGCCCGCTTGCGTATATCCCCCCTGCACGGGTGCCCGCCTGCATATATCCCACCCCTGTAAGAGTGCCCACCTGCGTATATTCCACCCCTGTACTGGTGCCCGCCCTCATATATCCCACCCCTGTACGGGTGCCCGTCCTCATATATCCCACCCTTGTACGGGTGCCCACCTGCATATATCCCACCTCTGTACGGGTGCCCGCCTGCGTATATACCACCCCTGTGCGGGTGCCCGCCTGCATATATCTCACCCCTGTACGGGTGCCCGCTTGCATATTTCACACCCCTGTATGGGTGCCCGCCTACATATATCCCACCCCTGTATGGGTGCCAGCCTGCATATACCCCACCCCTGAACGGGTGCCCGCTCTCATATATCCCACCCCTAAACGGGTGCCCGCCTGCATATATCCCACCCCTGTACGGGTGCCCGCCTGCATATATCCCACCCCTGTACGAGTGCCCGCCTGCATATATCCCACCCCTGTACGGGTACCCGTCCTCATACATTCAACCCCTGTACAGGTGCCCGCCAGCATATATCCCACCCACATATGGGAGCCCACCTGCATATATCCCACCCCTGTGCGGGTGCTCTTCTGCATATATCCCACCCTTGTCCTGGTTCCCGCCTGCATATATCCCACCCCTGTACGGGTACCCGCTTGCATATATCCCACCCCTATATGGGTGCCCGCCTGCATATATCCCACCCCTGTATGGGTGCCCGCCTGCATATATCCCACCCCTGTATGGGTGCCCGCCCCCATATATCCCACCATTGTATAAGTGCTCGCCCTCATATATCCCACCTCTGAACGGGTGCCCACCTGCATATATCCCACCCTTGTACGGGTGCCCGCCTGCATATATCCCACCCCTGTACAGGTGCCCGCCTTCATATATCCTACCCCTGTACGGGTACCCGTCCTCATACATCCCACCCCTATACAGTTGCCCGCCTGCATATATCCCACCCCCGTACGGGTGTCCACCTGCATATATCGCACCCCTGTACAGGTGCCCGCCCTCATATGTACCACCCCTGTACGGGTGCCCGCCTGCGTATATCCCCATCGTGTACGGGTGCTAGCCTGCATATATCCCACCTCTGTACGGGTGCCCGCCTGCGTATATCCCACCCCTGTACTGGTGCCCGCCATCATGTATCCCACCCCTGTACGGGTGTCCACCTGCATATATCCCACGCTTGTACTGGTGCCCGCCCTCATATATCCCACCCCTGTATGGGTGCACACCTTCATATATCCCACCCTTTTACGGGTGCCCACCTGCATATATCCCACCCCTGTATGGTTGCCCGCCTGCGTATATCCCACCCTTGTACAGTTGCCAATCTGCATATATCCCACCCCTGTACTGGGGCCCGCCCTCATATATCCCACCCCTGTACGGATGCCCGCCTGCGTATATCCCACCCCTGTACTGGTGACTGCCCTCATATATCCCACCTCTGTACGGTTGCCAACCTGCATATATCCCACCCTTGTACAGGTGCCTGCCTGCGTATATCCCACCTCTATGCGGGTGCCCGCTTGCATATATCCCACCCCGGTACGGGTGCCCGCCTGCATATATCCCACCCCTGTATGGGTGCCCACCTGCATATATCCCACCCCTGTACTGGTGCCCGCTTGCATATATTCCACCCCTGTATGGGTGCCCGCTTGCATATATCCCACCCCTGTATTGGTGCCCGCCTGCATATATCCCACCCCTGTATGAGTGCCCGCTCGCATATATCCCACCCCTGTATGGGTGCTCACTGCATATATCCCACCCCTGTATGGGTGCCCTTCTGCATATATCCCTCCCCTGTACAGGTGCCCGCGTGCATATATCCCACCCCTGTACGGGTTCCCGCCTGCATATATCCCACCCCTGTACAGATGCCCGCCTGCATATATCCCACCCCTGTCTGGGTGCCCGCCTGAATATATCCCACCCCTAAACGGGTGCCCGCCCTCATATATGCCACCCGTGTACGTGTGCCCGCCAGCATATATCTCACCCCTGTACGGGTGCCCGTCTGCATATATCCCACCCCTGTACGGGTGCCCACCTGCATATATCCCACCCCTGTATGGGTGACCCGCCTGCATATATCCTACCGCTGTACGGTTACCCGTCCTCATACATCCCACACCTGTACAGGTGCCCGCCTGCATATATCCCACCCCCATATGGGTTCCAACCTGCATATATCCCACCCCTGTACGGGTGCCCGCCTGCATATATCCTACCCCTGTATGGGTGCCCGCCTGCATATATTCCACCCCTGTACTGGTGCCCATCCTCATATATCCCACCCCTGTACGGGTGCCCGCCTGCGTATATCCCACCCCTGTACGGGTACCCACCTGCATATATCCCACCCCTGTATAGGTGCCCGCCTGCATATATTCCACCCCTGTACTGGTGTCCGTCCTCATATATCCCACCCCTGAACGGGTGCCCGCCTGCGTATATCCCACCCCTGTGCGGGTGCCCGCCTGCATATATCCCACCCCTGTACGGGTGCCCACCTGCATATATCCTACTCATGTATGGGTGCCCGCTTGCATATATCCCACCCCTGTATGGGTGCCCGCCTGCATATATCCCACCCCTGTATGGGTGCCCGCCTGCATATATCCCACCTCTGTACGGGTACCCGTACTCATATATCCCACCCCTGTACGGGTGCCCGCCCTCATATATCCCACTCCTGTACGGGTGCCCGCCTGCGTATATCCCCCCTGTACGGGTGCCCGTCTGCATATATCCCACCCCTGTACGGGTGCCCACCTGCATATATCCCACCCCTGTACTGTTGCCCGCCCTCATATATCCCACCCCTGTATAGGAGCCCGCCTGCATATATCCCACCCCTGTACGGGTGCCCGCCCTCATATATAACACCTCTGTACGGGTGCCCGCCCCCATATATCCCTCCCTTGTATGGGTGCCCGCCTGCATATATCCCACCTCTATACGGGTGCCCGCCCTCATATATCCCCCCCTGTACGGGTGCCCGCCCCCATATATCCCACCCTTGCATGGGTGCCCGCCTGCATATATCCCACCCCTCTACGGGTGCCCACCTGCATATATCTCACCCTTGTGTGGGTGCCCGCCTGCATATATCCCACCCCTGTGCGGGTGACCGCCTGCATATATCCCACCCCTGTATAGGTGCCCGCTTGTGTATATCCCCCCTGCACGGGTGCCCGCCTGCATATATCCCACCCCTGTAAGAGTGCCTACCTGCGTATATTCCACTCATGTACTGGTGCCAGCCCTCATATATCCCACCCTTGTAAGGGTGCCCGCCCTCATATGTCCCACCTTTGGACGGGTGCCCACCTGCATATATCCCACCTCTGTACGGGTGACCGCCTGCATATATACCACGCCTGTGCAGGTGCCCGCCGGCATATATCTCACCCCTGTATGGGTGCCCACTTCCATATTTCACACCCCTGTATGGGTGCCCGCCTGCATATACCCCACCCCTGAACGGGTGCCCGCCCTCATATATCCCACCCTTAAACGGGTGCCCGCCTGCATATATCCCACCCCTGTACGGGTGCCCTCCTGCATATATCCCACCCCTGTACGAGTGCCCGCCTGCATATATCCCACCCCTGTACGGGTACCCGTCCTCATACATTCAACCCCTGTACAGGTGCCCGCCTGCATATATCCCACCCACATATGGGTGCCCACCTACATATATCCCACCCCTGTGCGGGTGCTCTTCTGCATATATCCCACCCTTGTCCTGGTTCCCGCCTGCATATATCCCACCCCTGTACGGGTACCCGCTTGCATATATCCCACCCCTATATGGGTGCCCGCCTGCATATATCCCACCCCTGTATGGGTGCCCGCCTGCATATATCCCACCCCTGTACGGGTGCCCGCCCCCATATATCCCACCATTGTATAAGTGCTCGCCCTCATATATCCCACCTCTGAACGGGTGCCCACCTGCATATATCCCACCCTTGTACGGGTGCCCGCCTGCATATATCCCACCCCTGTACAGGTGCCCGCCTTCATATATCCTACCCCTGTACGGGTACCCGTCCTCATACATCCCACCCCTATACAGTTGCCTGCCTGCATATATCCCACCCCCGTACGGGTGTCCACCTGCATATATCCCACCCCTGTACAGGTGCCCGCCCTCATATGTACCACCCCTGTACGGGTGCCCGCCTGCGTATATCCCCATCGTGTACGGGTGCTAGCCTGCATATATCCCACCTCTGTACGGGTGCCCGCCTGCGTATATCCCACCCCTGTACTGGTGCCCGCCATCATGTATCCCACCCCTGTACGGGTGTCCACCTGCATATATCCCACGCTTGTACTGGTGCCCGCCCTCATATATCCCACCCCTGTATGGGTGCACACCTTCATATATCCCACCCTTGTACGGGTGCCCACCTGCATATATCCCACCCCTGTATGGTTGCCCGCCTGCGTATATCCCACCCTTGTACAGTTGCCAATCTGCATATATCCCACCCCTGTACTGGGGCCCGCCCTCATATATCCCACCCCTGTACGGATGCCCGCCTGCGTATATCCCACCCCTGTACTGGTGACTGCCCTCATATATCCCACCTCTGTACGGTTGCCAACCTGCATATATCCCACCCTTGTACAGGTGCCTGCCTGCGTATATCCCACCTCTATGCGGGTGCCCGCTTGCATATATCCCACCCCGGTACGGGTGCCCGCCTGCATATATCCCACCCCTGTATGGGTGCCCACCTGCATATATCCCACCCCTGTACTGGTGCCCGCTTGCATATATTCCACCCCTGTATGGGTGCCCGCTTGCATATATCCCACCCCTGTATTGGTGCCCGCCTGCATATATCCCACCCCTGTATGGGTGCCCGCTCGCATATATCCCACCCCTGTATGGGTGCTCACTGCATATATCCCACCCCTGTATGGGTGCCCATCTGCATATATCCCTCACCTGTACAGGTGCCCGCGTGCATATATCCCACCCCTGTACGGGTTCCCGCCTGCATATATCCCACCCCTGTACAGATGCCCGCCTGCATATATCCCACCCCTGTCTGGGTGCCCGCCTGAATATATCCCACCCCTAAACGGGTGCCCGCCCTCATATATGCCACCCGTGTACGTGTGCCCGCCAGCATATATCCCACCCCTGTACGGGTGCCCGTCTGCATATATCCCACCCCTGTACGGGTGCCCACCTGCATATATCCCACCCCTGTATGGGTGACCCGCCTGCATATATTCTACCGCTGTACGGTTACCCGTCCTCATACATCCCACACCTGTACAGGTGCCCGCCTGCATATATCCCACCCCCATATGGGTTTCAACCTGCATATATCCCACCCCTGTACGGGTGCCCGCCTGCATATATCCTACCCCTGTATGGGTGCCCGCCTGCATATATTCCACCCCTGTACTGGTGCCCATCCTCATATATCCCACCCCTGTACGGGTGCCCGCCTGCGTATATCCCACCCCTGTACGGGTACCCACCTGCATATATCCCACCCCTGTATAGGTGCCCGCCTGCATATATTCCACCCCTGTACTGGTGCCCGCCTGCATATATCCCACCCCTGTACGGGTGCCCACCTGCATATATCCTACTCATGTATGGGTGCCCGCTTGCATATATCCCACCCCTGTATGGGTGCCCGCCTGCATATATCCCACCCCTGTATGGGTGCCCGCCTGCATATATCCCACCTCTTTACGGGTACCCGTACTCATATATCCCACCCCTGTACGGGTGCCCGCCCTCATATATCCCACTCCTGTACGGGTGCCCGCCTGCGTATATCCCCCCTGTACGGGTGCCCGTCTGCATATATCCCACCCCTGTACGGGTGCCCACCTGCATATATCCCACCCCTGTACTGTTGCCCGCCCTCATATATCCCACCCCTGTATAGGAGCCCGCCTGCATATATCCCACCCCTGTACGGGTGCCCGCCCTCATATATCACACCTCTGTACGGGTGCCCGCCCCCATATATCCCTCCCTTGTATGGGTGCCCGCCTGCATATATCCCACCTCTATACGGGTGCCCGCCCTCATATATCCCCCCCTGTACGGGTGCCCGCCCCCATATATCCCACCCTTGCATGGGTGCCCGCCTGCATATATCCCACCCCTCTACGGGTGCCCACCTGCATATATCTCACCCTTGTGTGGGTGCCCGCCTGCATATATCCCACCCCTGTGCGGGTGACCGCCTGCATATATCCCACCCCTGTATAGGTGCCCGCTTGCGTATATCCCCCCTGCACGGGTGCCCGCCTGCATATATCCCACCCCTGTAAGAGTGCCTACCTGCGTATATTCCACTCATGTACTGGTGCCAGCCCTCATATATCCCACCCTTGTAAGGGTGCCCGCCCTCATATGTCCCACCTTTGGACGGGTGCCCACCTGCATATATCCCCCACCTCTGCACGGGTGCCCACCTGCATATATACCACGCCTGTGCAGGTGCCCGCCTGCATATATCTCACCCCTGTATGGGTGCCCACTTCCATATTTCACACCCCTGTATGGGTGCCCGCCTGCATATACCCCACCCCTGAACGGGTGCCCGCCCTCATATATCCCACCCTTAAACGGGTGCCCGCCTGCATATATCCCACCCCTGTACGGGTGCCCTCCTGCATATATCCCACCCCTGTACGAGTGCCCGCCTGCATATATCCCACCCCTGTACGGGTACCCGTCCTCATACATTCAACCCCTGTACAGGTGCCTGCCTGCATATATCCCACCCACATATGGGTGCCCACCTACATATATACCACCCCTGTGCGGGTGCTCTTCTGCATATATCCCACCCTTGTACTGGTTCCCGCCTGCATGTATCCCACCCCTGTACGGGTACCCGCTTGCATATATCCCACCCCTATATGGGTGCCCGCCTGCATATATCCCACCCCTGTATGGGTGCCCGCCTGCATATACCCAGCAAACACATATCATCTACACAACGTTCGCCTATCTCTTCCCATAGGTGTGGGAATGATTTGCATTGAGAATGGTGCAGGAGAGCGTTTGAGAAACTTTTACTCAAAAAATCCAAACACAAAGGTTTAATTATAAATTGTTTTTCTACAATTATTTTCTTCCAAATGTGAAACAAATAGTTTTTACATGTTTAAATATAAAATTTATGGTGTTTTTTTGTAAAATTCATTAATAAATTGTGAATGATATATATTGGCTGAGTGAAACCTTTAAAATCCATTTAGTTATAATATGAACAGAAAAAAGTAGTTTTCCAAATTTTCTAAAAATCGCTCTTTTTAACACAATTTGACTCCTTATGCATTCCACTAAACACTAATATCATGTTTAAATATATAATTTATGTATTATTCCCTAAGATAATTTATATAAATTATAAAAGTTGCTGGAAAGTGGTGAGAAAGAATCTGAAAACGTTTTGTTGTCTTATATTGGCGTGTTCTTATTAACTAGAGTGAGTAAGAGTGAGCAAGAGTGGGTAAGAGTGAGTAAGAGTGACTGAAGGTAAGTGAGAGTGCCAGAGAGTGTGTAAGTGTGAGTAAGAGTGAGTATAAGTAAGAGTGACTGAGAGTGAGTAAGAGTGACAGAGTAAGAGTGAGAGTAAGGGTGACAGAATGAGTAAGAGTGAGAGTAAAGTGATTGAGAGTAAGGGTGAGTATGAGAGTAAGAGTGATTGAGAGTTAGAGTGAGAGTAAGAGTGATTGAGAGTTAGTGAGAGTAAGAGTGATTGAGAGTAAGAGTGATTGAGAGTAAGAGTGATTGAGAGTAAGAGTGATTGGGAGTAAGAGTGATTGAGAGTAAGAGTGATTGGGAGTAAGAGTGATTGGGAGTAGGAGTTAGAGTGAGAGTAGGAGTAAGAATGAGAATAAGAGTGATTGAGAGTAAGAGTGAGTAAGAGTAAGAATGAGAGTAAGAGTGATTGAGAGTAAGAGTGATTGAGAGTAAGAGTGATTGAGAGTAAGAGTGATTGGGAGTAAGAGTGATTGGGAGTAAGAGTAAGAGTGAGAGTAAGAGTAAGAGTAAGAATGAGAGTAGGAGTGATTGAGAGTAGGAGTGATTGGGAGTAGGAGTGATTGGGAGTAAGAGTAATTGAGAGTAAGAGTAATTGAGAGTAAGAGTATGAGAGTAAGAGTGAGAGTGAGTATGAATGGGTAAGGGTGACTGAGAGTGAGTAAGAGTGACAGAGTAAGAATGACAGAGTAAGAGTGACAGAGAGTAAGAGTGACAGAGAGTAAGAGTGACAGAGAGTAAGAGTGACAGAGAGTAAGAGTGACAGAGTAAGAGTGAGTATGAGAGTGAGTAAGGATGACTGAGAGAAAGAGTGAGTAATAGTGCGTAAGAGTGATTGAGAGTTAGAGTGAGAGTAAGAGTGATTGAGAGTTAGTGAGAGTAAGAGTGATTGAGAGTAAGAGTGATTGAGAGTAAAAGTGATTGAGAGTAAGAGTGATTGAGAGTAGGAGTGATTGGGAGTAAGAGTGATTGAGAGTAAGAGTGATTGGGAGTAAGAGTGATTGGGAGTAGGAGTAAAAATGAGAATAAGAGTGATTGAGAGTAAGAGTGAGTAAGAGTAAGAATGAGAGTAAGAGTGATTGAGAGTAAGAGTGATTGAGAGTAAGAGTGATTGAGAGTAAGAGTGATTGGGAGTAAGAGTGATTGAGAGTAAGAATGATTGGGAGTAAGAGTGATTGGGAGTAGGAGTAAGAATGAGAATAAGAGTGATTGAGAGTAAGAGTGAGTAAGAGTAAGAATGAGAGTAAGAGTGATTGAGAGTAAGAGTGATTGAGAGTAAGAGTGATTGAGAGTAAGAGTGATTGGGAGTAAGAGTGATTGGGAGTAAGAGTAAGTGTGAGAGTAAGAGTAAGAATGAGAATAAGAGTGATTGAGAGTAAGAGTGATTGGGAGTAAGAGTAAGAGTAAGAATGAGAGTAGGAGTGATTGAGAGTAGGAGTGATTGGGAGTAGGAGTGATTGAGAGTAAGAGTAATTGAGAGTAAGAGTATGAGAGTAAGAGTGAGAGAGTGAGTATGAATGGGTAAGGGTGACTGAGAGTGAGTAAGAGTGACAGAGAGTAAGAGTGACAGAGAGTAAGAGTGACAGAGAGTAAGAGTGACAGAGAGTAAGAGTGACAGAGTAAGAGTGACAGAGAGTAAGAGTGACAGAGAGTAAGAGTGACAGAGAGTAAGAGTGACAGAGAGTAAGAGTGACAGAGAGTAAGAGTGACAGAGAGTAAGAGTGACAGAGTAAGAGTGACAGAGAGTAAGAGTGACAGAGAGTAAGAGTGACAGAGAGTAAGAGTGACAGAGAGTAAGAGTGACAGAGAGTAAGAGTGACAGAGAGTAAGAGTGACAGAGAGTAAGAGTGACAGAGTAAGAGTGACAGAGTAAGAGTGACAGTGAGTAAGAGTGACAGAGTAAGAGTGACAGAGAGTAAGAGTGACAGAGTAAGAGTGACAGAGAGTAAGAGTGACAGAGTAAGAGTGACAGTGAGTAAGAGTGACAGAGTAAGAGTGACAGAGAGTAAGAGTGACAGAGAGTAAGAGTGACAGAGAGTAAGAGTGACAGAGAGTAAGAGTGACAGAGTAAGAGAGTGAGTGTGATTATGAGAGAGTTAAGAGTGTGAGGCGTGAGAGAGTAGCAGGCCAGGGAGGCAGGATGTGTGGTCACAGGCGAGGCCTAGGCCTCGTGATCTCTAATGTTGGTTTTTATATATATGTTGGATTTTTTGTCCTGTTTCAAATTATAATTATTTAGCAGGAATGTAATAAGATATTGCACAGTATTAATGTGACAATAATATATGCATTATTTCCTTGATAATCAAACTTGTTGTTCAAAGATAATATACAATCTTTGAAGGAAACATTTTGAGAGCGCGAGCTGGCAACACTGGGCTAAATTTTGGTCGCCATATTACAGAATGGATATAAATTCACTTGAACGTGTCCAGCGTAGGATGACTAAGTTAATTCCCCAAATTAGAAATCTTTCATATGAAGAAAGATTAACAAAGCTTAAGTTGCATTCACTGGAAAGGCGAAGAGTTAGGGGTGACATGATAGAGGTTTACAAGTGGATGAATGGACATAACCGGGGGGATATTAATAGGGTATTAAAAGTATCAACACAGGACAGAACACGAAACAATGGGTATAAATTGGATAAGTTTAGATTTAGGAAAGACTTGGGTAAATACTGGTTCAGTAACAGGGTTGTTGATTTGTGGAACCAATTGCCGCGTAACATTGTGGAGGTGGGGTCCCTCGATTGTTTCAAGCACGGGTTGGACAAGTATATGAGTGGGATTGGGTGGTTATAGAATAGGAGCTGCCTCGTATGGGCCAATAGGCCTTCTGCAGTTACCTTTGTTCTTATGTTCTTATGTTCTTATGTGGGTGAGAGAGACATATGGTTAGTTGTACTCAGACCTTCAGTGGTGAAGGGTGTGTCCCAGCTGGCAGCCACCAGCCGCCACCCGCCGCCACCCGCCGCCCACCACCAGCCGCCACCCGCCACCACCCACCACCAGCCGCCACCCACCACCAGCCGCCACCCGCCACCACCCACCACCAGCCGCCACCTGCCACCAGCCACCACCAGCCGCCACCTGCCACCACCCACCACCAGCCGCCACCCGCCGCCACCCGCCACCCACCACCCGCCGCCACCCGCCACCAACCGCCAGCCGCCACCCGCCGCCACCCGCCACCCACCACCAGCCGCCACCCACCACCAGCCGCCACCCGCCACCAACCACCACCAGCCGCCGCCACCCGCCACCACCCACCACCAGCCGCCGCCACCCGCCACCACCCACCACCAGCCGCCGCCACC
The DNA here is from genome assembly GCF_040958095.1 of Procambarus clarkii. Lineage (NCBI taxonomy): Eukaryota > Metazoa > Arthropoda > Malacostraca > Decapoda > Cambaridae > Procambarus > Procambarus clarkii. Next base: position 2,871,573 of record NC_091239.1, on the reverse strand, counting down.
CGCCACCACCCACCACCAGCCGCCGCCACCCCCCACCACCAGCCGCCGCCACCCCCCACCACCAGCCGCCGCCACCCGCCACCACCCACCACCAGCCGCCGCCACCCGCCACCACCCACCACCAGCCGCCACCCGCCACCACCCACCACCAGCCGCCACCAGCCACCGCCACCCACCACCGCCACTCACCACCCGCCGCCACCACCCACCACCAGCCGCCACCCGCCACCCACCACCAGCCGCCACCCGCCACCACCCACCACCAGCCGCCACCCGCCACCACCCACCACCAGCCGCCACCCGCCACCACCCACCATCAGCCGCCACCCGCCACCACCCGTCACCAGCCGCCATCCGCCACCAGCCACCGCCACCCACCACCGCCACTCACCACCCGCCGCCACCACCCACCACCAGCCGCCACCCGCCACCAGCCACCACCAGCCGCCACCTGCCACCACCCACCACCAGCCACCACCCGCCACCAGCCGCCACCCGCCACCAGCCGCCACCCGCCGCCACCCGCCACCCACCACCAGCCGCCACCCGCCACCACCCACCACCAGCCGCCACCCGCCACCAGCCACCGCCACCCACCACCGCCACCCGCCACCACCCACCACCAGCCGAAACCCGCCACCACCCGCCACCAGCCGCCACCAGCCACCGCCACCACCGCCACCACCCGCCACCCACCCACCGCCACCTGCACCACCCCCGCCACCCCACCACCAGCCGCCACCCGCCGCCACCCGCCACCCACCACCAGCCGCCACCCGCCGCCAGCCGCCACCCACCACCAGCCGCCACCCACCACCAGCCGCCACCCGCCACCACCCACCACCAGCCGCCACCAGCCACCGCCACCCACCACCGCCACCTGCCACCACCCGCCACCCGCCACCACCCGCCACCAGCCGCCACCAGCCACCGCCACCCACCACCGCCACTCACCACCCGCCGCCACCACCCACCACCAGCCGCCACCCGCCACCAGCCACCACCAGCCGCCACCTGCCACCACCCACCACCAGCCGCCACCCGCCGCCACCCGCCACCCACCACCAGCCGCCACCCGCCGCCACCCACCACCAGCCGCCACCGGCCACCCACCACCAGCCGCCACCCACCACCAGCCGCCACCCGCCACCTCCCACCACCAGCCGCCACCCGCCACCACCCGCCACCAGCCGCCACCCGCCACCAGCCACCGCCACCCACCACCGCCACTCACCACCCGCCGCCACCACCCACCGCCAGCCGCCACCTGCCACCACCCACCACCAGCCGCCACCCGCCACCCACCACCAGCCGCCACCCGCCGCCACCCGCCACCCACCTCCAGCCGCCACCCGCCGCCACCCGCCACCCACCACCAGCCGCCACCCACCACCCGCCACCACCCACCACCAGCCGCCACCAGCCACCGCCACCCACCACCGCCACCCGCCGCCACCACCCACCACCACCACCCACAACCACCAGCCGCCGCCGCCACCACCACCCACCACCGCCGCCACCACCCACCACCACCAGCCGCCGCCGCCACCACCACCCACCACCGCCGCCACCACCACCACCCACCACCACCGCCGCCACCACCCACCACCGCCAGCCGCCACCACTCATCACAGACGCCGCCACCCGCCACCGCCCGCCACCACCGCCAGACACAGCCGCCAGTGTCCGCCACCGCCGCCACTGTCCGCCACCACCGCCACTGTCCGCCACCGCCGTCACTGTCCGCCACTGTCCGGCACTGTCCGCCGCCGCCACCACTGTCTGCCACCGCCACCACTGTCCGCCCGCCGCCACCACTGTCCGCCCGCCGCCACCACTGTCCGTCCGCCGCCACCACTGTCCGCCCGCCGCCACCACTGTCCGCCCGCCGCCACCACTGTCGGCCGCCGCCACCACTGTCCGCCCGCCGCCACCACTGTCGGCCGCCGCCACCACTGTCCGCCCGCCGCCTCCACTGTCCGCCCGCCGCCTCCACTGTTCGCCCGCCGCCTCCACTGTCCGCCCGTCGCCTCCACTGTCCGCCCGCCGCCTCCACTGTCCGCCCGCCGCCACCACTGTCCGCCCGCCGCCGCCACTGTTCGCCCGCCGCCGCCACTGTCCGCCCGCCGCCGCCACTGTTCGCCCGCCGCCGCCACTGTCCGCCCGCCGCCGCCACTGTCCGCCCGCCGCCTCCACTGTCGGCCCGCCGCCACCACTGTCCGCCCGCCGCCGCCACTGTTCGCCCGCCGCCGCCACTGTCCGCCCGCCGCCACCACTGTTCGCCCGCCGCCGCCACTGTCCGCCCGCCGCCGCCACTGTTCGCCCGCCGCCGCCACTGTCCGCCCGCCGCCGCCACTGTCCGCCCGCCGCCTCCACTGTCGGCCCGCCGCCACCACTGTCCGCCCGCCGCCGCCACTGTTCGCCCGCCGCCGCCACTGTCCGCCCGCCGCCGCCACTGTCCGCCCGCCGCCGCCACTGTCCGCCCGCCGCCACTGTCCACCACCGCCGCCAAAGCCGCCACGGTCCGCCCGCCGCCACTATCCGCCACAGCCGCCACTGTCCGCCCGCCGCCACTGTCCGCCCGCCGCCACTATCCGCCACCGCCGCCACTGTCCTCCCGCCGCCACTGTCCGCCCGCCGCCACTGTCCGCCCGCCGCCGCCCTGTCCGCCCGCCGCCACTATCCGCCACCGCCGCCACTGTCCGCCCGCCGCCACTATCCGCCACCGCCGCCACTGTCCGCCCGCCGCCACTGTCCGCCCGCCGCCACTATCTGCCACCGCCGCCACTGTCCGCCCGCCGCCACTGTCCGCCCGCTGCCACTGTCCGCCACCGCCACCACTGTCTGCCACCGCCACCACTGTCTGCCACCGCCACCACTGTCCGCCCGCCGCCACCACTGTCCGCCCGCCGCCGCCACTGTCCGCCCGCCGCCACTGTCCACCACCGCCGCCAAAGCCGCCACGGTCCGCCCGCCGCCACTATCCGCCACAGCCGCCACTGTCCGCCGCCGCCACTGTCCGCCCGCCGCCACTATCCGCCACCGCCGCCACTGTCCGCCCGCCGCCACTGTCCGCCCGCCGCCACTGTCCGCCACCGCCACCACTGTCTGCCACCGCCACCACTGTCTGCCACCGCCACCACTGTCCGCCCGCCGCCACCACTGTCCGCCCGCCGCCGCCACTGTCCGCCCGCCGCCGCCACTGTCCGCCCGCCGCCACTGTCCACCACCGCCGCCAAAGCCGCCACGGTCCGCCCGCCGCCACTATCCGCCACAGCCGCCACTGTCCGCCCGCCGCCACTGTCCGCCCGCCGCCACTGTCCGCCCGCCGCCACTATCCGCCACCGCCGCCACTGTCCGCCCGCCGCCACTGTCCGCCCGCTGCCACTGTCCGCCACCGCCACCACTGTCTGCCACCGCCACCACTGTCTGCCACCGCCACCACTGTCCGCCCGCCGCCACCACTGTCCGCCCGCCGCCGCCACTGTCCGCCCGCCGCCACTGTCCACCACCGCCGCCAAAGCCGCCACGGTCCGCCCGCCGCCACTATCCGCCCGCCGCCACTGTCCGCCCGTCGCCACCGCCGCCACTGTCCGCCCGCCGCCACTATCCGCCACCGCCGCCACTGTCCGCCCGCCGCCGCCACTGTCCGCCCGCCGCCACTGTCCGCCCGCCGCCACTATCCGCCACCGCCGCCACTATCCGCCACCGCCGCCACTGTCCGCCACAGCCGCCACTCTCCGCCGTACAGCCTCCCCTCTCTCCGTTAGTAAATAATTATAATTGTTAGTAAATAATAAAAGAAATATAAATTATTAGATTTTTTTTACCCTTAAATTGGTTTTAATATTTAAATTGAAAATAATAATATAATATAAAATATAATAAAAATAATATAATATAAAATATAATTTAATTTCAAGAAATTTAACTTTAAACACAAAGATGTGAAAAGGGTTCAGATTATTGGCTCAAACCTTTCATAAGAGATTCATATTGGTATATGAATGGATTATGAATGACTCATGTTAGCAGTGTAAAGTTGCCACAACATCTCAAATTAGTGTTAGATACATATGTCTTGGTTATAAGTTTTGGAAACCTATTTAAGTCCACACACAATATCGTATCTGATACAATAAAACAAACGTTTCCAATACTTTCAAATACTTTCCAGATATGTTGTGGCAACCTAAAATTGTTTGCTGGGTATCCCACCCCTGTACGGGTTCCCGCCCCATATATCCCACCATTGTATAAGTGCTCGCCTGCATATATCCCACCCCTGAAAAGGTGCACACCTGCATATATCCCACCCCTGTACGGGTGCCCGCCTGCATATATCCCACCCATGTACGGGTGCCTGCCCTCATATATCCCACCTCTGTACGGGTGCCCGCCCTCATATATCCCTCCCCTGTACGGGTGCCCGCCTGCATATATCCCACCCCTGTACGGGTGCCCGCCTGCATATATCCCACCCCTTTACGGGTGCCCCCCTGCATATATCCTACCCCTGTACGGGTACCCGTCCTCATACATCCCACCCCTATACAGTTGCCCGCCTGCATATATCCCACCCCTGTACAGGTGCCCGCCTGCATATATCCCACCCCTGTACAGGTGCCCGCCCTCATATGTTCCACCCCTGTACGGGTGCCCGCCTGCGTATATCCCCATCGTGTACGGGTGCCAGCCTGCATATATCCCACCCCTGAACTGGTGCACGCCTGCGTATATCCCACCCCTGTACTGGTGCCCGCCCTCATGTATCCCACCCCTGTACGGGTGCCCACCTGCATATATCCCACGCTTTTACTGGTGCCCGCCCTCATATATCCCACCCTTGAACGGGTGCCTGCCTTCATATATCCCACCCTTGTACGGGTGCCCACCTACATATATCCCACCCCTGTATGGTTGCCCGCCTGCGTATATCCCACCCCTTTACGGGTGCCCGCCTGCATATATCCCACCCTTGTACGGGTGCCCACCTGCATATATCCCACCCTTGTACGGGTGCCCACCTACATATATCCCACCCCTGTATGGTTGCCCGCTTGCATGTATCCCACCCCTGTACGGGTGCCCGCCCTCATATATCCCAGCTCTGTACGAGTGCCCGCCTGCATATATCCCACCCCTGTACGGGTGCCCGCCCTCAATTATCCCACCTCTGTACGGGTGCCCGCCCTCATATATCCCACCCCTGTACTGTGCACGCCCGCATATATCCCACCCCTGTACGGGTGCCTGCCCCTATGTATCCCACCCTTGTGTGGGTGCCCGCCTGCATATATCCCACCCCTGTACGGGTGCCCACCTGCATATATCCCACCCTTGTATAGGTGCCCACTTGCATGTATCCCACCTCTGTATGGGTGCCCGCCGTACATATATCCCACCCCTGTATGGGTGCCCGCCCTCATATATCCCACCTCTGTACGGGTGCCCGCCCTCATATATCCCACCCCTGTACGGGTGCCCGCCTGCATATATCCCACCCCCTGTACGGGTGCCCTCCCGCATATATCCCACCCCTGTACGGGTGCTTGCCTGCATATATCCCACCCCTGTACGGGTGCTTGCCTGCATATATCCCACCTCTGTACGGGTGCCCACCTGCATATATCCTACCCCTGTACGGGTATCCGTCCTCATACATCCCACCCCTGTACAGTTGCCAACCTGCATATATCCCACCCCTGTACAGGGGCCCGCCCTCATATATCCCACCCCTGTACGGGTGCCCGCCTGCGAATATCCCACCCCTGTACTGGTGCCCGCCCTCATATATCCCACCCCTTTACGGTTGCCAACCTGCATATATCCCACCCTTGTACGGGTGCCTGCCTGCGTATATCCCACCTCTATGCGGGTGCCCGCCTGCATATATCCCACCCCGGTACGGGTGCCCGCCTGCATATATCCCACCCCTTTATGGGTGCCCACCTGCATATATCCCACCCCTGTACTTGTGCCCGCTTGCATATATCCCACTCCTGTATGGGTGCCCGCTTGCATATATCCCACCCCTGTATTGGTGCCCGCCTGCATATATCCCACCCCTGTATGGGTGCCCGCCTGCATATATCCCACCCCTGTATGGGTGCTCACTGCATATATACCACCCCTGTACGGGTGCCCATCTGCATATATCCCCCCTTTACGGGTACCCGCGTGCATATATCCCACCCCTGTACGGGTGCCCGCCTGCATTTATCCCACCCCTGTACAGGTGCCCGCCTGCATATATCCCACCCCTGTCTAGGTGCCCGCCCTCATATATCCCTCCCCTGTACGGGTGCCAGCCAGCATATATCCCACCCCTGTACGGGTGCCCGTCTGCATATATCCCACCCCTGTACGGGTGCCCACCTGCATATATCCCACCCCTTTATGGGTGCCCGCCTGCATATATCCTACCCCTGTACGGGTACCGGTCCTCATATATCCCACCCCTGTATGGGTGCTCGCCTGCATATATCCCACCCCTGTACGGGTACCCACCTGCATATATCCCACCCCTGTACTTGTGCCCGTCCTCATATATCCCACCCCTGTACGGGTGCCCACCTGCATATATCCCACCCCTGTACGGGTGCCCGCCTGCGTATATCCCACCCCAGTGCTGGTGCCCGCCTGCATACATCCCACCCCTGTACGGGTGCCCACGTGCATATATCCTACCCATGTATGGGTGCCCGCTTGCATATATCCCACCCCTGTATGGGTGCCCGCCTGCATATATCCCACCCCTGTACGGGTACCCGTCCTCATATATCCCACCCCTGTACGGGTGCCCGCCCTCATTTATCCCACCCCTGTACGGGTGCCAGCCTGCATATATCCCACCCCTTACAGGTGCCGACCTGCATATATCCCACCCCTGTGCGGGTGCCCACTTGCATATATCTCACTCCTGTACTGGTGCCCGCCCTCATATATCCCACCCCTGTACGGGTGCCCGCCCCTCATATATCCCACCTCTGTACGGGCGCCCGCCCTCATATATCCCTCCCCTGTACGGGTGCCCGCCTGCATATATCCCACCCCTGTACGGGTGCCCGCCCGCATACATCCCACCCCTGTACGGGTGCCCGCCTGCATATATCCCACCCCTGTACGGATGCCCGCCTGCATATATCCTTCCCCTGTACGGGTACCCGTCCTCATATATCCCACCCCTATACAGTTGCTCGCCTGCATATATCCCACCCCTGTACGGGTGCCCACCTGCATATATCCCACCCCTGTACGGGTGCCCGCTCTCATATGTTAAACCCCTGTACGGGTGCCCGCCTGCGTATATCCCCATCGTGTACGGGTGCCAGCCTGCATATATCCCACCCCTGTACTGGTGCACGCCTGCGTATATCCCACCCCTGTACTGGTGCCCGCTCTCATGTATCCCACCCCTCTACGGGTGCCCACCTGCATATATCCCACGCTTGTACTGGTGCCCGCCCTCATATATCCCACCCCTGAACGGGTGCCTGCCTTCATATATCCCACCCTTGTACGGGTGCCCACCTACATATATCCCACCCCTGTATGGTTGCCCGCCTGCGTATATCCCACCCCTTTATGGGTGCCCGCCTGCATATATCCCACCCCTGTATGGGTGCCCGCCTGCATATATCCAACCCCTGTCTGGATGCCCGCCTGCATATATCCCACCCCTGTACGGGTGCCCGCCCTCATATATCCCACCTCTGTACGGGTGCCCACCCTCATATATCCCACCCCTGTACTGTGCCCGCCTGAATATATCCCACCCCTGTACGGGTGCCTGCCCCTATATATCCCACCCTTGTGTGGGTGCCCGCCTGCATATATCCCACCCCTGTACGGGTGCCCACCTGCATATATCCCACCCTTGTATGGGTGCCCACTTGCATGTATCCCACCCCTGTATGGGTGCCCGCCGTACATATATCCCACCCCTGTATGGGTGCCCGCCCCCATATATCCCACCTCTGTACGGGTGCCCGCCCTCATATATCCCACCCCTGTACGTGTGCCCGCCTGCATATATTCCACCCCTGTACGGGTGCCCTCCCGCATATATCCCACCCCTGTACGGGTGCTTGCCTGCATATATCCCACCCCTGTACGTGTGCTTGCCTGCATATATCCCACCCCTGTACGGGTGCCCGCCTGCATATATCCTACACCTGTACGGGTATCCGTCCTCATACATCCCACCCCTGTACAGTTGCCAACCTGCATATATCCCACCCCTGTACTGGGGCCCGCCCTCATATATCCCACCCCTGTACGGATGCCCGCCTGCGTATATCCCACCCCTGTACTGGTGCCCGCCCTCATATATCCCACTCCTTTACGGTTGCCAACCTGCATATATCCCACCCTTGTACGGGTGGCCGCCTGCATATATCCCACCCCTTTACGGGTGCCCACCTGCATATATCCCACCCCTGTATGGGTGCTCACTGCATATATCCCACCCCTGTACGGGTGCCCATCTGCATATATCCCACCCCTGTACGGGTGCCCGCCTGCATATATCCCACCCCTGTACAGGTTCCCGCCTGCATATATCCCACCCCTGTCTGGGTGCCCGCCTGCATATATCCCACCCCTAAACGGGTGCCCGCCCTCATATATCCCACCCCTGTACGGGTGCCAGCCAGCATATATCCCACCCCTGTACGGGTGCCCGTCTGCATATATCCCACCCCTGTAAGATTGCCCACCTGCATATATTCCACCCCTGTACTGGTGCCCGCCCTCATATATCCCACCCCTGTACGGGTGCCCGCCCTCATATATCCCACCCTTGTACGGGTGCCCACCTGCATATATCCCACCCCTGTAAGAGTGCCCACGTGCATATATTCCACCCCTGTACTGGTGCCCGCCCTCATATATCCCACCCCTGTACGGGTTCCCGCCCTCCTATATCCCACCCCTGTATGGGTGCCCGCCTGCGTATATCCCACCCCTGTGCGTGTGCCCGCCTGCATATATCTCACCCCTGTACGGGTGCCCGCTTGCATATTTCCCACCCGTGTATGGGTGCCCGCCTACATATATCCCACCCCTGTATGGGTGCCCGCCTGCATATATCCCACCCCTGAACGGGTGCCCGCCCTCATATATCCCACCCCTGTACGGGTGCCTGCCTGCATATATCCCATCCCTGTACGGGTGCCCGCCTGCATATATCTCACCCCTGTACGAGTGCCCGCCTGTATATATCCCACCCTTATACCGGTACCCGTCCTCTTACATTCAACCCCTGTACAGGTGCCCGCCTGCATATATCCTACCCCCATACGGGTGCCTATTTGCATATATCCCACCCCTGTCCGGGTGCCCGCCTCCATATATCCCACCCTTGTACTGGTTCCCGCCTGCATATATCCCACCCCTGTACGGGTACCCACTTGCATATATCCCACCCCTCTATGGGTGCCCGCTTGCATATATCCAACCCCTCTATGGGTGCCCGCCTGCACATATCCCACCCCTGTACGGGTGCCCGCCCCTATATATCCCACCCTTGAATAAGTGCCCGCCTGCATATATCCCACCCCTGAACGGGTGCCCACCTGCATATATCCCACTTCTGTACGGGTGCCCGCCTGCATTTGTCCCACCTCCGTACGGGTGCCCGCCCTCATATATCCCACCCCTGTAAGGGTGCAGGCCCCCATATATCCCACCCTTGTATGGGTGCCCGCCTGTATATATCCCACCCCTGTACAGGTGCCCGCCTGCATATATCCCACCCTTGTACGGGTGCCCGCCTGCATATATCCCACCCCTGTGCGGGTGCCCTCCTGCATGTATCCCATCCCGGTACGGGTGCCTGCTCTCATATATCCCACCCCTGTACGGGTGCCCGCCCTCATATATCCCACCCTTGTACTGGTTCCCGCCTGCATATATCCCACCCCTGTACGGGTGCCCGCCCACATATATCCCACCTCTGTACAGGTGCCCGCCCTCATATATCCCACCCTTGTACTGGTTCCCGCCTGCATATATCCAACCCTGTACGGGTGCACGCCCTCATATATCCCACCCCTTTACGGGTGCCCGCCCGCATATATCCCACCCCTGTACGGGTGCTCGTCTGCATATATCCCACCCCTGTACGGGTGCCCGCCTGCATATATCCTACCACTGTACGGGTGCCCGTTCTCATATATCCCACCCCTGTACGGGTGCCCGCCTGCATATATCCCACCCCTGTACGGGTTCTCGTCTGCATATATCCCACCCTTGTACTGGTTCCCGCCTGTATATATCCCACCCCTGTACGGGTGCCCGCCTGCATATATCCCACCCCTGTACGGGTGCCCGCCCGCATATATCCCACCCCTGTACGGGTGCTTGCCTGCATATATCCCACCCCTGTTCGGGTGCCCGCCTGCATATATCCCACCCCTGTACGGGTGCCCACCTGCGTATATCCCACCCCTTTACGGGTGCCCGCCTGCATATATCCCACCCCTGTACGGGTGCCCACCTGCATATATCCCACCCCTGTATGGTTGCCCGCCTGCGTATATCCCACCCCTTTACGGGTGCCCGCCTGCATATATCCCACCCCTATACGGGTGCCCAACTGCATATATCCCACCCCTGTATGGGTGCCCGCTTGCGTATATCCCATCCCTGTATGAGTGCTCGCCTGCATATATCCAACCCCTGTCTGTGTGCCCGCCTGCATATATCCCTCCCCTGAACGGGTGCCCGCCCTCATATATCCCACCCCCTGTACGGGTGCCCGCCTGCATATATCCCACCCCTGTACGGGTGCCCACCTGCATATATCTCACCCCTGTATGGGTGCCCGCTTACATATATCACACCCCTGTATGGGTGCCCACCTGCATATATCCCACCCCTGTATGGGTGCCCGCTTGCATGTATCCCACCTATGTATGGGTTACCGCCTGCGTATATCCCACCCCTATACGGGTGCCCGCCTGCATATTTCCCATCCCTGTACGGGTGCCCGCCTGCATATATCCCACCCTTGTACGGGTGCCCGCCTGCAAATATCCCACCCCTGTGCGGGTGCCCTCCTGCATGTATCCCATCCCTGTACGGGTGCCCGCTCTCATATATCCCACTCCTGTACGGGTGCCCAACCTCATATATCCCACCCTTGTACTGGTTCCCGCCTGCATGTATCCCACCCCTGTACGGGTGCCCGCCTGCATATATCCTAGCCCTCTACGGGTACCCGTCCTCATACATCCCACCCTCGTATGGGTGCCCGCTAGCATATATCCTACCACTGTACGGGTGCCCACCTTCATATATCCCACCCCTGTACGGGTGCCCGCCCGCATATACCCCACCCCTGGAAGAATGCCCACCTGCATATATTCCACCCCTGTACTGGTGCCCGCCCTCATATATCCCACCCCTGTATGGGTGCCCGCCCTCATATATCCCACCCTTATATGGGTGCCCACCTTCATATATCCCACCCCTGTACGGGTGCCCGCCAGCATATATCTCACCCCTGTACGGGTGCTTGTCTGCATATATCCCATCCCTGTACGGGTGCCCGCGCTCGTATATCCCACCCCTGTACTGGTTCTCGCCTGCATATTTCCCACCCTTGTACTGGTTCCCGCCTGCATATATCCCACCTCTGTACGGGTGCCTGCCCTCATATATCCCACCCCTGTACGGGTGCCGGCCTGCATATATCCCACCTCTGTACGGGTGCCCGCCCGCATATATCCCACCCCTGTACGGGTGCTTGCCTGCATATAGTCCACCCCTGTACGGGTGCCCGCCTGCATATATCCTAGCCCTCTACGGGTACCCGTCCACATACATCCCACCCCTGTACAGTTACCCGCCTGCATATATCCCACGCCTGTACGGGTGCCCACCTGCGTATATCCCACCCCTGTACTGGTGCCCGGCCTCATGTATCCCACCCCTGTACGGTTGCCCACCTGCATATATCCCTCCCTTGTACAGGTGCCCGCCCTCACATATCCCACCCTTGTATGGATGCCCGCCTGCGTATATCCCACCCCTTTACGGGTGCTCGCCTGCATATATCCCACCCCTCTATGGGTGCCCACCTGCATATATCCCACCCCTGTATGGGTGCCCGCTTGCATATATCCCACACCTGTATGGGTGCCCGCCTGCATATATCCCACCCCTGTCTGTGTGCCCGCCTGCATATATCCCACCCCTGAACGGGTGCCCGCCCTCATATATCCCACCCCTGTATGGTTGCCCGCCTGCGTATATCCCATCCCTTTACGGGTGCCCGCCTGCATATATCCCACCCCTGTATGGGTGCCCACCTGCATATATCCCACCCCTGTGTGGGTGCCCGCTTGCATATATCCCACACCTGTACCGGTGCCTGCCTGCATATATCCCACCCCTGTACGGGTTCTCGCCTGCATATATCCCACCCCTGTATGGGTGCCTACCTGCATATATCCCACCCCTGTACGGGTTCCCGCCCCCATATATCCCACCCCTGTACGGGTACCCGTCCTCATACAACCAACCCCTGTACAGGTGCCCGCCTGCATATATCCCACCCCCATACGGTTGCCCATCTGCATATATCCCAACTCTGTGCGGGTGCCCGCCTGCATATATCCCACCCCCATACGGTTGCCCATCTGCATATATCCCAACTCTGTTCGGGTGCCCGCCTGCATATATCCCATCCCTGTACAGGTGCTCGCCCTCATATATCCCACCCCTGTACGGGTGCCCGCCTGTATATATCCCACCCTTCTACTGGTTCCTGCCTGCATATATCCCACCCCTTTACGGGTGCCCGCCTGCATATATCCCACCCCTGTAAGGGTGCCCGCCCTCATATATCCCACCTTTGTACGGGTGCCCGCCCTCATATATCCCTCCCCTGTACGGGTGCCCGCCTGCATATATCCCACCCTTGTACTGGTTCCCGCCTGCATATATCCCACCCCTGTACGGGTGCCCGCCTGCATATATCCCACCCCTGTACGGGTGCCCGCCCTCATATATCCCACCCCTTTACGGGTGCCCGCCTGCATATATCCCACCCCTGTACGGGTGCAAGCCTGCATATATCCCACCCCTGTACGAGTGCCCGCCCGCATATATCCTACCCCTGTACGGGTACCCGTCCTCATACATTCAACCCCTGTACAGGTGCCCGCCTGCATATATCCCACCCCCATATGGGTGCCCGCCTGCATATATCCCACCCCTGTACTGGTGCCCGTCCTCATATATCCCACCCCTGTATGGGTCCCCGCCCTCATATATTCCACCCCTGTACGGGTGCCCGCCTGCGTATATCCCCCCCCCCTGTATGGGTGCCCGCCTGCATATATCCCACCCCTGTACGGGTGCCCACCTGCATATATCCCACCCCTGTACTGGTTCCCGCCCTCATATATCCCACCTCTGTATGGGTGCCCGCCTGCATATATCCCACCCCTGTTTGGGTGCGCGCCCTCATATATCACACCCCTGTACGGGTGCCCGCCCCCATATATCCCTCCCTTGTATGGGTGCCCGCCTGCATATATCCCACCTCTGTACGGGTGCCCGCCCTCATATATCCCACCCCTGTACGGGTGCCCGCCCACATATATCCCACCCTTGCATGGGTGCCCACCTGCATATATCCTACCCCTGTATGGGTGCCCGCCTGCATATATCCAACCCCTGTACGGGTGCCCGCCTGCATATATCCCACCCTTGTGCGGGTGCCCACCTGCATATATCCCTCCCCCGTACGGGTACCCGTCCTCATACATCACACCCCTCTACAGGTGCTCGTCTTCATATATCCCACCCCTGTACAGGTGCCCACCTGCTTATATTCCCCCCTGTACGGGTGCCCGCCTGCATATATCCCACCCCTGTACGGGTTCCCGCCTGCATATATCCCACTCCTGTACGAGTGCTCGCCTGCATATATCCCACCCCTGTACGGGTGGCCGCCCTCATATATCCCACCTCTGTACAGGTGCCCGCCCTCATATATCCCACCCCTGTACGGGTGCCCGCCTGCATATATCCTACCACTGTACGGGTACCCGTCCTCATACATCTCACCCCTGTACAGTTGCCCGCCTGCATAAATCCCACCCCCGAACGGGTGCCCGCCCTCACATATCCCACCCCTGTACGGGTGCCCGCCCTCATATATCCCACCCCTGTACGGGTGCCCGCCTGCGTATATCCCACCCCTGTGCGGGTGCCCGCCAGCATATATCTCACCCCTGTACGGGTGCCCGCTTGCATATTTCCCACCCCTGTATGGGTGCCCGCCTACATATATCCCACCCCTGTATAGGTGCCCGCCTGCATATATCCCACCCCTGAACGGGTGCCCGCCCTCATATATCCCATCCCTTTACGGGTGCCCGCCTGCATATATCCCACCCCTGTAGGGGTGCCCGCCTGCATAAATTCCACCCCTGTACGAGTGCCCGCCTGCATATATCCCACCCCTGTACGGGTACACGCCTGCATATATCCTACCACTGTACGGGTACCCGTCCTCATTCATCTCACCCCTCTACAGTTGCCCGCCTGCATATATCACACCCCCTTACGGGTGCCCACCTGCATATATCCCACCCCTGTACGGGTGCCCGCCCTCATATATCATACTCCTGTACGGGTGCCCGCCTGCGTATATCCCCCCCTGTACGGGTGCCCGCCTGCATATATCCCACCACTGTACGGGTGGCCACCTGCATATATCTCACTCCTGTACTGGTGCCCGCCCTCATATATCCCACCCCTGTACGGGTGCCCGACTGCATATATCCCACCCCTGTACGGGTGCCCGCCTGCGTATATCCCCCCTTTACGGGTGCCCGCCTGCTTATATCCCACCCTTGTACGGGTGCCCACCTGCATATATTCCACCCCTGTACTAGTGCCCGTAATCATATATCCCACAGCGGAACGGGTTCCCGCCCTCATATATCCCACCCCTGTACGGGTGCCCGCCTGCATATATCCCACCCCTGTACGGGTGCCAGCCTGCATATATCCCACCCCTGTACGGGTGCCCGCCTGCATATATCCCACCCCTGTATGGGTGCCCACCTGCATATATCCCACCCCTGTGTGGGTGCCCGCTTGCATATATCCCACACCTGTACGGGTGCCGCCTGCATATATCCCACCCCTGTACGGGTTCTCGCCTGCATATATCCCACCCCTGTATGGGTGCCCACCTGCATATATCCCACCCCTGTACGGGTTCCCGCCCCATATATCCCACCCCTGTACGGGTACCCGTCCTCATACAACCAACCCCTGTACAGGTGCCCGCCTGCATATATCCCACCCCCAAACGGTTGCCCATCTGCATATATCCCAACTCTGTGCGGGTGCCCGCCTGCATATATCCCATCCCTGTACAGGTGCCCGCCCTCATATATCCCACCCCTGTACGGGTGCCCGCCTGCATATATCCCACCCTTCTACTGGTTCCTGCCTGCATATATCCCACCCCTTTATGGGTGCCCGCCTGCATATATCCCACCCCTGTAAGGGTGCCCGCCCTCATATATCCCACCTTTGTACGGGTGCCCGCCCTCATATATCCCACCCTTGTACTGGTTCCCGCCTGCATATATCCCACCCCTGTACGGGTGCCCGCCTGCATATATCCCACCCCTGTACGGGTGCCCGCCCTCATATATCCCACCCCTTTACGGGTGCCCGCTTGCATATATCCCCCCCCCTGTACGGGTGCCCGCCTGCATATATCCCACCCCTGTACGAGTGCCCTCCCGCATATATCCTACCCCTGTACGGGTACCCGTCCTCAAACATTCAACCCCTGTACAGGTGCCCGCCTGCATATATCCAACCCCCATATGGGTGCCCACCTGCATATATCCCACTCCTGTGCGGGTGCCCGGCTGCATATATCCCACCCCTATATGGGTGCCCTCCTGCATATATCCCACCCCTGTATGGGTGCCCGCCTGCATATATCCCACCCCTGTACAGGTGCCCGCCTGCATATATCCCACCCCCATATGGGTGCCCACCTGCATATATCCCACTCCTGTGCGGGTGCCCGCCTGCATATTTCCCACCCTTGTACTGGTTATCGCCTGCATATATTCCACCCCTGTACGGGTACCCGCTTGCATATATCCCACCCCTATATGGGTGCCCGCCTACATATATCCCACCCCTGTACGGGTGCTCACCTGCATATATCCCACCATTGTACTGGTGCCCGCCCTCATATATCCCACCCCTGTATGGGTGCCCGCCTGTATATATCCCACCCCTGTACGGGTGCCCGCCTGCATATATCCCACCCCTGTACGGGTGCCCACCTGCGTATATCCCACCCCTTTACGGGTGCCCGCCAGCATATATCCCACCCCTGTACGGGTGCCCACGTGCATATATCCCACCCCTGTATGGTTGCCCGCCTGCGTATATCCCACCCCTTTACGGGTGCCCGCCTGCATATATCCCACCCCTGTACGGGTGCCCATCTGCATATATCCCACCCCTGTACGGGTGCCCACCTGCATATATCCCACCCCTGTGCGGGTGCCCTCCTGCATGTATCCCATCCCAGTACGGGTGCCCGCTCTCATATATCCCACCCCTGTCCGGGTGCCCAACCTCATATATCCCACCCTTGTACTGGTTCCCGCCTACATATATCCCACCCCTGTACGGGTGCCCGCCTGCATATATCCCACCCCTCTACGGGTGCCCGCCCTCATATATCCCACCTCTGTACAGGTGCCCGCCCTCATATATCCCACCCCTGTACGGGTGCCCGCCTGCATATATCCTAGCCCTCTACGGGTACCCGTCCTCATACATCCCACCCCTGTACGGGTGCCCGCTAGCATATATCCTACCACTGTACGGGTGCCCACCTTCATATATCCCACCCCTGTACGAGTGCCCGCCCGCATATACCCCACCCCTGGAAGAGTGCCCACTTGCATATATTCCACCCCTGTACTGGTGCCCGCCCTCATATATCCCACCCCTGTATGGGTGCCCGCCCTCATATATCCCACCCTTGTATGGGTGCTTGTCTGCATATATCCCATCCCTGTACGGGTGCCGCCCTCGTATATCCCACCCCTGTACGGGTTCTCGCCTGCATATATCCCACCCTTGTACTGGTTCCCGCCTGTATATATCCCACCCCTGTACGGGTGCCCGTCTGCATATATCCCACCCCTGTACGGGTGCCCGCCCTCATATATCCCACCTCTTTACGGGTGCCTGCCCTCATATATCCCACCCCTGTACGGGTGCTTGCCTGCATATATCCCACCCCTGTACGGGTGCCCACCTGCGTATATCCCACCCCTGTACTGGTGCCCGGCCTCATGTATCCCACCCCTGTACGGGTGCCCACCTGCATATATCCCTCCCTTGTACTGGTGCCCGCCCTCATATATCCCACCCCTGTATGGTTGCCCGCCTGCGTATATCCCACCCCTTTACGGGTGCCCGCCTGCATATATCCCACCCCTGTATGGGTGCCCACCTGCATATATCCCACCCCTGTATGGGTGCCCGCTTGCATATATCCCACACCTGTATGGCTGCCCGCCTGCATATATCCCACCCCTGTCTGTGTGCCCGCCTGCATATATCCCACCCCTGAACGGGTGCCCGCCCTCATATATCCCACCCCTGTATGGTTGCCCGCCTGCGTATATCCTACCCCTTTACGGGTGCCCGCCTGCATATATCCCACCCCTGTATGGGTGCCCACCTGCATATATCCCAGCCCTGTGTGGGTGCCCGCTTGCATATATCCCACACCTGTACGGGTGCCCGCCTGCATATATCCCACCCCTGTACGGGTTCTCGCCTGCATATATCCCACCCCTGTATGGGTGCCCACATGCATATATCCCACCCCTGTACGGGTACCCGTCCTCATACAACCAACCCCTGTACAGGTGCCCGCCTGCATATATCCCACCCCCATACGGTTGCCCATCTACATATATCCCAACTCTGTGCGGGTGCCCGCCTGCATATATCCCATCCCTGTACAGGTGCCCGCCCTCATATATCCCACCCCTGTACGGGTGTCCGCCTGCATATATCCCACCCTTCTACTGATTCCTGCCTGCATATATCCCACCCCTTTACGGGTGCCCGCCTGCATATATCCCACCCCTGTACGGGTGCCCGCCCTCATATATCCCACCCCTTTACGGGTGCCGGCTTGCATATATTCTACCCCGGTACGGGTGCCCGTCCTCATACATTCAACCCCTGTACAGGTGCCCACCTGCATATATCCCACCTCCATATGGGTGCCCGCCTGCATATATCCAACCCCTGTGCGGGTGCCCGCCTGCATATATCCCACCCTTGTACTGGTTCCCGCCTGCATAGATCCCACCCCTGTACGGGTACCCGCTTGCGTATATCCCACCCCTATATGGGTGCCCTCCTGCATATATCCCACCCCTGTATGGGTGCCCGCCTGCATATATCCCACCCCTGTACGGGTGCACGCCCCCATATATCCCACCCTTGTATAAGTGCCCGCCTATATATATCCCACCCCTGTACGAGTGCCCGCCCGCGTATATCCCACCCCTGTACGGGTACCCGTCCTCATACATTCAACCCCTGGACAGGTGCCCGCCTGCATATATCCCACCCAAATATGGGTGCCCACCTGCATATATCCCACTCCTGTGCGGGTGCCCGGCTGCATATATCCCACCCTTGTATTGGTTCCCGCCTGCATATATCCCACCCCCGTACGGGTACCCGCTTGCATATATCCAACCCCTATATGGGTGCCCGCCTGCATATATCCCACCCCTGTATGGGTGCCCGCCTGCAGATATCCCACCCCTTTACGGGTGCCCGCCCCCATATATCTCACCGTTGTATAAGTGCCTGCGTGCATATATCCCACCCCTGAACGGGTGCCCACCTGCATATATCCCACCCCTGTACGGGTGCCCGCATGCATATATCCCACCCCTGTACCGATGCCCGCCCTCATATATCCTTAACACTGTACGGGTGCCCGCCCCCATATATCCCACCCCTGTGCGGGTACCCGTCCTCATATATCCCACCCTTGTACGGGTGCCCGCCCTCATATATCCCACCCTGTACGGGTGCCCGCCTGCATATATCCCACCCCTGTACAGGTGCCCGCCCTCATATATCACACCCTTGTACCGGTGCCCGCCTGCTTATATCCCACCCCTGTGCGGGTGCCCGCCTGCATAAATCCCACCACTGTATAGGTGCCCGCTTGCGTATATGCAGGTGCCCGCAGGGCGGGCACCTGCATACACCGGTGCCCGCCCTCATATATCCTTAACCCTGTACGGGTGCCCGCCCCCATATATCCCACCCCTGTGCGGGTACCCGTCCTCATATATCCCACCCTTGTACGGGTGCCCGCCCTCATATATCCCACCCTGTATGGGTGCCCGCCTGCATATATCCCACCCCTTTACGGGTGCCCGCCCTCATATATCACACCCTTGTACCGGTGCCCGCCTGCTTATATCCCACCCTTGTGCGGGTGCCCGCCTGCATATATCCCACCACTGTATAGGTGCCCGCTTGCGTATATCCCCCCTGCACGGGTGCCCGCCTGCATATATCCCACCCCTGTATGAGTGCCCACCTGCATATATTCCACCCCTGTACTGGTGCCCGCCCTCATATATCCCACCCCTGTACGAGTTCCCGCCTGCATATATCTCACCCTTGTACGGGTGCCCGCTTGCATATTTCCCACCCCTGTATGGGTGCCCGCCTACATATATCCCACCCCTGTATGGGTGCCCGCCTGCATATATCCCACCCCTGAACGGTTGCCTGCCCACATATATCCCACCCCTTTACGGGTGCCCTCCTTCATATATCCCACCCCTGTACGGGTGCCCGCCTGCATATATCCCACCCCTGTACGAGTGCTCGCCCGCATATATCCCACCCCTATACGAGTACCCGTCCTCACTACATTCAACCCCTGTACAGGTGCCCGCCTGCATATATCCCACCCCTATATGGGTGCCCGCCTGCATATATCCCACCCCTGTATGGGTACCCGCCTGCATATATCCCACCCCTGTTTGGGTGCCCGCCGCCATATATCCCTCCCT
Organism: Procambarus clarkii; assembly: GCF_040958095.1. NCBI lineage: Eukaryota > Metazoa > Arthropoda > Malacostraca > Decapoda > Cambaridae > Procambarus > Procambarus clarkii. The sequence continues at coordinate 2,851,435 of NC_091239.1, read as the reverse complement.
TGCATGGGTGCCCGCCTGCATTTATCCACCCCCTGTACGGGTGCCCACCTGCATATATCTCACCCTTGTACTGGTGCCCGCCTGCAAATATCCCTCCCCTGTGCGGGTGCCCGCCTGCATATATCCCACCCTTGTACTGATTCCCGCCTGCATATATCCCACCCCTGTACGGGTACCCGCTTGCATATATCCCACCCCTATATGGGTGCCCTCCTGCATATATCCCACCCCTGTATGGGTGCCCGCCTGCATATATCCCACCCCTGTACAGGTGCCCGCCTGCATATATCCCACCCCCATATGGGTGCCCACCTGCATATATCCCACTCCTGTGCGGGTGCCCGCCTGCATATTTCCCACCCTTGTACTGGTTCCCGCCTGCATATATTCCACCCCTGTACGGGTACCCGCTTGCATATATCCCACCCCTATATGGGTGCCCGCCTACATATATCCCACCCCTGTATGGGTGCCCGCCTGCAGATATCCCACCCCTGTACGGGTGCCCGCCCCCATATATCCCACCCTTGTATTGGTGCCCGCGTGCATATATCCCACCCCTGAACGGGTGCCCACCTGCATATATCCCACCCCTGTACGGGTGCCCGCCAGCATATATCCCACACCTGTACCAGTGCCCGCCCTCATATATCCTACCCCTGTACGAGTGCCCGCCCCCATATATCCCACCCCTGTACGGGTACCCGTCCTCATATATCCCACCCTTGTACGGATGCCCGCTCTCATATATCCCACCCCTGTACGGGTGCCCGCCTGCGTATATCCCACCCCTGTACTGGTGCCCACCTTCATGTATCCCACCCCTGTACGGGTGCTCACCTGCATATATCCCACCCTTGTACTTGTGCCCGCCCTCATATATCCCACCCCTGTATGGGTGCCCGCCTGCATATATCCCACCCCTGTACGGGTGCCCGCCCCCATATATATTCCACCCCTGTACGGGTACCCGTCCTCATACATCCCACCCCTCTACAGGTGCCCTCCTGCATATATCCCACCCCCATACGGGTGCCCATCTGCATATATCCCACCTCTGTGAGGGTGCCCGCCAGCATATATCCCATCCCAGTTCGGGTGCCCTCCCGCATATATAACACCCCTGTACGGGTGCCAGCCCTCATATATCCCACCCTTGTACGAGTGCCCGCTTGCATATTTCCCACCCCTGTATGGGTGCCCGCCTACATATATCCCACCCGTGTATGGGTGCCCGCCTGCATATATCCCACCCCTGAACGGGTGCCCGCCCTCATATATCCCACCCCTGCAAGGGTGCCCGCCTGCATATATCCCACCCCTGTCGGGTGCCCGCCTGCATATATCCCACCCCAGTACGAGTGCCCGCCTACATATATCCCACCCCTGTGCGGGTACCCGTCCTCATATATCCCACCCTTGTACGGGTGCCCGCCCTCATATATCCCACCGTGTATAGGTGCCCGCCTGCATATATCCCACCCCTGTACGGGTGCCCGCCCTCATATATCACACCCTTGTACCGGTGCCCGCCTGCTTATATCCCACCCTTGTGCGGGTGCCCGCCTGCATATATCCCACCACTGTATAGGTGCCCGCTTGCGTATATCCCCCCTGCACGGGTGCCCGCCTGCATATATCCCACCCCTGTAAGAGTGCCCACCTGCATATATTCCACCCCTGTACTGGTGCCCGCCCTCATATATCCCACCCCTGTACGAGTTCCCGCCTGCATATATCTCACCCTTGTACTGGGTGCCCGCTTGCATATTTCCCACCCCTGTATGGGTGCCCGCCTACATATATCCCACCCCTGTATGGGTGCCCGCCAGCATATATCCCACCCCTGAACGGTTGCCTGCAAAAATATATCCAACCCCTTTACGGGTGCCCTCCTTCATATATCCCACCCCTTTACGGGTGCCCGCCTGCATATATCCCACCCCTGTACGTGTACCCGTCCTCACACATTCAACCCCTGTACAGGTGCCCGCCTGCATATATCCCACCCTTATATATCAGGGTTTTTCAGGTAAATTTTGTCAGTCACAGATTTGGAAGTAAGGATTTCTTAAGAGAAAAATAATTTCCGAGATTTTAGAAGTTTGTTAAAAGTTCTTATGATAAAAATAATTTCCGAGACTTAGAAGTTTGTTAAAGTTCTTATCATGAAATAATGTCATACGAGTTTTGTTAAAAGTTCTTATTTGTTTCTTACTTAGAAACTTGTATATTGCTATATATCTGATTCATTTCCCTGCCATCCCCCCTCCCTCACCTTTCTCTACCCCTGCATCCCCCGCTTGTACCTCACACCCCTTCCCTCCCCCCTTACCTCGCAATCTGTCGCCGCACCTGTGTTTACTTTTAGACCGTCAGCCAGACGCGGCCTTCAGGTTACCTCTTATCTTATCTTATCTTATCTTCTCCGTAATATCTGGACCATCCCTCTCTCTCTCTCTCTCTCTCCCTCTCTCTCTCTCTCTCTCTTCCTATTTCCTTACAGTTATTTTCAGAGTTTCAAATAATCATAGAAGTTTATTTATATGTTTATGACCGAATTTGTAAAAAGACCATTTTCAGAGAATATTGTCTTAGATGATTTGTTAAGGAAAACAGACAACTTAGCCATAACATTTAGCTTTATATCCATTTACGGCTATTTCACCTGTAAAGACCAAAATTGAACAGAGCCCAGTTATAGACAGAATTTCGTCAGAGACCATTTTATACATAAAAATGAACAGAGTCCACTTTGTGAGCAAAATTAGTCAGAGACAGTTTTTAGCTCAGAGACAGTTTTTAGCTCATATTTCATCAGAGTCCAATTATCAACAGAAATTTGCCAGAGTCTACTTTGAGAGCAAAATTAGTCAGAGACAGTTTTAAGCTCAAATTTCATCAGAGTCCTGTAATCTGTGAAAATTTGACAGAGTCCATTTTATACCCAATTTTCGTCAGAGTCCAGTTTATGCTGAAATTCGCCAGAGTCCACTTTGTGCCAAATATTCAGAGTCCAGTTCTTGATCGAAATTAATCTGAGTCCAATTGAAGACCCAAATTTGACAGAGACCACATTTTCGCTACTAGCAGTCCAATCCCCCTGAAATTTTAAACAGTCATATTTCAGTTGTAGTAAATAAGATCAAGTCAGTTACTGAGCTCCAGCTCTCGTCCCCCACCCTACTCCCCCCTCAAGTCTTTGTTAATATCCTGTCAATTCCCCTGAAATTTTTACCCTTTGTATTTCAGGCATCGTAAATAAGATCAAAACAGTTAACGAGCTCCAGCTCTCGTCCCCACCTTAGTTCTCTCGCGTATCTTTGTAAATAACCCATCAATTTCCCTGAAATTTTTACCCTCTGTATTTCAGACATAGTAAATAAGATCAAAACAGTTAACGAGCTCCAACTCTCGTCCCCACCTTAGTTCTCTCGCGTATCTTTGTAAATAACCCATCAATTTCCCCGAAATTTTTACCCTCTGTATTTCAGACATAGTAAATATGATGTAAACAATTATAAAACTCTAGCTCTTGTCCTCTGTCCAAGTTCACTCCTGTAAATTCATTACTATCAGTCCAAATCCCCCAGAGATTTAAACACCCAACTACATTTTCAGACATAGTAAATAAAAACCAGTTCAGTTATCAAGTGTCAACTCTTATCCCCCAGCTTAGTTAATTTTGTACAAGTTCTTTATTTTCCAACTAAATCACCCTGAGATTTAAGATCACCTTATTTCTAACGTAGTAAAATTAATCTGGACATTAGCCAAGCTCCATTTCCTCTGTCTTAGATCATCGAACATAATTATATCCGATCAAGTCCCTCTCCAGCCTATCTGTTTATCAGAGTAATCACCTTACCATTCTCATCCCCAACGTATCCAAACCTTCAATAATCATACTGTATTTGCATATTTTCTCTATATTCAGCTGTGTTCTTCACATTTTTTTCCATGTTTTCTGTGTTCATTCCATGTTCTACATATGTTCACAGCATGCTCAGTTCATTTTTTTCACCTATTTTTCTCATTTTTTCTGTTTTCTACCATTTTCCCCGTATGTTCTCTATGTTTTTTGTCATGTTTTCATGTACATCATATGTTCTTTGTATAACTTTTATACTCAGTATTCATGTTCTCAATGTTCTTCACATGTTCAGTGTTCATTTTTGTATTCCCTATGTTCCTTATCATGTCTTCATATTCTCTATAAGTTCATATTCCCTGCATGTTCACTCTATTCATCAACTTTTTCTTACATGTTTTCTGTGTTCACCGTATGTTCACTGTGTTCATTCCCCTACTTAACCTCAATTTTTTTTTATGTTCTTTGTTTCTTTAAACCAATTTGTTTCTTCCATTCACTAACTAGTTCTTTGTCAAATAATATTATACTGCAATACAGTTCCCTCAACAATTTTAGTCACCAATTTTTATTTGCAAAACTATGTCAAAGTAATTCTCGTAGTCAACTTAATAGTTCTACCAACCCCGTTCTTAAACAAATCTACACTTTATTCAGTTCCAAATTTACAAAGACAAACCTTTCTTGAAACTTCTTAACTAAAAATCTTTCACCAATCAACTAAAACATAGTCACTTTCCTCATTTCTCAACTAAACTTATTATCCAATCAACCAAAAATAGTCAGGATTATTCTCATTCAACACCGTTCTTAACTAAACTTATTCCCTAGTCATCAGAAAATAACCATGTTCTTCATGTTTCATTGTCATTTCATAACTAAAATTATCCATCAATCAACAGAAATAGTCTTGTTCATCATTTTGTAACAACCATTATGTTTTCGTCAAAGTAAGAAAAAATAACCAAAGATATCTTTCATCGCTGTTCTTAACTGACATTTATACTTTGGGGAGCACAAAAATAATCTCCCTCGTCGTATTTGGTCTTTTTTGCTTAACTAAAAGTATTCATCAGTCAACTAAAAAAATTGTTACTTCATCATGTTTCCCTGTCATTTTCTTAACTGAAATATCACTTCTCTCATCTAAATAGTCATGTGTAGCCTCTTTCCAACATTGTTCTTAACTAAAGTAACCTTTCACTTCGCTAAAATAGTCATATTCATCATTGTTCCTAACTAAAATTACATGTCGTTAAGTAAGAAATATAGTCGCAAAGACGCACTTCGAGACATCAAGGAGTTACTCAAAGACGTCAAAGTTAATCTAAGACATCATCTTTCATCAAGAAGTATTTTCTCGTTTCATCAAAGTTAATCTCAGAGTTAACAAAGGTAATCTCTAACTCACTCTCGTTCATCAAAGTTGCACTCAAAGACATCCTTTGAGACATCAAAGTTATTCTCAGAGACATAAAAAAAGTTATTCTCTAAGTAACCTTTCGTTCATCAGAGAATCTTTCTAAGACATCTTCGTTCATTAAAGGTAATCTCAGAGACATCAAAAGTTAATCTAAGACATCCTTTGAGACATAAAAGTTATTCTCAGAGACATAAAAGTTATTCTCAGAGACATAAAAGTTATTCTCTAAGTAACCTTTCGTTCGTCAGAGAAACTTTCTAAGACATCTTCGTTCATTAAAGTTAATCTCAGAGGCATAAAAGTCATTCTCAGAGCTATCAAACTTGTTCTCAAAGTCATCAAAGTTATTCCAAGACCCGTCAAAGTTAATCTAAGATATCTTTCATCAAAGATATTCTCTCTAAGCCATCAATGTTCTTCTCTAAGACATAAAAGTTATTCTCTATGTCATCAAAAAGTTATTCTCTGAGCTAACAAAATACTACTCATGTTCTCAAAGTCATCAAAGTTATTCTAAGAGCTATCAAACTTGTTCTCAAAGTCATCAAAGTTATTCACAGGGTCATCAAAGTTATTCTCTAACTCACTTTTGTTCATTAAAGTTAATTTCTATGTTATAAAAGTTATTTTCAGAGACCTCTAAAGTTATTATGTAGGACATAAAAGTTATTCTCAGAGTCATCAAAGTTGTTCTCTAAGACATAAAAGTTATTCTCAGAGACATCTAAAGTTAATCTTGCTCATCAAAGATGTTCTCTAAGACATAAAAGTTATTCTCAGAGTCATCAAAAGTTGTTCTCTAAGACATCAATGTTGCTATCTAAGACATCAAAGATGTTCTCTAAATCATAAAAGTTAATCTTTAAGTCACCTTCGTTCATTAGAGAAACTTTCCATTCCATATTCGTTGACCAAAGTTATTCTCAGTCATCAAAGTGATCTCTAATTCACCTTCGTTCTCGAAAAGTTGTTCTCTAAGACACCTTCGTTCATCAAAGAAACTCTCCTTCTTCCATCATGTTATTCTTTAAGACATCATCAGTGATAAAAATTCTCTCCAAAATGTAACTAGTTCAGCTTTTCATACCAAACCTGCACTTCTGTTAAAACATATTTTCTTAGTCTCTTTACCCTAAAACTGTTCTCTGAACTACACTGTTCAAACCTACGTAACCTATCCTCTCCACCCAATGTTACTTAGTTAACGTAACGTTCCTAAACCTAACTTTACCTATCCTAACTTAACTTACCTTACCTTTACCTATCTTACCTAACTTAACCTGCATAACCTAACTTTGTCTATCCTAACATAACTTACCTTACCTTACCTTACCTATCTTACCTAACTTTACCTATCTTACCTAACCTAACCTGCATAACCTAACTTTACCTATCCTAACATAACTTACCTTACCTTACCTATCTTACCTAACTTTACTTATCTTACCTAACTTAACTTAACCTTCATAACCTAACTTTACCTATCCTAACATAACTTACCTTACCTTACCTATCTTACCTAACTTTACCTATCTTACCTAACTTAACTTAACCTTCATAACCTAACTTTACCTATCCTAACATAACTTACCTTACCTTACCTATCTTACCTAACTTTACCTATCCTAACATAACTTACCTTACCTTACCTATCATACCTAACTTACCTAACCTAACTTACCTACATTTACCTAACTTAACCTGCTTAACCTAACTTTACCTATCCTAACTTAACTTACCTAACTTATCCTGCTTAACCTAATTTACCTACTCCTTCTAACCCTCCTTTTCTATCTCTCTCCCTTATTCTATCTCTTCCTCCCCCTCTCTCTCACTCACTTGCTCAAATGCTCTCTTGTTTCTCAAATTCAAGTCTTAATGCTCCCATTCTTTCACCCTCAATCTCATTCACTTATTTTTCTTTTTCTCAAATTCAAGTCTTAGTGCTCCCATGCTCTTCCTCCCCCCTCTCTCTTACTCTTTCTCCTCTTTTCAGGCTCTCAGTCCCTTGCTCTCTTGTTTTTTTCCCAATTTCAAGTCTTAGTAGATCTGATTCTTTACTATTGTAATTTTATTATTACTAAGATAAAGAAAGAACTTATATGTGAAAACAAAGTAAAAGAAGGAAAGAAGGTTAAGTGGGATGGTGGGTTTGGGTAAAAATATACAAAAAGGAGAAACAAAACTACATCTGAAAGGTTAGGAAAAGGATAATATATTCAAAAACACAATAAACTACATCTGAAAGGTTAGGTTAAAGGGTTGGGGAATAAGAACATATGATAGAACCTACTAAATACACTAAGATTACAAGAGGTTAGGTTAAGGGGTTGGGGAATAAGAATAAATGATAACAAACATAATAAATACAACTAATGAGCAACTTGACGAACTTTAACAAATAACCCTTGATCTGCAAAAATGACCATTTGAGAAATTAGCCCTTGAAACGAGTAAATTCCCATATATAACAAAAATCCTTTGAAATGGTTAAACACCCAATCTTAAACAAATAACACTTGAAATGTAAAAACGTCCATTTGAGAAATTAACCCTTGAAATGAGTAAATGAATATGAGCCAATGATTGACAAAACTCAAAAGACAAGAAGGAATAATTAGGTAAGTTAGATCATGTCTGTTTGGACTAGATAAGTTAGGATACATCAGTTTGGGAATGTAAGATTAATTTAGGTAAAGCAAGTTAGGTTACGTTAGGATAGGTAAGATAAGTTATGTAAGTTAGGTTAAGCAGGTTAAGTTATGTAAGTTAGGTTAATCAGGTTAAGTTAGGTTAAGCAGGATAAGTTAGGTTAAATTATGTAAGTTAGGTTATGCAGGTTAAGTTATGTAAGTTAGGTTAAGCAGGTTAAGTTATGTAAGTTAGGTTAAGCAGGTTAAGTTAGGTTAAGCAGGATAAGTTAGGTTAAATTATGTAAGTTAGGTTAAGCAGGTTAAGTTAGGTAATGTAGGTAAGTTAGGTTAAGCAGGATAAGTTAGGTAAGTAAAGTTAGGATAGGTAAAGTTAGGTTAAGCAGGTTAAGTTAGGTAAATGTAGGTAAATTAGGTTAAGTTATGTAAGTTAGGTTAAGCAGGTTAAGTTAGGTAAGGTAAGTTAGGTTAAGCAGGATAAGTTAGGTTAAATTAAGTAAGTTAGGTAATGTAGGTAAGTTAGGTTAAGCAGGATAAGTAAGGTAAGTTAAGTTAGGATAGGTAAAGTTAGGTTAAGCAGGTTAAGTTAGGTAAATGTAGGTAAGTTAGGTTAGGTATGTTAGGTATGATAGGTAAGGTAAGGTAAGTTATGTTAGGATAGGTAAAGTTAGGTAAGATAGGTAAGGTAAGGTAAGTTATGTTAGGATAGGTAAAGTTAGGTTATGAAGGTTAAGTTAAGTTAGGTAAGATAGGTAAAGTTAGGTAAGATAGGTAAGGTAAGGTAAGTTATGTTAGGATAGTTAAAGTTAGGTTATGCAGGTTAGGTTAGGTAAGATAGGTAAAGTTAGGTAAGATAGGTAAGGTAAGGTAAGTTATGTTAGGATAGATAAAGTTAGGTTATGCAGGTTAAGTTAGGTAAGATAGGTAAAGGTAAGGTAAGTTAAGTTAGGATAGGTAAAGTTAGGTTTAGGAACGTTACGTTAACTAAGTAACATTGGGTGGAGAGGATAGGTTACGTAGGTTTGAACAGTGTAGTTCAGAGAACAGTTTTAGGGTAAAGAGACTAAGAAAATATGTTTTAACAGAAGTGCAGGTTTGGTATGAAAAGCTGAACTAGTTACATTTTGGAGAGAATTTTTATCACTGATGATGTCTTAGAGAATAACATGATGGAAGAAGGAGAGTTTCTTTGATGAACGAAGGTGTCTTAGAGAACAACTTTTGGAGAACGAAGGTGAATTAGAGATCACTTTGATGACTGAGAATAACTTTGGTCAACGAATATGGAATGGAAAGTTTCTCTAATGAACGAAGGTGACTTAAAGATTAACTTTTATGATTTAGAGAACATCTTCGATGTCTTAGATAGAAACATTGATGTCTTAGAGAACAACTTTTGATGACTCTGAGAATAACTTTTATGTCTTAGAGAACATCTTTGATGAGCAAGATTAACTTTAGATGTCTCTGAGAATAACTTTTATGTCTTAGAGAACAACTTTGATGACTCGGAGAATAACTTTTATGTCCTACATAATAACTTTAGAGGTCTCTGAGAATAACTTTTATAACATAGAAATTAACTTTAATGAACAAAAGTGAGTTAGAGAATAACTTTGATGACCCTGTGAATAACTTTGATGACTTTGAGAACAAGTTTGATAGCTCTTAGAATAACTCTGATGAGCAAGATTATCTTTAGATGTCTCTGAGAATAACTTTTATAACATAGAAATTAACTTTAATGAACAAAAGTGAGTTACAAAATAACTTTGATGACTCTGTGAATAACTTTGGTGACTTTGAGTACAAGTTTGATAGCTCTTATAATAACTTTGATGACTTTGAGAATGTCTTTGAGAACATGAGTAGTATTTTGTTAGCTCAGAGAATAACTTTTTGATGACATAGAGAATAACTTTTATGTCTTAGAGAAGAACATTAATGGCTTAGAGAGAATATCTTTGATGAAAGATGATGTCTTAGATTAACTTTGATGACTTTGAGAACAAGTTTGATAGCTCTGAGAAAGATTTTGTTGTCTTAGAGAATAACTTTGTTGTGTTAGAGAATGTCGTTGAGGACTTAGGGAATTAATATGTTGAACGAAAGTGAGTTAGAGATTACCTTTGTTAACTCTGAGATTAACTTTGATGAACGAGAAATTACTTTTTGATGACATCGAGAATAATTTTGATAGCTCTGAGAATAACTTTTATGCCTATGAGATTAACTTTAATGAACGAAGATGTCTTAGAAAGATTCTCTGATGAACGAAAGGCTACTTAGAGAATAGCATTTTGATGACTGAGATTAACTTTTTGATGACTCTGAGAATAACTTTGAGGATGCGAGTAAATTTTTGAGTGTTTGAGAGTGTCTTTTGAGATCTCGAAGAGTAACTTTGGTGTTACGGAGAGCACCTTTGAATATTTTTCTTACTTAACGACATATAATTTTTACGAAAGTGCTGAAAAAGTTACATTTGACTATTTTTCTTACTTAGCGACATATAATTTTAGTTACGAAAGTGTTGAAATAGTTACATTTGACTATTTTAGTTGAGGAAAGACAAGAAAAAAATATGACGACAGTGACTATTTTAGTGCTCCACAAAGTATAAATGTCAGTTAAGAACGACGATGATAGATATCTTTGACTATATTTTCTTACTTGACGAAACATAATAGCTGTTACGAAATGATGAACAAGACTATTTTCAATTACTTCACGATGGATAAAGTTAGTTATGAACAGTATTGGAAAGGTTTCCCTTGACTATTTTTGCTAAGAGAAAGGTTGTTTCAGTTAAGAACAGTGATGGTAAGATTCCTTCGACGATTTTTAGCTAAGAAAAATGTTGTTTTAGTTAAGAACGGTGTTGAATGAGATTAATCCTGGCTATTTTTGGTTGATTGGATAATTAGTTTAGTTGAGAAATGACGAAAGTGACTATGTTTTAGTTGATTGGATAATAAGTTTAGTTGAGAAATGACGAAAGTGACTATGTTTTAGTTGACTGGCGAAAGATTTTTAGTTAAGAAGTTACAAGAAAGGTTTGTCTTTGTAAATTTGGAACTGAATAAAGAGTAGATTTGTTTAAGAACAGGGTTGGTAGAACTAATAAGTTGACTACGTGAATTACTTTGACATAGTTTTGCAAATAAAAACTGGGTGATTAAAATTGTTGAGGGAACTGTATTGCAGTATAATATTATTTGACAAAGAACTAGTTAGTGAATGGAAGAAACAAATTGGTTTAATGAAACAAAGAACATAAAAAATTGAGGTTAAGTAGGGGAATGAACACAGTGAACATACGGTGAACACAGAAAACATGTAAGAAAAGAGTTGATGAATAGAGTGAACATGCAGGGAATATGAACTTATAGAGAATATGAAGACATGATAAGGAACATAGGGAATACAAGAATGAACACTGAACATGTGAAGAACAAGCTAAGAACATTGAGAACATGAATACTGAGTATAAAAGTTATACAGAGAACATATGATGTACATGAAAACATGACAAAGAACATAGAGAACATACGGGGAAAATGGTAGAAAACAGAAAAAATGAGAAAAACAGGTGAAAAAATTGAACTGAGCATGTTGTGAACATATGTAGAACATGGAATGAACACAGAAAACATGGAAAAAAATGTGAAGAACACAGCTGAATATAGAGAAAATATGCAAATACAGTATGATTATTGAAGGTTTGGATACGTTGGGGATGAGAATGGTAAGGTGATTACTCTGATAAACAGATAGGCTCGAGAGGGACTTGATCGGATATAATTATGTTCGATGATCTAAGACTGAGGAAATGGAGCTTGGCTAATGTCCAGATTAATTTTACTACGTTAGAAATAAGGTGATCTTAAATCTCAGGGTGATTTAGTTGGAAAATAAAGAACTTGTACAAAATGAACTAAGCTGGGGGATAAGAGTTGACACTTGATAACTGAACTGGTTTTTATTTACTATGTCTGAAAATGTAGTTGGGTGTTTAAATCTCTGGGGGATTTGGACTGATAGTAATGAATTTACAGGAGTGAACTTGGACAGAGGACACGAGCTAGAGTTTTATAATTGTTTACATCATATTTACTATGTCTGAAATACAGAGGGTAAAAATTTCGGGGAAAATGATGGGTTATTTACAAATATACGTGAGAGAATTAAGTTGGGGACAAGAGCTGGAGCTCGATAACTGTTTTGATCTTATTTACGGTGTCTGAAATACAGAGCGTAAAAATTTCAGGGAAATTGATGAGTTATTTACAAAGATACGAAAGAGAACTAAGGTGGGGACGAGAGCTGGAGCTCGATAACTGTTTTGATCTTATTTACGGTGTCTGAAATAGAGAGGGTAAAAATTTCAGGGGAATTGATGGGTTATTTACAAATATACGAGAGAGAACTAAGGTGGGGGACGAGAGCTGGAGCTCAGTAACGGACTTGATCTTATTTACTAACTTTGAAGTATGTCTGCTTTAAATTTCGGGGGAAAATTGGTCTGTTACTAACGATCTTGTACAAATGAACTAAGCTGGGGACAAGAGCTAGAGTTTGATAATTGTTTGGATTTACTAAATTACGTCTGACATACAGAGGGTAGAAATTTCAGGGAATTTGATTAAATATTAACGAAGATACGAGAGAGAGCTAAGGCGGAGGATAAGAGCTAGAGTTCGGTAACTGTTTGCATTTACTAAACTATGTCTGAAATACAGAGGGTAGAAATTTCGGGGAATTTGAATAGGTATTAACGAAGATGTGCGAGGGAACTAAGGTGGAGGACAAGAGCTGGAGCTAGGTAACTAAATTACTGTATTGAACTATGTTTGAAATATGATTATTTTTAAATTTTAGAGGGATTGGACTGTTAGTATTCATTATACGACAGGGGACTAAGGCGGGGATAGGAGCTGGAGCTCGATACCAAATTATTGTATTTTAATACGTTTGAAATAGCTGTGTTTTAAATCTCGAAGAAAATGATTGGATACTAAAGAAGATGTATTAGTAAAACTAAGGTGGGAACGTGAGCTAGTCCCTGACTTTGTTTATATATGTAAAACTGAATAGTTTAATGAAAAGGAACTATGAATGAACGATATGAAGGAGAGAGAGAGAGAGAGAGTGTGGAGGGACGGTCAAGATATTATGGAGAAGATAAGATAAGATAAGATAAGAGGTAACCTGAAGGCCGCGTCTGGCTGACGGTCTAAAAGTAAATACAGGTGACGCAAGAGATTGTAAGGTAAGGGGGGAGGGAGGGGGGTGAGGTACGAGCGAGGATGTATTGAAATGATTCAGATATATAGCAATATACTAGTTTCTAAGTAAGAAACAAATAAGAACTTTTAACAAAACTCGTATGACATTATTTCATGATAAGAACTTTAACAAACTTCTAAAGTCTTGGAAATTATTTTTCATTATAAGAACTTTAACAAACTCATATGACATTATTTTTCATTATAAGAACTTTAACAACTTCTAAAATCTGTGACTGACAAAATTTACCTGAAAACCCTGGCTAACACAGACGATATTGGAACCTGAAAACCATGGCTCCCACAGACGATTTTTTTCCCTTTGGACCTGAAAACCATGGCTCCCACAGACGATTTTTCCCCCAAGATAAAAAAATCGTCTGTGGCACGTCATCCCTACTACTGTATGGGTGCCCGCCTGCATATATCCCACCTCTGTACGGGTGCCCGCCCTCATATATCCCACCCCTGTACGGGTGCCCACCCCCATATATCCCACAATTGTATGGGTGTCCGTCTGCATATATCCCACCCCTGTACGGGTGCCCGCCCCAATATATCCCACCCTTGTATGGGTGCCCGCTTGCATATATCCCATCCCTGTATGGGTTCCCGCCCTCATATATCCCACCCCTGTACGGGTGCCCGCCTGCATATATCCCATCCCTGTACGGGTTCCCGCCCTCATATATCCCACCCTTCTATGGGTGCCCGGCTGCATGTATCCCATCCCTGTACGGGTGCCCGCCTGCATATATCCCACCCTTGTACTGGTTCCCGCCTGCAGATATCCCACCCCTGTACGAGTGCCCGCCTGCATATATCCCACCCCTGTACTGGTGGCTGCCCTCATATATCCCACCTCTGTACAGGTGCCCGCCCTCATATATCCCACCCCTGTACGGGTGCCCGCCTGCATATATCCCACCCCTGTACGGGTGCCCGCCCTCATATATCCCACCCCTTTACGGGTGAACGCCTGCAAATATCCCACCCCTGTACGGGTGCCCACCCACATATATCCCACCCCTGTACGGGTGCCTGTCTACATATATCCCACCCCTGTACGGGTGCCCGCCTGCATATATCCTACCACTGTACAGGTACCCGTCCTCATACATCTCACCCCTGTACTGGAGCCCGCCCTCATATATCCCACCCCTGTACGGGTGCCCGACTGCATATATCCACCCCCTGTACGGGTGCCTGCCTGCGTATATCCCCACTGTACGGGTGCCCGCCTGCTTATATCCCACCCTTGTACGGGTGCCCACCTGCATATATCCCACCCCAGTACTGGTGCCCGTCCTCATATATCCCACCCCTGAACGGGTGCCCGCCCTCATATATCCCACCCCTGTACGGATGCCAACCTGCATATATCCCATCCCTGTATGGGTGCCCGCCTGCATATATCCCACCCCTGTACGGGTGCCAGCCTGCATATATCCCACCCCTGTAGGGGTGCCCGCCTGCATATATCCCACCCCTGTACGGGTGCCCGCCCCCATATATATTCCACCCCTGTACGGGTACCCGTCCTCATACATCCCACCCCTGTACAGGTGCCCGCCTGCATATATCCCACCCCCATACGGGTGCCCATCTGCATATATCCCACCTCTGTGCGGGTGCCCGCCAGCATATATCTCATCCCAGTACGGGTGCCCGCCCTCATATATAACACCCCTGTATGGGTGCCCACCTGCATATATCCCACCCCTGTACGGGTGCCAGCCTGCATATATCCCACCCCTGTACGGGTGCCCGCTTGCATATTTCCCATCCCTGTATGGGTGCCCGCCTTCATATATCCCACCCCTGTATGGGTGCCCGCCTGCATATATCCCACCCCAGAACGGGTGCCCGCCCTCATATATCCCACCCCTGCACGGGTGCCCGCCTGCATATATCCCACCCCTGTACGGGTGCCCGCCGGCATATATCCCACCCCTGTACGAGTGCCCGCCTGCATATATCCCACCACTGTACGGGTACCCGTCCTCATACATTCAACCCCTGTACAGGTGCCCGCCTGCATATATCCCACCCCCATATGGGTGCCCACCTGCATATATCCCACCCCTGTGCAGTGCCCGCCTGCATATATCCCACCCTTGTACTGGTTCCCGCCTGCATATATCCCACCTATGTACGGGTACCCGCTTGCATATATCCCACCCCTATATGGGTGCCCGCCTGCATATATCCCACCACTGTATGGGTGCCAGCCTGCATATATCCCACGCCTGTACGGGTGCCCGCCCCCATATATTCCACCCTTGTATAAGTGCCCGCCTGCATATATCCCACCCCTGAACGGGTGCCCACCTGCATATATCCCACCCCTGTACGGGTGCCCACCTGCATATATCCCACCACTGTACGAGTGCCCGCCCTCATAAATCCCAACCCTGTATGGGTGCCTGCCCCAATATAACCCACCCTTGTATGGGTGCCCGCATGCATATATCCCACCCCTGTACGGGTGCCCGCCCCTATGTATCCCACCCTTGTATGGGTGCCCACCGGCATATATCCCATCCCTGTACAGGTTCCCGCCCTCATATATCCCACCCCTTTACGGGCACCCGCCTGTATATATCCCACCCCTTACGGGTGCCCACCTGCATATATCCCACCCTTGTACGGGTGCCCGCCTGCATATATCCCACCCCTGTGCGGGTGCCCGCCTGCATGTATCCCATCCCTGTACGGGTGCACGCCCTCATATATCCCACCCCTGTACGGGTGCCCGTCCTCATACATTCAACCCCTGTACAGGTGCCCGCCTGCATATATCCCACCCCCATATGGGTGCCCACCTGCATATATCCCACCCCTGTTCGGGTGCCCGCCTGCATATATCCCACCCTTGTACTGGTTCCCGCCTGCATATATCCCAACCCTGTACGGGTACCCGCTTGCATATATCCCACCCCTATATGGGTGCCCTCCTGCATATCCACCCCTGTATGAGTGCCCGCCTGAATATATCCCACCCCTGTTAGGGTGCCCGCCCTCATATACCCCACCCCTGTATGGGTGCCCGCCCTCATATACCCCACCCCTGTACGGGTGCCCGCCCTCATATATCACACCCCTGTACGGGTGCCAGCCCCCATATGTCCCTCCGTTGTATGGGTGCCCGCCTGCATATATCTCACCTCTGTACGGGTGCCCGCCCTTATATATCCCAGCCCTGTACGGGTTCCCGCCCCCATATATCACACCCTTGCATGGGTGCCCGCCTGCATATATCCCACCCCTGTACGGGTGCCCACCTGCATATATCTCACCCTTGTACTGGTGCCCGCCTGCTTATATCCCACCCCTGTGCGGGTGCCCGCCTGCATATATCCCACCCCTGTATAGGTGCCCGCTTGCGTATATCCCCCCTGCACGGGTGCCCGCTTGCATATATCCCACCCCTGTAAGAGTGCCCATCTGCATATATTCCACCCCTGTACTGGTGCCCGCCCTCATATATCCCACCCCTGTACGGGTGGCCGCCCTCATATATCCCACCCTTGTACGGGTGCCCAGCTGCATATATCCCACCCCTGTACGGGTGCCCACCTGCGTATATACCACCCCTGTGCGGGTGCCCTCCTGCATATATCTCACCCCTGTACGAATGCCCGCTTGCATATTTCCCACCCCTGTATGGGTGCCCGCCTACATATATCCCATCCCTGTATGGGTGCCCGTCTGCATATATCCCACCCCTGAACGGTTGCCTGCCCTCATATATCCCACCCTTTTACGGGTGCCCTCCTTCATATATCCCAACCCTGTACGGGTGCCCGCCAGCATATATCCCACCCCTGTACGAGTGCCCGCCCGCATATATCCCACTACTGTACGGGTACCCGTCCTCACACATTCAACCCCTGTACAGGTGCCCGCCTGCATATATCCCACCCCCATTTGGGTGCCCACCTGCATATATCCCACCCCTGTGCGGGTGCCCGCCTGCATATATCCCACCCTTGTACTGGTTCCCGCCTGCATATATCCCACCCCTGTACGGGTACCCGCTTGCATATATCCCACCCCTTTATGGGTGCCCGCCTGCATATATCCCACCCCTGTATGGGTGCCCGCCTGCATATATCCCACCCCTGTACGGGTGCCCGCCCCCATATATCCCTCCCTTGTATGGGTGCCCGCCTGCATATATCCCACCTTTGTATGGGTGCCCGCCCTCATATATCCCACCCCTGTACGGGTGCCCGCCCCCATATATCCCACCCTTGCATGGGTGCCCGCCTGCATATATCCCACCCCTGTACGGGTGCCCACCTGCATATATCTCACCCTTGTACTGGTGCCCGCCTGCATATATCCCACCCCTCTGCGGGTGCCCGCCTGCATATATCCCACCCTTGTACTGGTTCCCGCCTGCATATATCCCACCCCTGTACGGGTACCCGCTTCCATATATCCCACACCTATATGGGTGCCCGCCTGCATATATACCACCCCTGTATGGGTGCCCGCATGCATATATCCCACCCTTGTATGGGTGCCCGCCCCCATATATCCCTCCCTTGTATGGGTGCCCGCCTGCATATATCCCACCCCTGTATGGGTGCCCGCCTGAATATTTCCCACCCCTGTTTGGGTGCCCGCCCCCATATATCCCTCCCTTGTATGGGTGCCCGCCTGTATATATCCCACCCCTGTGCGGGTGCCCGCCTGCATGTATCCCACCCTTGTTCTGGTTCCCCCTGCATATATCCCACCCCTGTATGGGTACCCGCTTGCATATATCCCACCACTATATGGGTGCCCGCCTGCATATATCCCACCACTGTATGGGTGCCCGCCTGCATATATCCTACCCCTGTACGGGTGGCGGCCCTCATATATCCCACCCTTGTATAAGTGCCCGCGTGCATATATCCCAACCCTGAACTGTTGCCCACCTGAATAAATCCCACCCCTGTACGGGTGCCCGCCTGCATATATCCCACCCCTGTTTGGGTGCCCACCCCCATATATCCCACCCTTGTATGGGTGCCCGCCTGCATATATCCCACCCTGCACTGGTTCCCGCCTGCATATATCCCACCCCTGTACGAGTGCCCGCCTGCATATATCCCACCCCTGTACGGGTGGCCGCCCTAATATATCCCACCTCTGTACAGGTGCCCGCCCTCATATATCCCACCCCTGTACGGGTGCCCGCCTGCATATATCCCACCCCTGTACGGGTGCCCGCCCTCATATATCTCACCCCTTTACAGGTGCCCGCCTGCATATATCCCACCCCTGTACGGGTGCCCACCCGCATATATCCCACCCCTGTACGGGTGCCCGTCTACATATATCCCACCCCTGTACGGGTGCCCGCTTGCATATATCCTACCACTGTACGGGTACCCGTCCTCATACATCTCACCCCTGTACAGTTCCAAGTCTGCATATATCCCACCCGTATATGGGTGCCCACCTGCATATATCCCACCCCTGTACGGGTGCCCGCCTGCGTATATCCCCCCTGTACGGGTGCCCGCCTGCTTATATCCCTCCCTTGTACGGTTCCCCGCCTGCATATATCCCACCCCTGTACTGGTGCCCGTCCTCATATATCCCACCCCTGAACGGGTGCCCGCCCTCATATATCCCACCCCTGTACAGGTGCCCGCCTGCATATATCCCCCCCCTGTACGGGTGCCAGCCTGCATATATCCCACCCCTGTATGGGTGCCCGCCTGCATATATCCCACCCCTGTACGGGTGCCCGCCCCCATATATAATCCACCCCTGTACGGGTACCCGTCCTCATACATCCCACCCCTGTACAGGTGCCCGCCTGCATATATCCCACCCCCATACGGGTGCCCATCTGCATATATCCCACCTCTGTGCGGGTGCCCGCCTGCATATATCCCATCCCAGTACGGGTGCCCGCCCTCATATGAAACACCTTTATACGGGTGCCAGCCTGCATATATCTCACCCCCTGTACGGGAGCCCGCTTGCATATTTCCCACCCCTGTATGGGTGCCCGCCAACATATATCCCACCCCTGTATGGGTGCCCGCCTTCATATATCCCACCCCTGAACGGGTGCCCGCCCTCATAAATCCCACCCCTGCACAGGTGCCCGCATGCATATATCCCACCCCTGTACGGGTGCCCGCTGGCATATATCCCACCCCATTACGAGTGCCCGCCTGCATATATCCCACCACTGTACGGGTACCCGTCCTCATACATTCAACCCCTGTACAGGTGCCCGCCTGCATATATCCCACCCCCATATGGGTGCCCACCTGCATATATCCCACCCCTGTGCGCGTGCCCGCCTGCATATATCCCACCCTGGTACTGGTTCCCGCCTGCATATATCCCACCCATGTACGGGTACCCGCTTGCATATATCCCACCCCTATATGGGTGCCCGCCTGCAAATATCCAACCCCTGTATGGGTGCCAGCATGCATATATCCCACCCCTGTACGGGTGCCCGCCCCGATATATTCCACCCTTGTATAAGTGCCCGCCTGCATATATCCCACGCCCGTACGGGTGCCCACCTGCATATATCCCACCCCTGTACGGGTGCCCGCCCTCATATATCCCACCCCTGTACGGGTGCCCGCCTGCGTATATCCCCCCCTGTACTGGTGAACGCCTGCATATATCCTACCACTGTACGGGTGCCCACCTGCATATATCTCACTCCTGTACTGGTGCCCGCCCTCATATATCCCACCCTTGTACGGGTGCCCGACTGCATATATCCCACCCCCATACGGGTGCCCACCTGCATATATCCCACCTCTGAGCGGGTGCCCTCCAGCATATATCCCATCCCAGTACGGGTTCCCGCCCTCATATATCCCACCCCTGTACGGGTGCCAGCCCTCATATATCCCACCCTTGTACGTGTGCCCACCTGCATATATCCCACCCCTGTGCGGGTGCCCGGCTTCATATATCCCACCCTTGTACAGGTTCCCGCCTGCATATATCCCACCCCTGTACGGGTACCCGCTTGCATATATCCCACCCCTATATGGGTGCCCGCCTGCATATATCACATCCCTATATGGGTGCCCGCCTGCATATATCTCACCCCTGAACTGTTGCCCACCTGCATATATCCCACCCCCATATGGGTGCCCACCTGCATATATCCCACCCCTGTGCGCGTGACCGCCTGCATATATCCCACCCTCGTACTGGTTCCCGCCTGCATATATCCCACCCATGTACGGGTACCCGCCTGCATATATCCAACCCCTGTATGGGTGCCAGCCTGCATATATCCCACCCCTTTACGGGTGCCCGCCCCCATATATTCCACCCTTGTATCAGTGCCCGCGTGCATATATCTCACACCTGAACTGTTGCCCACCTGCATATATCCCACACCTGTACGGGTGCCCGCCTGCATATATCCCTCCCTTGTATGGGTGCCCGCCTGCATATATCCAACCCCTGTACAGGTTCCCGCCCTCATATATCCCACCCCTTTACGGGTGCCCGCCTGCATATATCCCACCCCTTACGGGTGCCCGCCCTCATATATCCCAACCCTGTACTGGTGGCCGCCCTCATATATCCCCCCCCCCTTTATGGGTGCCCTCCCTCATATATCCCACCCTTGTATGGGTGCCCGCCTGCATATATCCAACCCCTGTACGGGTTCCCGCCCTCATATATCCCACCCTTTTACGGGTGCCCGCCTGCATATATCCCACCCCTTACGGGTGCCCGCCCTCATATATCCCACCCCTATACGGGTGCCCGCCTGCATATATCCCACCCTTGTACTGGTTCCCGCCTGCATATATCCCACCCCTGTACGAGTGCCCGCCTGCATATATCCCACCCCTGTACGAGTGCCCGCCTGCATATATCCCACCCCTGTACGGGTGCCCGCCCTCATATATCCCACCCCTTTACGGGTGCCCGCCTGTATATATCCCACCCCTGTACGGGTGCCCGCCTGCATATATCCTACCACTGTAAGGATACCCGTCCTCATACATCTCACCCCTGTACAGTTGCCCGTCTGCATATATCCCACCCTTGTACTGGTGCCCGCCCTCATATATCCCACCCCTGTATGGGTGCCTGCCTGCATATATCCCACCCTTGTACGGGTGCCAGCCTGCATATATCCCACCCCTGTATGGGTGCCCGCCTGCATATATTCCACCACTGGACGGGTGCCCGCCCCCATATATATTCCACCCCTGTACGGGTACCCGTCCTCATACATCCCACCCCTGTTCAGGTGCCCGCCTGCATATATCCCACCCCCATACGGGTGCCCACCTGCATATATCCCACCTCTGTGCGGGTGCCTGCCAGCATATATCCCATCCCAGTACGGGTGCCCACCTGCATATATCCCACCCCTGTACGGGTGCCAGCCTGCATATATCTCACCCCTTTACGGGTGCCCGCTTGCATATTTCCCACCCCTGTATGTGTGCCCGCCTACATATATCCCACCCCTGTATGGGTGCCCGCCTGCATATATCCCACCCCTGAACGGGTGCCCGCCCTCATATATCCCTCCCCTGTACGGGTGCCCGCCTGCATATATCCCACCCCTGTACGGGTTCCCGCCTGCATATATCCCACTCCTGTACGGGTACCCGCCCTCATATATTCAACCCCTGTACAGGTGCCCGCCTGCATATATCCCACCCCCATATGGGTGTCCACCTGCATATATCCCACCTTTGTACACGTTCCCGCCTGCATATATCCCACCCCTGCACGGGTACCCGCTTGCATATATCCCACCCCTATATGGGTGCCCGCCTGCATATATCCTACCCCTGTATGGGTGCCAGCCTGCATATATCCCACCCTGTACGATTGCCCGACTGCATATATCCCACTCCTGTACGGGTACCCGTCCTCATACATTCAACCCCTGTACAGGTGCCCGCCTGCATATATCCCACCCCCATATGGGTGCCCACCTGCATATATCCCACCCCTGTGCGGGTTCCCGCCTGCATATATCCCACCCTTGTACTGGTTCCCGCCTGCATATATCCCACCCCTGCACGGGTACCCGCTTGCATATATCCCACCCCTATATGGGTGCCCGCCTGCATATATCCTACCCCTGTATGGGTGCCAGCCTGCATATATCCCACCCCTGTATGGATGCCCGCCCCCATATATCCCTCCTTTGTATGGGTGCCCGCCTGCATATATCCCACCCCTGTATGGGTGCCCGCCTGAATATTTCCCACCCCTGTTTGGGTGCCCGCCCCCATATATCCCTCCCTTGTATGGGTGCCCGCCTGTATATATCCCACCCCCGTGCGGGTGCCCGCCTGCATGTATCCCACCCTTGTTCTGGTTCCCCCTGCATATATCCCACCCCCTGTATGGGTACCCGCTTGCATATATCCCACCACTATATGGGTGCCCGCCTGCATATATCCCACCACTGTATGGGTGCCCGCCTGCATATATCCTACCCCTGTACGGGTGCCGGCCCCCATATATCCCACCCTTGTATAAGTGCCCGCCTGCATATATCCCACCCCTGTACGAGTGCCCGCCTGCATATATCCCACCCCTGTACGGGTGGCCGCCCTAATATATCCCACCTCTGTACAGGTGCCCGCCCTCATATATCCCACCCCTGTACGGGTGCCCGCCTGCATATATCCCACCCCTGTACGGGTGCCCGCCCTCATATATCTCACCCCTTTACGGGTGCCCGCCTGCATATATCCCACCCCTGTACGGGTGCCCACCCGCATATATCCCACCCCTGTACGGGTGCCCGCTTGCATATATCCTACCACTGTACGGGTACCCGTCCTCATACATCTCACCCCTGTACAGTTGCAAGTCTGCATATATCCCACCCCTATATGGGTGCCCACCTGCATATATCCCACCCCTGTACGGGTGCCCGACTGCATATATCGACCCCACGTACGGGTG
This sequence comes from Procambarus clarkii, assembly GCF_040958095.1. Lineage (NCBI taxonomy): Eukaryota > Metazoa > Arthropoda > Malacostraca > Decapoda > Cambaridae > Procambarus > Procambarus clarkii. Next base: position 2,828,260 of record NC_091239.1, on the reverse strand, counting down.
CCCGCCTGCGTATATCCCCCCTGTACGGGTGCCCGCCTGCTTATATCCCTGCCTTGTACGGGTGCCCACCTGCATATATCCCACCCCTGTACTGGTGCCCGTCCTCATATATCCCACCCCTGAACGGGTGCCCGCCCTCATATATCCCACCCCTGTACAGGTGCCCGCCTGCATATATCCCCCCCCCTGTACGGGTGCCAGCCTGAATATATCCCACCCTTGCATGGGTGCCCGCCTGCATATATCCCACCCCTGTACGGGTGCCCGCCCTCATATATATTCCACCCCTGTACGGGTACCCGTCCTCATACATCCCACCCCTGTACAGGTGCCCGCCTGCATATATCCCACCCCCATACGGGTGCCCATCTGCATATATTCCACCTCTGTGCGGGTGCCCGCCTGCATATATCCCATCCCAGTACAGGTGCCCGCCCTCATATATAACACCGTTGTACGGGTGCCAGCCTGCATATATCTCACCCCTGTACGGGTGCCCGCTTGCATATTTCCCACCCCTGTATGGGTGCCCGCCTACATATATCCCACCCCTGTATGGGTGCCCGCCTTCATATATCCCACCCCTGAACGGGTGCCCGCCCTCATAAATCCCACCCCTGCACAGGTGCCCGCATGCATATATCCCACCCCTGTACGGGTGCCCGCCGGCACATATCCCACCCCATTACGAGTGCCCGTCTGCATATATCCCACCACTGTTCGGGTACCCGTCCTCATACATTCAACCCCTGTACAGGTGCCCGCCTGCATATATCCCACCCCTGTGAGCGTGCCCGCCTGCATATATCCCACCCTGGTACTGGTTCTCGCCTGCATATATCCCACCCATGTACGGGTACCCGCTTGCATATATCCCACCCCTATATGGGTGCCCGCCTGCAAATATCCAACCCCTGTATGGGTGCCAGCCTGCATATATCCCACCCCTGTACGGGTGCCCGCCCCGATATATTCCACCATTGTATAAGTGCCCGCCTGCATATATCACACCCCTGTACGGGTGCCCGCCTGCATATATCCCACCACTGTGCGAGTGCCCGCCCTCGTTTATCCCACCCCTGTATGGGTGCACGCCCCCATGATACCCACCCTTGTATGGGTGCCCGCCTGCATATATCCCACGCCCGTACGGGTGCTCACCTGCATATATCCCACCCCAGTACGGGTGCCCGCCCTCATATATCCCACCCCTGTACGGGTGCCCGCCTGCGTATATCCCCCCCTGTACGGGTGAACGCCTGCATATATCCTACCACTGTACGGGTGCCCACCTGCATATATCTCACTCCTGTACTGGTGCCCGCCCTCATATATCCCACCCTTGTACGGGTGCCCGACTGCATATATCCACCCCCTGTACGGGTGCCCGCCTGCGTATATCCCCCCTGTATGGGTGCCCGGTTGCTTATATCCCACCCTTGTACGGATGCCCAACTGCATATACCCCACCCCTGTACTGGTGCCCGTCCTCATATATCCCACCCTGAACGGGTGCCCGCCCTCATATATCCCACTCCTGTACGGGTGCCCGCCTGCATATATCCCACACCTGTACGGGTGCCAGCCTGCATATATCCCACGCCATTATGGGTGCCCGCCTGCATATATCCCACTCCTGTACGGGTGCCTGCCCCCATATATATTCAACCCCTGTACGGGTACCCATCCTCGTACATCCCACCCCTGTACAGGTTCCCGCCTGCATATATCCCACCCCCATACGGGTGCCCACCTGCATATATCCCACCTCTGAGCGGGTGCCCTCCAGCATATATCCCATCCCAGTACGGGTTCCCGCCCTCATATATCCCACCCCTGTACGGGTGCCAGCCCTCATATATTCCACCCTTGTACGGGTGCCCACCTGCATATATCCCACCCCTGTGCGGGTGCCCGCCTGCATATATCCCACCCTTGTACAGGTTCCCGCCTGCATATATCCCACCCCTGTACGGGTACCCGCTTGCATATATCCCGCCCCTATATGGGTGCCCGCCTGCATATATCCCATCCCTATATGGGTGCCCGCCTGCATATATCTCACCCCTGAACTGTTGCCCACCTGCATATATCCCACCCCCATATGGGTGCCCACCTGCATATATCCCACCCCTGTGCGCGTGCCCGCCTGCATATATCCCACCCTCGTACTGGTTCCCGCCTGCATATATCCCACTCATGTACGGGTACCCGCTTGCATATATCCCACCCCTATATGGGTGCCCGCCTGCATATATCCAACCCCTGTATGGGTGCCAGCCTGCATATATCTCACCCCTGTACGGGTGCCCGCCCCCATATATTCCACCCTTGTATAAGTGCCCGCGTGCATATATCTCACACCTGAACTGTTGCCCACCTGCATATATCCCACCCCTGTACAGGTGCCCGCCTGCATATATCCCACCCTTGTATGGGTGCCCGCCTGCATATATCCAACCCCTGTACGGGTTCCCGCCCTCATATATCCCACCCCTTTACGGGTGCCCGCCTGCATATATCCCACCCCTTACGGGTGCCCGCCCTCATATATCCCACCCCTATACGGGTGCCCGCCTGCATATATCCCACCCTTGTACTGGTTCCCGCCTGCATATATCCCACCCCTGTACGAGTGCCCGCCTGCATATATCCCACCCCTGTACGAGTGCCCGCCTGCATATATCCCACCCCTGTACGGGTGCCCGCCCTCATATATCCCACCCCTTTACGGGTGCCCGCCTGTATATATCCCACCCCTGTACGGGTGCCCGCCTGCATATATCCTACCACTGTAAGGGTACCCGTCCTCATACATCTCACCCCTGTACAGTTGCCCGTCTGCATATATCCCACCCTTGTACTGGTGCCCGCCCTCATATATCCCACCCCTGTATGGGTGCCCGCCTGCATATATCCCACCCCTGTACGGGTGCCAGCCTGCATATATCCCACCCCTGTATGGGTGCCCGCCTGCATATATTCCACCACTGGACGGGTGCCCGCCCCCATATATATTCCACCCCTGTACGGGTACCCGTCCTCATACATCCCACCCCTGTTCAGGTGCCCGCCTGCATATATCCCACCCCCATACGGGTGCCCACCTGCATATATCCCACCTCTGTGCGGGTGCCTGCCAGCATATATCCCATCCCAGTACGGGTGCCCACCTGCATATATCCCACCCCTGTACGGGTGACAGCCTGCATATATCTCACCCCTTTACGGGTGCCCGCTTGCATATTTCCCACCCCTGTATGTGTGCCCGCCTACATATATCCCACCCCTGTATGGGTGCCCGCCTGCATATATCCCACCCCTGAACGGGTGCCCGCCCTCATATATCCCTCCCTGTACGGGTGCCCGCCTGCATATATCCCACCCCTGTACGGGTTCCCGCCTGCATATATCCCACCCCTGTACGAGTGCCCGCCTGCATATATCCCACTCCTGTACGGGTACCCGTCCTCATATATTCAACCCCTGTACAGGTGCCCGCCTGCAAATATCCCACCCCCATATGGGTGTCCACCTGCATATATCCCACCCTTGTGCACGTTCCCGCCTGCATATATCCCACCCCTGCACGGGTACCCGCTTGCATATATCCCACCCCTATATGGGTGCCCGCCTGCATATATCCTACCCCTGTATGGGTGCCAGCCTGCATATATCCCACCCCTGTACGAGTGCCCGACTGCATATATCCCACTCCTGTATGGGTACCCATCCTCATACATTCAACCCCTGTACAGGTGACCGCCTGCATATATCCCACCCCCATATGGGTGCCCACCTGCATATATCCCACCCCTGTGCGGGTTCCCGCCTGCATATATCCCACCCTTGTACTGGTTCCCGCCTGCATATATCCCACCCCTGCACGGGTACCCGCTTGCATATATCCCACCCCTATATGGGTGCCCGCCTGCATATCCACCCCTGTACGGGTGCCCGCCCCCATATTTCCCACCCTTGTATAAGTGCCCACCTGCATATATCCCACCTCTGTGCCGGTGCCCGCCAGCATATATCGCATCCCAGTACATGTACCCACCTGCATATAACCCACCCCTGTACGGGTGCTTGCCTGCATATATCCCACCCCTGTACGGGTGCCCACCTGCATATATCCCACCCCTGTACGGGTGCCCGCCCCCATATATATTCCACCCCTGTACGGGTACCCGTCCTCATACATCCCAACCCTGTACAGGTGCCCGCCTGCATATATCCCACCCCCATACGGGTGCCCACCTGCAAATATCCCACCTCTGTGCGGGTGCCCGCCAGCATATATCCCATCCCAGTACGGGTGCCCGCCCTCATATATCACACCCCTGTACGGGTGCCAGCCCTCATATATCCCACCCTTGTATAAGTGCCCGCCTGCATATATCCCATCCCTGAACGGGTGCCCACCTGCATATATCCCACCCCTGTACGGGTGCCCGCCTGCATATATCCCACCACTGTACGGCAGCCCGCCCTCATTAATCCCACCCCTGTATGGGGGCCCGCCCCCATATACCCCACCCCTGTACGGGTGCCCGCCCCTATATATCCCACCCTTTACGGGTACCCACCTGCATATATCCAACCCTTGTACGGTTGCCCGCCTGCATATATCCCACCCCTGTGCGGGTGCCCGCCTGCATGTATCCCCTCCCTGTACGGGTGCCCGCCCTCATATATCCCACCCTTGTACGGGTGCCCGTCCTCATAGATTCTACCCCTGTACAGGTGCCCGGCTTCATATATCCCACCCCCATATGGGTGCCCACCTCCATATATCCCACCCCTGTTCGGGTGCCCGCCTGCATATATCCCACCCTTGTACTGGTTCCCGCCTGCATATATCCCACCCCTGTTCGGGTGCCCGCTTTCATATATCCCACCCCTATATGGTTGCCCGCCTGCATATATCCCACCCCTGTACGAGTGCCCACCTCCATATATCCCCCCCTTGTATAAGTGCCCGCCTGAATATATCCCACCCCTGAACGGGTGCCCACCTGCATATATCCCACCCCTGTACGGGTGCCTGCCTGCATATATCCCACCCCTGTACGGGTGCCCGCCCTCATATATCCCACCCCTGTATGGGTGTCCGCCCCCATATATCCCACCATTGTATGGGTGCCCGACTGCATATATCCCACCCCTGTACGGGTGCCCGCCCGCACATATCCCACCCCGGTACGGGTGCCCGTCTACATATATCCCACCCCTGTACGGGTGCCCGCCTGCATATATCCTACCACTGTATGGGTACCCGTCCTCATACATCTCACCCCTGTACAGTTGCCCACCTGCATATATCCCTCCCCTGTACGGCAGCCCGCCCTCATTAATCCCACCCCTGTATGGGTGCCCGCCCCCATATACCCCACCCTTGTACGGGTACCCGCCCCTATATATCCCACCCTTGTACGGGTGCCCGCCTGCATATATCCCATCCCTGTACAGGTTCCCGCCCTCATATATCCCACCCCTTTACGGGTACCCACCTGCATATATCCAACCCTTGTACGGGTGCCCACCGGCATATATCCCACCCCATTACGAGTGCCCGCCTGCATATATCCCACCACTGTACGGGTACCCGTCCTCATACATTCAACCCCTGTACAGGTGCCCGCCTGCATATATCCCACACCCATATGGGTGCCCACCTGCATATATCCCACCCCTGTGCGCGTGCCCGCCTGCATATATCCCACCCTGGTACTGGTTCCCGCCTGCATATATCCCACCCATGTACGGGTACCCGCTTGCATATATCCCACCCTTATATGGGTGCCCGCCTGCAAATATCCAACCCCTGTATGGGTGCCAGCCTGCATATATCCCACCCCTGTACGGGTGCCCGCCCCGATATATTCCACCCTTGTATAAGTGCCCGCCTGCATATATCCCACCCCTGTACGGGTGCCCGCCTGCATATATCCCACCACTGTACGAGTGCCCGCCCTTATATATCCCACCCCTGTACGGGTGCACGCTCCATGTAACCCACCCTTGTATGGGTGCCCGCCTGCATATATCCCACGCCCGTACGGGTGCCCACCTGCATATATCCCACCCCTGTACGGGTGCCCGCCCTCATATATCCCACCCCTGTACGGGTGCCCGCCTGCGTATATCCCACCCTGTACGGGTGAACGCCTGCATATATCTTACCACTGTACGGGTGCCCACCTGCATATATCTAACTCCTGTACTGGTGAATGCCCTCATATATCCCACCCTTGTACGGGTGTCCCGACTGCATATATCCACCCCCTGTACGGGTGCCCGCCTGCGTATATCCCCCTGTACGAGTGCCCGCCTGCTTATAACCCATCCTTGTACGGATGCCCAACTGCATATACCCCTCCCCTGTACTGGTGCCCGTCCTCATATATCCAACCCCGAACGGGTGCCCGCCCTCATATATCCCTCCCCTGTACGGGTGCCCGCCTGCATATATCCCACACCTGTACGGGTGCCAGCCTGCATATATCCCACGCCTGTATGGGTGCCCGCCTGCATATATCCCACCCCCGTACGGGTGCCCGTACGGGTGCCCACCTGCATATATCCCACCCCTGTACGGCAGCCCGCCCTCATTAATCCCACCCCTGTATGGGTGCCCGCCCCATATACCCCACCCTTGTACGGGTGCCCGCCCCTATATATCCCACCCTTGTACGGGTGCCCGCCTGCATATATCCCATCCCTGTACAGGTTCCCGCCCTCATATATCCCACCCCTTTACGGGTTCCCGCCTGCATATATCCCACCCCTTACGGGTACCCACCTGCATATATCCAACCCTTGTACTGGTGCCCACCGGCATATATCCCACCCCATTACGAGTGCCCGCCTGCATATATCCCACCACTGTACGGGTACCCGTCCTCATACATTCAACCCCTGTACAGGTGCCCGCCTGCATATATCCCACCCCCATATGGGTGCCCACCTGCATATATCCCACCCCTGTGCGCGTGCCCGCCTGCATATATCCCACCCTGGTACTGGTTCCCGCCTGCATATATCCCACCCATGTACGGGTACCCGCTTGCATATATCCCACCCTTATATGGGTGCCCGCCTGCAAATATCCAACCCCTGTATGGGTGCCAGCCTGCATATATCCCACCCCTGTACGGGTGCCCGCCCCGATATATTCCACCCTTGTATAAGTGCCCGCCTGCATATATCCCACCCCTGTACGAGTGCCCGCCTGCATATATCCCACCACTGTACGAGTGCCCGCCCTTATATATCCCACCCCTGTACGGGTGCACGCTCCATGTAACCCACCCTTGTATGGGTGCCCGCCTGCATATATCCCACGCCCGTACGGGTGCCCACCTGCATATATCCCACCCCTGTACGGGTGCCCGCCCTCATATATCCCACCCCTGTACGGGTGCCCGCCTGCGTATATCCCACCCTGTACGGGTGAACGCCTGCATATATCCTACCACTGTACGGGTGCCCACCTGCATATATCTAACTCCTGTACTGGTGAATGCCCTCATATATGCCACCCTTGTACGGGTGCCCGACTGCATATATCCACCCCCTGTACGGGTGCCCGCCTGCGTATATCCCCCTGTTCGAGTGCCCTCCTGCTTATAACCCATCCTTGTACGGATGCCCAACTGCATATACCCCTCCCCTGTACTGGTGCCCGTCCTCATATATCCAACCCCGAACGGGTGCCCGCCCTCATATATCCCTCCCCTGTACGGGTGCCCGCCTGCATATATCCCACACCTGTACGGGTGCCAGCCTGCATATATCCCACGCCTGTATGGGTGCCCGCCTGCATATATCCCACTCCTGTACGGGTGCCTTCCCCCATATATATTTAACCCCTGTACGGGTACCCATCCTCGTACATCCCACCCCTGTACAGGTTCCCGCCTGCATATATCGCACCCCCATACGGGTGCCCACCTGCATATATCCCACCTCTGAGCGGGTGCCCTCCAGCATATATCCCATCCCAGTACGGGTTCCCGCCCTCATATATCCCACCTCTGTACGGGTGCCAGCCCTCATATATCCCACCCTTGTACGGGTGCCCACCTGCATATATCCCACCCCTGTGCGGGTGCCCGCCTGCATATATACCATCCTTATATGGGTGCCCGCCTGCATATATCTCACCCCTGAACTGTTGCCCACCTGCATATATCCCACCCCTATATGGGTGCCCAACTGCATATATCCCACCCCTGTGCGCGTGCCCGCCTGCATATATCCCACCCTCGTACTGGTTCCCGCCTGCATATATCCCACGTATGTACGGGTACCCGCTTGCATATATCCCACCCCTATATGGGTGCCCGCCTGCATATATCCAACCCCTGTATGGGTGCCAGCCTGCATATATCCCACCCCTATACGGGTGCCCGCCCCATATATTCCACCCTTGTATAAGTGCCCGCGTGCATATATCTCACACCTGAACTGTTGCCCACCTGCATATATCCCACCCCTGTACGGGTGCCCGCCTGCATATTTCCCACTCTTGTATGGGTGCCCGCCTGCATATATCCAACCCCTGTACGGGTTCCCGCCCTCATATATCCAACCCCTTTACGGGTGCCCGCCTGCATATATCCCACCCCTTACGGGTGCCCGCCCTCATATATCCCAACCCTGTACTGGTGCCCGCCCTCATATATCCCACCCCTGTATTGGTGCCCTCCCCCATATATCCCACCCTTGTATGGGTGCCCTCCTGCATATATCCAACCCCTGTACGGGTTCCCGCCCTCATATATCCCACCCCTTTACGGGTGCCCGCCTGCATATATCCCACCCCTTACGGGTGCCCGCCCTCATATATCCCACCCCTATACGGGTGCCCGCCTGCATATATCCCACCCTTGTACTGGTTCCCGCCTGCATATATCCCACCCCTGTACGAGTGCCCGCCTGCATATATCCCACCCCTGTACGAGTGCCCGCCTGCATATATCCCACCCCTGTACGGGTGCCCGCCCTCATATATCCCACCCCTTTACGGGTGCCCGCCTGTATACATCTCACCCCTGTACATTTGCCCGTCTGCATATATCCCACCCTTGTACGGGTGCCCGCCCTCATATATCCCACCCCTGTATGGGTGCCCGCCTGCATATATCCCACCCCTGTACGGGTGCCAGCCTGCATATATCCCACCCCTGTATGGGTGCCCGCCTGCATATATTCCACCACTGGACGGGTGCCCGCCCCCATATATATTCCACCCCTGTACGGGTACCCGTCCTCATACATCCCACCCCTGTTCAGGTGCCCGCCTGCATATATCCCACCCCCATACGGGTGCCCACCTGCATATATCCCACCTCTGTGCGGGTGCCTGCCAGCATATATCCCATCCCAGTACGGGTGCCCACCTGCATATATCCCACCCCTGTACGGGTGCCAGCCTGCATATATCTCACCCCTTTACGGGTGCCCGCTTGCATATTTCCCACCCCTGTATGTGTGCCCGCCTACATATATCCCACCCCTGTATGGGTGCCCGCCTGCATATATACCACCCCTGAACGGGTGCCCGCCCTCATATATCCCTCCCCTGTACGGGTGCCCGCCTGCATATATCCCACCCCTGTACGGGTCCCCGCCTGCATATATCCCACCCCTGTACGAGTGCCCGCCTGCATATATCCCACTCCTGTACGGGTACCCGTCCTCATACATTCAACCCCTGTACAGGTGCCCGACTGCATATATCCCACCCCCATATGGGTGTCCACCTGCATATATCCCACCCTTGTACTCGGTCCCGCCTGCATATATCCCACCCCTGCACGGTTACCCGCTTGCATATATCCGACCCCTATATGGGTGCCCGCCTCCATATATCCTACCCCTGTATGGGTGCCAGCCTGCATATATCCCACCCCTGTACGAGTGCCCGACTGCATATATCCCTCTCCTGTACGGGTACCCGTCCTCATACATTCAACCCCTGTACAGGTGCCCGCCTGCATATATCCCACCCCCATATGGGTGCCCACCTGCATATATCCCACCCCTGTGCGGGTTCCCGCCTGCATATATCCCACCCTTGTTCTGGTTCCCGCCTGCATATATCGCACCCCTGCACGGGTACCCGCTTGCATATATCCCACCCCTATATGGGTGCCCGCCTGCATATATCCTACCCCTGTATGGGTGCCAGCCTGCATATATCCCACCCCTGTACGGGTGCCCGCCCCCATATATCCCACCCTTGTATAAGTGCCCACCTGCATATATCCCACCTCTGTGCGGGTGCCCGCCAGCATATATCCCATCCCAGTACATGTACCCACCTGCATATAACCCACCCCTGTACGGGTGCTTGCCTGCATTTATCCCACCCCTGTACGGGTGCCCAGCTGCATATATCCCACCCCTGTACGGGTGCCCGCCCCCATATATCTTACCCCTGTACGGGTTACCCGTCCTCATACATCCCACCCCTGTACAGGTGCCCGCCTGCATATATCCAACCTCCATACGGGTGCCCATCTGCATATATCCCACCTCTGTGCGGGTGCCCGCCTGCATATATCCCATCCCTGTACAGGTGCCCGCCTTTATATATTCCACCCCAGTACAGGTGCCCGCCTGCATATATCCCACCCTTGTACTGGTTCCCGCCTGCATATATCCCACCCCTGTACGAGTGCCCGCCTGCATATATCCCACCGCTGTACGGGTGCCCGCCCTCATATATCCCACCTCTATACGGGTGCCCGCCCTCATATATCCCATCCCAGTACGGGTGCCCACCTGCATATATCCCACCCCTGTACGGGTGCCAGCCTGCATATATCTCACCCCTTTACGGGTGCCCGCTTGCATATTTCCCACCCCTGTATGTGTGCCCGCCTACATATATCCCACCCCTGTATGGGTGCCCGCCTGCATATATCCCACCCCTGAACGGGTGCCTGCCGTAATATATCCCTCCCCTGTACGGGTGCCCGCCTGCATATATCCCAGCCCTGTACGGGTTCCCGCCTGCATATATCCCACCCCTGTACGAGTGCCCGCCTGCATATATCCCACTCCTGTACGGGTCCCCGTCCTCATACATTCAACCCCTGTACAGGTGCCCGCCTGCATATATCCCACCCCCATATGGGTGTCCACCTGCATATATCCCACCCTTGTACTCGTTCCCGCCTGCATATATCCCACCCCTGCACGGGTACCCGCTTGCATATATCCCACCCCTATATGGGTGCCCGCCTGCATATATCCTACCCCTGTATGGGTGCCAGCCTGCATATATCCCACCCCTGTACAAGTGCCCGACTGCATATATCCCACTCCTGTACGGGTACCCGTCCTCATACATTCAACCCCTGTACAGGTGCCCGCCTGCATATATACCACCCCCATATGGGTGCCCACCTGCATATATCCCACCCCTGTGCGGGTTCCCGCCTGCATATATCCCACCCTTGTACTAGTTCCCGCCTGCATATATCCCACCCCTGCACGGGTACCCGCTTGCATATATCCCACCCCTATATGGGTGCCCGCCTGCATATATCCTACCCCTGTATGGGTGCCAGCCTGCATATATCCCACCCCTGTACGGGTGCCCGCCCCCATATATCCCCCCCATGTATAAGTGCCCACCTGCATATATCCCACCTCTGTGCGGGTGCCCGCCAGCATATATCCCATCCCAGTACATGTACCCACCTGCATATAACCCACCCCTGTACGGGTGCTTGCCTGCATATATCCCACCCCTGTACGGGTGCCCACCTGCATATATCCCACCCCTGTACGGCTGCCCGCCCCCATATATCCTACCCCTGTACGGGGACCCGTCCTCATACATCCCACCCCTGTACAGGTGCCCGCCTGCATATATCCCTCCCCCATACGGGTGCCCATCTGCATATATCCCACCTCTGTGCGGGTGCCCGCCTGCATATATCCCATCCCTGTACAGGTGCCCGCCTTCATATATCCCACCCCTGCACAGGTGCCCGCCTGCATATATCCCACCCTTGTACTGGTTCCCGCCTGCATATATCCCACCCCTGTACGAGTGCCCGCCTGCATATATCCCACCCCTGTACGGGTGCCCGCCGTCATATATCCCACCTCTATACGGGTGCCCGCCCTCATATATCCCACCCCTGTACGGGTGCCCACCTGCATATATCCCACCCCTGTAAGGGTGCCCGCCCCCATAAATCCCACCCCTGTACGGGTAACCGTCCTCATACATCCGACCCCTGTACAGGTGCCCGCCTGCATATATCCCACCCCCATACGGGTGCCCACCTGCAAATATCCCACCTCTGTGCGGGTGCCCGCCTGCATATATCCCATTCCTGTACCGGTGCCCGCCCTCATATATCCCACCCCTGAACGGGTGCCAGCCTGCATATATCCCACCCTTGTACTGGTTCCCGCCTGCATATATCCCACCACTGTTCGGGGGCCCGCCTACATATATCCCACCCCTGTTCGGGTGCCCGCTCTCATATATCCCACCTCTGTACGGGTGCCCGCCCTCATATATCCCACCCCTGTACGGGTGCCCGCCCTCATATATCCCACCCCTGTACGGGTGCCCGCCTGCATATATCCCACCCCTGTACGGGTGCCCGCCTGCATATATCCCACCCCTGATCGGGTGCCAACCTGCATATATCCCACCCCTGTACGGGTGCCCGCCCTCATATATCCCACCCCTGTATGGGTGCCCGCCCCCATATATCCCACCCTTGTATGGGTGCCCGACTGCATATATCCCACCCCTGTACGGGTGCCCGCCCGCACATATCCCACCCCGGTACGGGTGCCCGTCTACATATATCCCACCCCTGTACGGGTGTCCGCCTGCATATATCCTACCACAGTATGGGTACCCGTCCTCATACATCTCACCCCTGTTCAGTTGCCCGCCTGCATATACCCCACCCCCGTACGGGTGCCCACCTGCATATATCCCACCCCTGTACTGGTGCCCGCCCTCATATATCCCACCACTGCATATATCCCCTCCTGTACGGGTGCCTGCCTGAATATATCCCACCCTTGTACGGGTGCCCGCCTGCGTATATCCCCTCCTGTACGGGTGCCCGCCTGCGTACATTCCACCCTGTATGGGTGCCCACCTGCATATATCCCACCCCTTTACTGGGGCCCGCCCTCATATATCCCACCCCTGTATTGGTGCCCGCCCTCATATATCCCACCCCTGTACGGGTGCCCACCTGCATATATCCCACCCCTGTATGGGTGCCTGTCTGCGTATTTCCCCCACTGTACGGGTGCCCGCCTGCATATATCCCACCCCTGTACGGGTGCCCACCTGCATATATCCCACCCTTGTAATGGTGCCCGCCCTCATATATCCCACCCCTGTATTGGTGCCCGCCCTCATATACCCCACCCCTTTACGGGTGCCCACCTGCATATATCCCACCCCTGTATGGGTGCCCGCCTGCGTATATCCCACCCCTGTGCGGGTGCCCACCTGCTTATATCCCACCCCTGTATGGGTGCCTGCATGCATATATCCCACCCCTGTATGGGTGCCCGCTTGCATATATCCCACCCCTGTGTGGGTGCCCGCCTGCATATATCCCACCCCTGTATGGGTGCCCGCCTGCATATATCCCACCCCTGTACGGGTGCCCGCCTGCGTATATCCCACCCCTGTACTGGTGCCCGCTCTCATATATCCCACCCCTGTACGGGTGCCCGCCCTAATATATCCCACCCCTGTACGGGTGCCCACCTGGATATATCCCACTCCTGTACGTGTGCCCACTTGCATATATCCCACCCTTGTACGGGTGCCCGCCTGCATATATCCCACCCCAGTGCGGGTGCCCACCCAACCTGTCCTCTTAAAAAGAACGTCAACATTTGCCGTTTGACTCTACGGCTGTTTTTGGACGTTATTTTGTTTAAAACTACGTCTATTATGGCTTCCATGGACTATCTCTTGTTATACAATGAAATACCACACTCTTATTATTCTATAACTCACTGACTATGCTCTGATATTTGTTCTTCAAGTAAAAATATATATATTTTTTGCCTTAATTAGGCCATAATCCAGAAAATTCTAGCCTATCGATCTTTATATTTAGGAAAACATCTAATAAATTTGGAAATGAATTTTTCGTTCGCCGACAGTTGCCTGTTACTATTTAACACTCTATGCTTTAATGTCGCTGGTCATTGTGACTTTCCCAGGATTTATATAGGTTTTGTAGTAGCATTTAGTCACACTACAGTAATTTAACTAATGGGAAACCTCTATAGTTGTCGTAAATTAATAATAATCATTTATCAAATAATAAATTAGCAAACATATGCAACATTTTATGTTACGACTTTTCGGGTAGGACATTCTGTTTGTTTACAACCCCAATGGTTCAAAATACACAATACTTTTATTATATAAGTGACTAAGTATGCTCTAATATATGGTCCAAAATGAAAATTATCGTTTTTTTTTGTTAATTTGTCCATAATGAATAAGATTCCTTACTGTTGATCTTTATATTAAGAAAAACATCTAAACAAATTGGTATTGTGTTTTCGTTCAGATAAAGTTTCCAGATACTATTTCCTAGTTATCAATTAATGTAGGTGGTTATTTTAATTCGCGGCTACTAGGGGCTTTCTCCCATTATACAATATAAATGTACTCACTAACTATTCTCTGGTATCTGTTCTTCAAGTAAAATTACAATTTTTTTTGTTTAATTAGTCCATAATTCATAAAATTCCTTCAGGTCGATCTTTATATTTAGAAAAACATCTAATCAATTTGGAATTTAATTTTTCGTTCACCTACAGTTACCAGCTACTATTTCATTGTTATATTTTATGTCGCTGGTCATTACAATTTTCCAAGAATTTAAACAGCTAAACAGCAAGTAGCATCTTGTTAGAGTACAGGAATTTACATATGGAGAACCTCGATAGCTGCCGAAAATTATTAATGATTATATATGTAATTTAAAATAATGAATTATATACCATTTCTTATGTTACGTCTTTGGCGGGTAGGCTGTTCTGCGGGTTTACAACCGAATTGTTTAAAAATCACACTATTTTAAATGTATGAGTCACTAGTATGCTCTGATATATGTTCTGCAATGAAAATAAAGATTGTTTTGTTGTTAATTACTCCATAAATATGTAATGTGTTAATTCAGTCTAAAATCTTTTTGCAACGTTTATATGCGATATACGTAGCTGGAAACTACCTAATATTTAAAAATAATAGTTACAACATTCTATTAATATATAATGTTGAAATAAATATCACACAAAGTCTGTATATCTGTTTTTAGATGTCTTATAAATTTTCTTTTAAAATAGTATTAATGATTTTTATGAATCTTGAGTAAAAATTATGTTAATTATTATTAATCTAATTGTTATTATTTTAAGTAAAAGAATTGCAAGTATTCGAATAACCACGGGGTCTCTGTTTGTGTATGAATGCACGGATTTGTTTTTGTTATGAGAGGGACGCCTTAGAAAGCATGGTGTAGGCCACCTGTGGCTCGCATCCGATCCCACGATCGTCGTCGCCCCTAAATCAACACAACAGGTATTTAGTATTTACGATTATAATAAGTAATATTTCTTTTATAATAATATTGCAGCAGGTGGTGTAGTGGTATGACACTCGCCTGACGTTCTGCGAGCGCTATGTCATGGGTTCGTATCCTGGCCGGGGAGGATTTACTGGGCGCAATTCCTTAACTGTAGCCTCTGTTTAACGCAACAGTAAAATGTGTACTTGGATGAAAAAACGATTCTTCGCGGCGGGGATCGTATTCCAGGGACCTGCCCGAAACGCTACTCGTACTAGTGGCTGTACAAGAATGTAACAACTCTTGTATATATCTCAGGTTAGGGGCTAGGCATTTACACTCTTAGGTCAGCAAACTAGCTAGAAGGTTAGACCATTAGACTCCACTCGTCAATCGGGGCCCTGCATGACTCAGCTTATCCTAACCTAGCCTAGCTTAAACCATCTTAGCATAGTTCATTCTAGCTGTGCATAGTGCTTGCACAGCCTTGCTTATCCTAGTTTACCTCTTCCTAGCCTACCGTAGCCAAGCCTATCCCAGTATACCCTTACCTAGTCTTGCCTAGCCTAACCCTGCCTTGCTTTTAAACATGACCAGTCCTTCCTACCCTAGCCAAGCCAATCCCTGCCTAGATTTAGCATAGCCTTGCCTTTTTATTAATATATAGAGGGTACCACCTCTGGTTGAGTTTGTAGGAACCCTCCACTTATAGGGTTGAGGGTTCCACATATATATATATATATATATATATATATATATATATATATATATATATATATATATATATATATATATATATATATATATATATATATATATATAATATAAATAATGTGTGTGTAAACATGCCACGTGTGTGTAAATCACAAAAATTAACACTTGATGAAAAATGTGACTGTCAGACCACGGAGGAAGAATTGAAACAGGAATTTCCTTAAGTACTTTTATATATTAATACATCTTCAGAAGGAATAATTTTTTATATAAATTAAATTAAAAAAAAATCATTCCTCCATGGTCTGACACTCATATATATATATATATATATATATATATATATATATATATATATATATATATATATATATATATATATATATATATATATATATATGTGTATATCACGAAAATAAACACGTGATTAAGAATGTGACAATGTCAGACCACGGAGGAAAAATGAAACAGGAAATTTCCTTAAGTACTTTCGTATATTAAATACATCTTCAGAAGGTCGACCTTCTGAAGATGTATTTAATATACGAAAGTACTTAAGGAAATTTCCTGTTTCATTTTTCCTCCGTGGTCTGACATTGTCATATATATATATATATATATATATATATATATATATATATATATATATATATATATATATATATATATATATATATATATATATATATATATATATATATTTTATATATCCTGCCTGAAATGCTGCGTGTACTAATGGCTTTACAAGATAGTTCTTATAAAGATAGCATTTTGTGGTTATTCTCTATATCTGGTTCACCTAACAGTAAATAAGTACCTGGGAGTTAGACAGCTGCTATGGGCTGCTTCCTAGGGATGTGTGTGTTTGTTTGTATTCATGTAGAATTTTACAAAGTAGAAAGAGATGTTTGTAAAAAAAAAATCAAATATTTTTGAAAGTATAAGTAGATTTGATATTTTTCTTTAATTGTTTATTTCTGCTGTCTCGCCTCCTTTATAAAATGGCATCATTCTTGCTTTTTTAAGGATATCAGGAAAAGTAAGGCACTCCAGAGATTTGTTAACTCCTTCCTAGTGTTGCCTAGCCCAGCCCAGCCTAGACAAGGCAGGCTTGGCATCCTAGCCTCACGCAGCTTAGCCCCATCCTACATGTAGCATCCTTGTCCATCCTAAGTGATCATTACCTTACTGGCTGTGTTTTCTCTTCAGCCCTGAATGTAATGTGGTGGAACATAAGCAGATACATATCAGGTCTTAGAGAATCTGTACTTCATACATTTCTTAATAATGTCTCGCAAATATTTAAATAATTAAAAAAAATTGTATAATAACTTCATATTATTCTTGCAATTTATTTTTGCATTTTTTTTTTATACAAAATTTACATTTTAAAAGATTACCTCTATTTTTAGATTGATGACTTGAAGACTACAGTGCCATCCACAGCAAATCATGGTCTTAAAATATCTCCTAGCAATGACGAGACCAATTTTCACAGAGATCAAATTTTTGCTAAGCAGTAGTCACAGGTAAATATATATTATATATATAATATTATATATATAAAATTAACTACTTCATTGCTCAAAGCACCTTTAGACATTCTGAGAGTTGTGCTATTTTATTAATTAATTAGGCTATATTTTAATGTTTTGTAATGTTTTCATTACTTTTTTTGTTTTGAAATATAAATTGTTGAGTTTTGAAACATTTTGACATTAACTATACCTGAATATTTATAAACAAAAAAATACCAGAACTATGTCCTTGACAATTGCACTAAGAAGTCTTTGCCAAAATCAGGTGCTCAGTGCAGTAGTTAAAAACTTAAAAGTTGTACCACCTCTGGTGCAAGATTACGGACCCATAGCCTCAGAGAAGAAAATAAAGAGTACTCAGAGAAGGCCTTGAATAATAGGCAGGCTGTTTGTGTGTGTTTCGACGGTAAGCTTGCTGACACCATATGTAATTACCTAAGTGTAGTTACAGGATTAGAGCTACGCTCGTGGTGTCCCGTCTACCCAGCACTCTTTGTCACATAATGCTTTGAAACTACTGACGGTCTTGGCCGCCACCACCTTCTCACTTAACTTGTTCCAACCGTGTACCACTCTGTATGCGAAAGGAAATTTTTGTATATTTCTTTGGCATGTTTGTTTAGTTAGTTTAAATCTATGACCTTTTGTTCTTGAAGTTCCAGGTCTCGGGAAATCTTCTCTATCGATTTTATCAATTCCTGTTACTATTTTATACATAGTGATTTTATCACCTCTTTTTGTTGTCTTCTAGTTTTGGCATATTTAATGCCTCTGACCTCTCCACATAGCTCTTGCCCTTTAGTTCTGGGAGCCACTTAGTAGCATGTCTTTGCACCTGTTCCAGTTTGTTGATGTGCTTCTTAAGATATGGGCACCACACAACCGCTGCATATTCTAGCCTTGGCCGAACAAAACTCGTGAACAATTTCTTTAGTATTTCGCCATCCATGTATTTAAACGAAATTCTGAAGTTAGAAAGCGTGGCATAGGCTCCTCACACAACGTTCTTTATGTGGGCCTCAAGTGATAGTTTTCTATCTAGAATCAACCCTAGACCTCTTTCTTTTATCAGAATTATATAAAGATTTCTCACATAATTTGTAGGTTGTGTGGGATCTATGTTCAATTCCACATTCCATAACATGGCATTTATTCACATTAAATTTCATTTGCCAAGTGGTACTCCATATACTTATTTTGTCCAGGTCTTCTTGAAGGGCATGACAATCATCTAAATTTCTTATCCATCCCATTATCTTAGCATCATCAGCAAACATGTTTATATAATTCTGTATTCCAACTGGTAGATCATTTATGTAGACAATGAACATTTCTGGTGCATGTACTGTGGTACTCCACTTGTGACACTTCTCCAGTCCGATTGCCACTGATTACTGCCCTCATTTTTCTATCAGTCAGAAAATTTTTCATCCATGTTAGAAGCTTACCTGTCACCCATCCAAAATTTTCTAGTTTCCAGAACAACCTCTTATGTGGAACTCTGTCGAAAGCCTTTTTTATGTCTAGATAGATGCAGTCAACCCAACTACCTTTTTCCTTTAAAATCTCTGTGGCTCAATCATAGAAACTGAGTAAATTCGATACACAGGATCTTCCAGATCGAAAACAATACTGTCTGTGTGATATTATATAATTTCTCTCCAGGTGTTCTACCCATTTAGTTTTTATTATTTTGTTTTTTTCAATCTTTTCACTGTTACACTTGTCAATGATTCAGGTCTATAACTGAGAGAGGTGGGGTCTTCCCTGTTGCCACTTTTGTAGATTGGAACTATGTTAGCCTTTTTCCACATGTTTGCTATGACTCCTGTACACAGGGATGCCTGAAAGATCAGATGAAGTGGAAGGCTGAGCTCAGATGCACATTCTCTCAGAACCCATGGTGAAACTCCATCTGGACCAACTGCTTTGTTCTTACTTAGCTCCTTTAGCATATTTTCCACTTCATCTCTAGACACCTCAATACGCTCTATGATGTTCTCAGAAATTCTTATTGTGTCTGGCTCTCTTAAGATTTCATTTTGTATAAACACACTTTGGAACTTTTGGTTTAATGTTTCACACATTGCATTATCATTTTCTGTGAATCTGTTTCCTATTTTCAACCTCTGGATATTATCCTTTACCTGCAATTTGTTGTTTATGAATTTGTAGAATAGGCCTGTCATGTTCACAGAAAATGGTACCATCCGTTTTCTATGTGCGGCGGCTGAGACGCCAGAGAGAGAGGAGGAGGTAAACAAGAGAGCAGACAGGACGCCCGCCAAGCTTGGTAGCTACTAGTCATGTAATCATATTAAGTATTAAAGTCAGTAACCAAGTCATGACTTTACATCAACCCTACAACCAAGACTTCCTCAGTAACACACAAACACCACATTGGCGACGAGGATGAACTGTGAACGCAGGTATTTGTTCAGTTTCAAACACAAGGGAGAAGCATGCTGCCTGGAGGAGGAAGAGAAGCTGTGAGCGCCATACCCGATGCTGTATGCTAACCGATGTTGTGTGCTAACCGATGCTGTGTGCTAAACGATGCTGTGTGCTAACCGATGCTGTGTGCTATCCAAGCTGTGTGCTACCCAAGCTGTGCTGAAGAAACTGTGTACTGAGGAATCTGCCGACGTTGTGTACGAAACGACGCTTTGATGTGTACAAAACCTGATGTTTTGGTTACGAAACGACGCTTCGTGCTACAAAATTCATCACACTGAACTGACTGCTGTACCAACTGCTGTACCAACTGCTGTACCAACTGCTGTGCCAACTGTTGTGCTGCTGCTGTGAGTAGGAACAACACATGTACACAAGGGCTAGGTAAGAAGTCAGTTGCTGCTATATTGTGCACTGTTGTGAACTTTTGCATTAAAATGCTTGTGTGCTTTGCAAAATTAAAGTAATTACAGTGAATTCTTGACTAACATATACAGTGCAGTAAGTGTTTAATATTCTGAGGAACATTTAAGTGATAAGTTACATTTATTCAGTAAAAATGGCAAATATACCTCAGTTTCCTGCATTTGATCCTGACTGTGACCAGACAAACCTGTCACAGAGGTGGGTCAAATGGCTTAAAAGGTTTGAAAATTTGTTGATAGTTTCTGACATCAAAAGTGCTGAAAGAAAGCGTGCCTTTCTACTTCATTATTCAGGTGATAGAGTTTGTGACATCTTTGACACACTGAAAGACACTGGTGGTGCCAAAGATTATGACACTGCCAAAGCCAAACTAACAGAGCATTTCAAACCAAGGCAAAATACTGCAATGGAAATTATGCATTTCAGGAGAGCAAAACAACTCTCTAATGAAACTGTGGATCAATACCACACACGTCTGCAGGGTTTAGCAGCCCATTGTGAGTTTGCTGATGTTGACAAAGAAATCAAACAGCAAATAATTGAAACATGCACATCTACACGTCTCCGTCGAAGAGCTCTAGAACTTGTTGATGATGAAAGTTCTCTTACCAAGATACTGTATATTGCTCGTCGAATGGAAGATGCTGCACGTGATGCTCGTGTCATGGAGTGCAGTGCCAACAACGGTTCTGCCACTGTTACTAACAGTGATGAGGTATGTAAGGTTCAGGGAGGACATCGTAATGAAAGAAGATATGCCAAACCTAACAGTAAATTTAGTCGAGAACCACGTCACAACTGGGGTCAAGGAACAAGACTCAAGCAGTCACAACGACCCACATCAGAGGGTGTCAACAATAAATGTTACAATTGTGGAGGAGACTACCCACACCAAGGTAATGTTTGTCCTGCTCAAGGTAAGAAGTGCTATGAGTGTGGAAAACTAGGTCATTTTGGTGCTATGTGTCGTTCCGCACTAAAGAAACCACAGTCAATGAATCAAAGCACTGTACGAGGATCAGGTCATAGGGGTCGAGGTGGTAAACGCAATATTGCACCTCATATCCAGAATGTTAATAATATACAAGACAACATTTCATTACAACCAGTCTCAGATGACAGTGAATGTGATTATACTTATGGAGTACAATCAATCACAGAATGGAATGATCTTCCAAACAACCCAGAGACATGTGTATACATTGCTGGTATTTGTCTCAAGGTTCTCATTGACACTGGATCAAACATTGACACCATTGCTGAGTGCCACTATGAGAAATTTAAAAAACAGTTCCCAAAGCTGGAAAACTATAATGGCAAAGCCACTGCCTATGCTTCAAAGGTAGCCTTGCCAGTGATTGGAACTTTCACTGCAGAGATTAAGTCAAAGAATGCAATGCTCATTACTACATTCCATGTTGTTAGGAATGCAAAGGAGTCTTTACTCAGTTACAAGACTTCAACCAAATTGGGGCTACTTCAGCTTTCTAATGCTGTAGCAGTGGAATCTGCAAACAATGTTGATGGTATTGTTGCTGAATTTTCTGACCGATTTAAATCCATAGGTTGTTATACTGATAGCAAAGTACATCTGCATATCAACCCAGATGTAATTCCAGTTGCCCAACCACATCGCCGACAACCATTCCATACTCGCAAGAAAGTCGATGCCGAACTGGATAGGCTGATAGAACTAGATATCATTGAACCAGTAACAGGCCCAACACCATGGGTAAGCCCAATTGTCACTCCACCAAAGCCGAAGAATCCAGATGAGATACGCATTTGTGTGGACATGCGTGTTCCCAACAAGGCAATAATGCGTGAACGCCATCCTACACCGACTGTAGATGATATGATCTACCGCTTGAATGGTGCAACTGTATTCAGCAAGTTAGATTTAAACAAGGGCTATCATCAGCTTAAACTTGATGATGAGAGTCGCTTCATCACAACGTTTACGACACATCGAGGTCTGTATAGGTACAAGCGCCTGAGTTTTGGTATCAACAGTGCTGCCGAGGTATTCCAGCACATCATCAGCCAGGTATTGCAAGATATACCTAATGCTGACAACATGTCTGATGACATCATTGTTTATGGCCGTACCCAAGCTGAACACGACAAAGCTCTTCGTGCAACATTGCAACGCTTACGAGAAAAGAATTTGACGCTAAGCCGAGCAAAGTGTGAGTTCAATCAACATAAAATTGAATTCTTTGGACATGTACTTAGTGACAAAGGTCTGTCTCCAGATCCTAAGAAAGTTGCAGATATCAAGAATGCTGCACCTCCTTCAACGTCCACTGAAGTACATAGTTTTCTGGGAATGGCAAACTACTGTTCTCGCTTCATTCCAGATTTTGCTACCATTACGAAGCCTCTACGCGAGCTCCTGAAGAAAAATGCATCATGGTACTGGAGCGATATCGAGCAAAATGCATTTGATGCTGTGAAAGATGCACTAGTAGAGAATGCGACTGCTGCGTATTTTGATCCATCAATGGACACTGAGTTAACAGTAGATGCTAGTCCTGTTGGATTAGGTGCTGTGTTAGCCCAACACAAACCTGGTCAACCAGATTCCAGAGTAGTAATTGCCTACGCCAGCCGTTCTCTCACAGATGTTGAGCAACGATACAGTCAGACAGAGAAGGAAGCTCTTGCTCTTGTATGGGGCTGTGAACACTTCAATGTGTATCTGCTTGGTGCACCCTTCACCACGATAGTCACTGACCACAAACCGTTGGAGACCATCTTCAATAATCCAAAGTCCAAACCACCAGCTCGCATTGAGAGATGGGCTCTTCGTCTGCAACCATACAACTTTACGGTGAAATACAAGCCGGGTGCAGGCAATCCCGCTGATTACATCAGTCGACATCCTGCCAACAGTTTCACCATCACCAAGCATCAGCAAGTTGCCGAGGAATATGTACACTCTGTAACCTGTGATGCAGTCCCTAAGGCTCTCACTCTTGATGAAATCCGTACTGCAACCCTAGAGGACCCAACTCTGCAAGCAACAGTGGATGCATTGACTAAGAAAAAGTTTCGACGCATCCCACCCTCAGGAGTTGACCTAGATGCATTCAAAGCACTTGAACGCATCCAGACAGAATTAAGTGTTACGCAACAACGCGACACTGTGCTGCGAGGTACTCGTATCGTTATTCCAGCTGTTCTCCAGCAACGTGCTCTGAAGCTTGCACATCAAGGACACCAAGGTCTTGTTAGGACTAAACAGCTGCTACGAGAAAAGGTGAGGTTTCCTGGCATTGATCGTCAAGCAAAGGATATGCATGATGCCTGTGTCCCTTGCCAAGCTGCAGTGGATACTTCAAGACCAACACCTCTACAACCTTCACCACTACCTGCTGCACCATGGACGGAAGTATCGATGGACTTCTGCGGACCGCTACCAACTGGAGAGTACTTGATGGTAGTCATTGATGGTCACTCACGTTATCCAGAAGTAGAAATCATCACTTCCACGTCTGCAAAGGCCGTCATCCCGAAACTCGACAAGATCTTTTCAAACTTTGGCATTCCTGAAGTTGTCAAGACAGACAATGGACCGCCATTCAATGGACAAGACTTCGTCAACTTTTCTGAGCATATTGGATTCAAACACCGCCGTGTGATGCCACAACATCCTCAAGCAAATGGAGAAGTTGAGAGATTCTTGCAACCTCTCATGAAAGCGGTACGCTGTGCTCATGCCGAAGGACGATCCTGGAAACAAGCTATGTATGCTTTTCTCAGGAACTACCGTGCAACACCACATGGAACACTGGGCAAGTCGCCTGGCGAACTTTTATTTGGACGTCCTATGAGAATCGCACTACCCGTCATGCCAGCCGAGGTAACGGATAAACGTCTCGCTCAGAAGGATGCACTAGCCAAGGGCAAAATGAAAATTGCTCATGATCAACGTGCAAAGGAACAGTTCATAAAGGTTGGTGACACTGTTCTCGTTAAAAAGAAAAAAGAGGGAAAGTTAGATATGCCGTATGATACAAAACCATATAAAGTGATTAGTGTAAAAGGAACTATGGTAACAGCGAGTAATAGAGATCATAGTATAACACGTAATATGGCCTATTTCAAAGTGATTCCAACTAGTGTAGAAAATGATGAAGTGCAAAGTCGTGCAAAAGGAAAAGAAAAAAATAGTTATAACCCGACAAACAATTCATCAAGGGATGTTATTGCATTTAAGGACTCTCGTCCTAAACGTCATGTTAAACGCCCTTCACGATTTGATGATTAATTGTGTTCCTATGTAATGCAAAATATTTACTTGCCATGCTGAACTAAATTTAATATTGTTTGAATAATGCAGATATCTCATTCAATATTTTGTAACTTTGTATTACAGTTTCTTTCATGTTTGTTTAACATTGCATATGTATTTTTAACATTGAAATCCTTTGTGGAAAAGATTAAGTTGTTTAAATTCTTTGTGTGCTTAATTAATGTTAAATGTATGCAGTATCTCTTGATATGGTAATAACTTACTTTGTGTCAATAACTTTGCTTTGTGCTACAAGCATGGTAGACATCCTGTATTCATTCTTTTTAAAGAAAAGGAGGGATGTCATGTTCACAGAAAATGGTACCATCCGTTTTCTATGTGCGGCGGCTGAGACGCCAGAGAGAGAGGAGGTAAACAAGAGAGCGGACAGGACGCCCGCCAAGCTTGGTAGCTACTAGTCATGTAATCATATTAAGTATTAAAGTCAGTAACCAAGTCATGACTTTACTTCAACCCTACAACCAAGACTTCCTCAGTAACACACAAACACCACAAGGCCCAGTACAGTTTTACATTTATCCATTATCCCTTTTTAAAAATTTCTTTCTGCCTCTTCCCTTACTGCTGAATAGTTGTTTCTCGCATCTTTGTATCGCTGGTATGATTGGGGGTTTGGCTTCTTTCTATATTGATACCTGCTTGATGGGGTTCTGCTCTTCTACTCCCCAAGCCCGGCCCGAGGCCAGGCTCGACTTGTGAGAGTTTGGTCCACCAGGCTGTAGCTTGGAGCGGCCCGCAGGGCCACATACCCACTACATCCCGGAAGATCCGGAACTTCTCTTAGAAAACAGTCCAGTTTTCTCCTGAAGATGTCCACGGTTGTTCCGGCAATATTTCTTATAGTCGCTGGGAGGACGTTGAACAACCGCGGACCTCTGATGTTTATACAGTGCTCTCTGATTGTGACTGTGGCACCTCTGCTCTTCACTGGTTCAATCTTGCATTTTTTTCCATATCGTTCACTCCAGTACATTGTTATTTTACTGTGTAGATTTGGGACCTGGCCCTCCAGTATCTTCCATGTGTATATTATTTGGTATCTCTCTCGTCTCCTTTCTAGAGAGTACATTTGGAGAGGTTTGAGACGATCCCAATAATTTAGGTGTTTTATCTCGTCTATGCGTGACGTATATGTTCTTTGTATTCCCTCTATTTCAGCAATCTCTCCTGCTCTGAAGGGGGAAGTGAATACTGAGCAGTACTCGAGACGGGACAACATAAGTGACTTGAAGAGTACAACCATTGTGATGGGATCCCTGGATTTGAAAGTTCTCATAATCCATCCGATCATTTTTCTGGCTGACGCAATATTTGCTTGGTTATGCTCCCTAAACATTAGATCGTCGGACATCATTATTCCCAAATCCTTGACATGCTGTTTTTCTACTATGGGAAGATTCGATTGTGTTTTGTACCCTGTATTATGTTTCAGATCCTCATTTTTGCCATACCTGAAATTTATCACTGTTAAACATCATGTTATTTTCTGCTGCCCAGTCGAAAACTTTGTTGACATCTGCTTGTAGTTTTTCAATGTCTTTCATTCCATTTTTGTGTCTTTTGGTCTGTGGCCCTCTCTCAATTTCTGTTGAACCAATCCTGTTTTCTGGCCCTGCATCTCTGTTTTGGTATGAATGTTTGTGTGCCTTCATTGTATATTTTGCAAAATTTGGCATACATTTAATTTACTTCCCTGTCTAGCAACAAGTCTGCCTAATTACTTATTAAAAAAATTTTGAAGTTCCCTATAGTGGCCTCTCTCTCTCTTGAAATCAAGTTTATCAACTGTTTCAATGTCCCCATTTTCTGCGTGTGTGTGTTTGGAGGCTAAGCTTGCTGATACCATGTGTATGTGTGTGTGTGTTTGGAGGCTAAGCTTGCTGATACCATGTGTGTGTGTGTTTGGAGGCTAAGCTTGCTGATACCATGTGTGTGTGTGTTTGGAGGCTAAGCTTGCTGATACCATGTGTGTGTGTGTGTTTGGAGGCTAAGCTTGCTGATACCATGTGTGTGTGTGTGTTTGGAGGCTAAGTTTGCTGACACCGTATGTGTATTCACCTATTTTTACTCACCTGTTTAAATAATAATAGGGGTGTGTACCACCTCTGGTGCAATTGTAGGGACCCACAGCCTTGAAGAAAATAAAGAGTATTCAGAGAAGACCTTGTGGATTCTCACTGAACACTAATCTTTTCTTCTCCTACCACCCCTCTTATTTTGTTTTATGCTGTATTCTATTATATATCATATAAATACATAGCCAAATGGCAATATTTATTATGTCTATACAAAAAGAAGACATCCACTTTATTTTTTTCTCTCCTTTGTTTCTATGTGGATTTTGTTGTGACTAATGATTCTCCTCCTTTCCCATCAACAGGTCTTCCTCACTTGGCTTGCTCGGCTTTTGTGTTACTGTGAGGGTGCCATCATCGTTTACCCTTCAAGACTGACTCATGCTGGCATTGCATTTGTGGACTTCCCTTCACAGTAAACAGTCCTTCTCCATATCAGTCTAACAGTCTCCGTGGTGTAGTGGTAAAACACTCGCCTGGCGTTCCGCGAGCGCTATGTCATGGGTTCGTATCCTGGCCGGGGAGGATTTACTGGGCGCAATTCCTTAACTGTAGCCTCTGTTTAACGCAACAGTAAAATGTGTACTTGGATGAAAAAACGATTCTTCGCGGCAGGGGATCGTATTCCAGGGACCATAGGATTAAGGACCTGCCCGAAACGCTACGCGTACTAGTGGCTGTACAAGAATGTAACAACTCTTGTATATATCTCAAAAAAAAAATATGGTGATTGTCCAGGGCAAGCAGGGTGTGACTGCCATCTTGGAGAAGCAGGGTCTTTTAATATGAAGAATCTTCCGTCTTCTCTACTTACGCCAGCATGTGCCAGCCTTGCATTCTTGTTACTTCATGGCCCTTGGGCCTTTTTTATTTATTTTACATAATAAATTTTTTTATTAATACCCGTGTTTCACAAGAGATCCTTAACATTTTAAGCACCAATTCTATTGACTAATGTACGTCTTGTAACCTTTAAGACATAAATAGACAAGACATAGATAAATGAGTGAATAATACTGAGTGACTAGGTTAGGGCGAGGAACATAGTACAGTGTCTAACTTTGGAAGAATGCCTACTGTTTTAGAAACCTTATTGCCATGATCATAATCGTATGGGTTAAAAAGCATTTGTTGTCACTCCTACACTGTGGCTTGTTGAGCTTGAAACCATTGCTCCTTGTTCGTGTTACATCTGACCTTTTGAAGAAATTGTATGAATCAATATCCTCCAAATTGTTCAGTTTTTTAAAGGTTTCGCTCTATTACTCTCTCTTTTGCATATATCTAAGCATATAGATTAGATATAGATTTAGATTAGATTTTTTATTCAGGTAAAGGTACATACATTGCAGATTAGTTACAAAGGGAAAGACAATGACTAGAGTTCACTTGCTCTACTGGAAGAGAAACGTCTGCAAGACAAGTGTGGGCAAAAATTAAGGTAGCTAAGGGGAGCAGAGCCCGGCCTGCGGCTCACAACGACCCCCAGGGTAAGGCTGAAGAACTAATTCACAAGTGGAGTGATGCAGCATCATCCTCCTCCCTCCCTGCAGAAGTAAGCAGGGAACAGCTCCTCCGACATAATGACAGAAGGATTAGGATAAAAAGAGCACAATCTAGTGATGACGAGTATGGGGAACCAATTACAGCCAAGGAAGTAAAGGGGGCTATGAAAAGGGTAAAAGTACAGCACCTGGTGAAGATGGCGTCACCTACGACATACTTAATGCACTGTGTGAAGTGTCTGGCAATCCACTACTCCACCTGTTTAACAAGTCATTCCTATGTGGAGTGTTGCCCACACAATGGAAACATGCAATAATGGTCCCAATACCGAAACCCAATGACCCTGGCATTTACAGACCTATCAGTCTCATGTAATGCACTTGGAAGATGCTTGAAAGGATCATCCTAAACCGACTATTGCACAAAATAGGCAGGTTAAGGGAGGGGTCAATGGATTTGTTAAAGGACGGAGCACAGCAAACTATAGTTAATGACCTTGCTAATGATACAGCTAAGTACTCCCAATAAACTCGCTCCTCGGGGCAAAATTTTAAAATTTAAAATACAATACCTAAAGCCACTAATACGCATAGCGTTTCGGGCAAATATATACGAAGTAAAACCCAAACAAAGAACTGACTCCGTAGGACCCATAAAAGATGAGACTAACAATTTTAAGTTGTATCATAAAAGGGCGGCAAACACTCTCAATGAATACCTAACATCAGTGTTCACACTAGAAAGCTTGAATGACATCCCATCACCAACACAAATGTTTGTCGGAGGTAAGGAGAATGAATTAAGAGAAATACCAATTACACGCAACACAATCAGGAAGAGCATTGACAAACTAAAAGACTCAGAAGCCCAAAGTGTAAATGGATTTAAGTCCCAAGTCGTAAAGGAACTGGCAAATTAATTGGGTGGTTGTAGGTAGGAGCTGCCTCGTATGGGCCGGTGGGCCTTCTGCAGTTGCCTTTGTTCTTGTGTTCTTGTGTTCTTATGTTGAGTAGCAACATTTGCAAATTTGCAGATGATACAAAAATAGGCAGGGAAATTAACACGGAAGAAGGCTCACTATCACTTCAAGTTGATCTAAATAGGGTTTTGAAATGGTCAAAGGATTGGCAGATGCAGTTTAATGCTGATAAATGTAAAGTTTTGAGACTAGGTAATGATGATAGTTACAAGATACGAGCTAGATGGTGTTGAGATTGCGAAGTCGGATTGTGAAAGGGATCTGGGAGTTATGATTAGTAAGAATTTAAAACAAAAGGATCAATGCATGAATGCTCGTAATAAGGCAAATAGGACACTGGGATTTATTAATCGAAGTGTTAGTAACAAGACACCTGGTGTGGTTCTTCAGCTATATCTTGCTCTAGTTAGGCCCCATTTACATTATGCAGTTCAGTTTTGGTCGCCATATTATAGAATGGATATAAATTCACTTGAACGTGTCTAGAGTAGAATGACTAAGTTAATTCCCAAAAATAGAAATCTTTTATATGATAAAAAAAAACAAAGCTTAAATTGCATTCACTGGAAAAGCGAAGAGTTAGGGGTGATATGATAGAGGTTTACAAGTGGATGAATGGACATAACAAAGGGGATATTAGTAGGGTATTAAAAGTATCAACACAAGACAGAACACAAAACAATGGGTATAAATTGGATAAGTTTAGATTTAGAAAAGACTTGGGTAAATACTGGTTTGGCAACAGGGTTGTTGATTTGTGGAACCAATTACCGCGTAACGTGGTGGAGGTGGGGTCCCTCGATTGTTTCAAGCGTGGGTTGGACATGTATATGAGTGGGTTTGGGTGGTTATAGATAGGAGCTGCCT
This sequence comes from Procambarus clarkii, assembly GCF_040958095.1. Taxonomy (NCBI): domain Eukaryota; kingdom Metazoa; phylum Arthropoda; class Malacostraca; order Decapoda; family Cambaridae; genus Procambarus; species Procambarus clarkii. Next base: position 2,797,784 of record NC_091239.1, on the reverse strand, counting down.
CGTATGGGCCAATAGGCCTTCTGCAGTTACCTTTATTCTTATGCTCTCAATTCACTATGCTTAATTGCCAGTGAAACTCCTTTTCAGAAAATCGCTGGACCATGGAATAGTTCCCCTAGTAATAGTTGAAGGTGATGTAGTGATCGAGTAATCCTTATACTCCATTATCTCGTCATCATAATGTCATAACTAATTACACAAGCATTAATCCTATCCCTATTTACAGGTAACGGTTTTCCACCCTTCTATATCTTACTGTGAGGTGTCGTCACCGTACATAAGCAAGCGACTTGAGAATAGCACACACGGGAGATATCTCCCGTCACGCAGGGTGCAGTCGCACCTCCACAGATCTCCAGTATCAGCTCTTGATACTGGTAATGGCTCAAAAGGGCCACCACTTACAGGCTATTCATGCCCGTGCCACCTCTTGGGTGGCTTCATCTTCATCTTAACACATTCACAAAGGAGACATCTCCCGTCATGCAGGGTGCGTTCGCACCTCCACAGATCTCCAGTATCAGCTCTTGATACTGGTAATGGCTCAAAAGGGCCACCACATACGGGCTATTCATGCCCGTGCCACCTTTTGGGTGGCTTCATCTTCATCTTAACACATTCACAAAGGAGACATCTCCCGTCATGCAGGGTGCATTCGCACCTCCACAGATCTCCAGTATCAGCTCTTGATACTGGTAATGGCTCAAAAGGGCCACCACTTACGGGCTATTCATGCCCGTGCCACCTTTTGGGTGGCTTAATCTTCATCAATCAATCGAATAGCACATTACGGGCTATTCATGCCCGTGCCACCTCTTGGGTGGCTTAATCTTTATAAATAAATCAGAATAGCATACACCATTTGGTCCGGGAGCCATCTCCCGTCACGCAGGGTGCAGTTGCGCCTCTTCAGATCTCCAGTATCATCTTTTGATACTGGTAATGGCTCAAAAGGGCCACCACTTACGGGGTATTCATGCCCGTGTCACCTCTTGGGTGGCTTAATCTTCATCAATCAATCGAATAGCACACAGTACAATCTCCAGTCAAGAGTGTAGCACTCGGCGTGTACAGTTTTAATCGACCCAAGACGCTACAGCCTCGACACAGAGCAGACAGCAGACTACGACCGTTGTTCAGGTCCATGTAAACTACATCTACCCGAAGTCCTTCGTCTGAATAGCCAGTTACCAGTTACAGGAGATACTTTTTCACCCAGAGTTATTAACTCATGGAACCGCCTACCCACCGAAGCGGTACGTGGCAAAACGATGCTGATTTTCAAAATATACCTGGAAAAGATCATTCCTCCCTACACCTGGGGGGTACCTTCGTTAAAGTAAAAAGGTATACAGAAATAACAAAGAAAATAGATATGAATACTATTACCTTCGATGTTAGTAGTAGTTGTGCAAGTGAGGAGAAAGAAAAAATATTACGGAGTTGGAAGGAAGTTTCTAAGGTACTCTCGTATCTCATGGAATGTGACGGACAGGGCAAAGGTAGTTTTATTATTAATCATGGATGAAAGTAGATTGATAATATTATCTTGGAACGTTAATGAATTAAAAACTAGAGCGGTGGATGTACACTATTATACTCTTAGAGAATATTAACATAGTAGCACTCCAGGAAACTGGGGATAGGGATGGTAACATTCTGAACATGAAGATGAACATGTTGAACATGAAGATGTTCAACTGCTGGGCGAGCCCTCTCCTACTCATCTGAGGGGAGGGAGATTAGATTATGCTTGTTTGATAAGTGCTGAGGGCATAGAGGAGAATTGTCTTACTGTGGATGAAATGCTAAGAGATTTTACATTACAAATACAGCTTAAACTAGATAAAAAGAATGCCTGCCTTCAGAGGAAAAGCTTAAAGTTTAATAAGGGAAAATTAAGAGGTCTTGTTGGTCATATTAAGTCTTGGTATGATACTTATAAGCCAGTTTCAGCAGAAGCATTTTATTAAGATTTAATTAAGGAGGTAGATGTATTTAATGCAACATTGAACCGGAAAACATCTGGTATAGAAAAGCATCCCCCCATAAAAGTGTGCGGAGAAGAGAAAGGAAATTTGGAGCAAGTATTGGCAAGAGTTTGCAGAGAAAGTTAGGAGTAACAAACTTGAAGGAAATCTGGCAAGACATAAATGAAATAAGGGGTGAAAAGCATAATTTTGTTGCACATCCTGACCCGTAAGGAATTGCAAAAGGTCTCGTAAATAAATGGGCGGAAGCTGCCAAACTTAGTTCATTTAATTACCCGCTGTAACGAGAGAGTCGTTTGATTCTTGGAAAGATCTAAGAAAGGATTTTATATTTACAGCAGGTAACAGTGGTGATGTCACTTGCACAGGTATTACCAGAGAAGAACTAATAACGGCGATTAAAGTTGGGAAATCTACCGCCCCCTGGGGAGGATGGAGTAACTTATGAAATACTTAATGAACTTGCCATTATGACGAAAAGCCCGCTGTTAGACCTCTTTAATATTAGTTATAAAGAGGGCAGAATTCCCAGTAAATGAAAAAGAACTATGATCATCCTTATCCCTAAAGCCAATGGAGAGTACAGACCTGTGTCTTTAACCTCGTGTTTTTGTAAAATGATGGAGAGGATCATTTTAAATAAACTTTTGTATATAATAGGTGATCAGCTGTCTAATAATTTTTCGGGTTCCTCAGAGGAAAAAGTACCTCTGACTGTATTATTAAATGTCTAGCTAATGGTAATGATTATTATAGAATTTTTATTGATTTATAAGGAGCTTTTGATAAAGCCAACAAAGAGGTTATTTTATATGAATTAGCTGGTCTTGGTGTTGAAGGGAGATTATTGCGCTGGATAGGGGATTATCTTCAGGAAAGGAAGGCTCAGGTGTGGTATCAAGGTTGTATGGTTCAAGGTATCAAGGTCAAGAACTCTGCACACCTCAGGGAGGAGTGTTGAGTCTCACCCTGTTTAATGTACTAATGAATAAGATAGCATCTGAGAAATACTCAAATTGGGTAACTCCAATCATATATGCCGATGATATTTTGTTTCAGGGCAAAGATATTTCAAAGGTTCAAACAGTGTTGGACAATTTCGGAAACCAGTGTCACCACATGGGACTAGTGGTTAATGAAGACAAAACTAAAGTTTGAATGTAAAAGTCGGAGGCCCATTATATTGGAAATAAAAGGTAAAAATATAGAGAGTTAATATATATAAATATTTAGGCATATATGTTGGATATACCCATGAGAGTTTGGAAACTGAGATGAACAAACTGTTGAGTCAATGTCGGAAGAGATTACAACCTCTGAAGGCCTTGGCATGCTGTGGAAAGGAGTGGGAGTCCAAGTGCTACGAATGATGTACTTGAGTACTATAAGATTTCTTATTGATTATGCTGCACCTGTCATTTCTTGTTTTGGTAAAGGTAGGATGGGCAAGTTGGAGAAGATACAAAATGAAGCCGTTGGGGGTCGTTGTGAGCCGCTGCTACCTGAATTTTTGCCCACACTTGTCTTGCAGACGTTTCTCTTCCAATAGAGCTAGTGAACTCTAGTCATTGTCTTTCCCTTTATAACTCATCTGCAATGTACGTACCTTTACCTGAATAAAAAATCTAATCTAAATCTATATCTAATATATTGCTTAGATATATGCAAATGAGAGAGTAATAGAGCGAAACCTTTAAAATACTGAACTATTTGGAGGATATTGATTCATACAATTTCTTCAAAAGGTCAGATGTAACACAAACAAGGAGCAAAGGTTTCAAGCTCAACAAGCCACAGTGTAGGAGTGACAACAAATGCTTTTTAACCCATACGATTATGATCATAACAATAAGGTTTCTAAAACAGTAGGCATTCTTCCAAAGTTAGACACTGTACTATGTTCCTCGCCCTAACCTAGTCACTCAGTATTATTCACTCATTTATCTATGTCTTGTCTATGTCTTAAAGGTTACAAGACGTACATTAGTCAATAAAATTGGTGCTTAAAATGTTAAGGATCTCTTGTGAAACACGGGTATTAATAAAAAAATTTATTATGTTAAATAAATAAAAAAGGCCCAAGGGCCATGAAGTAACAAGAATGCAAGGCTGGCACATGCTGGCGTAAGTAGAGAAGACGGAAGATTCTTCATTTTAAAAGACCCTGCTTCTCCAAGATGGCAGTCACACCCTGCTTGCCCTGGACAATCACCATATGGAGAAGGACTGTTTACTGTGAAGGGAAGTCTACAAATGCAATGCCAGCATGAGTCAGGCTTGAAGGGTAAACGATGATGGCACCCTCACAGTAACACAAAAGCCGAGCAAGCCCAGTGAGGAAGACCTGTTGATGGGAAAGGAGGAGAATCATTAGTCACAACAAAATCCACATAGAAACAAAGGAGAGAAAAAAAATAAAGTGGATGTCTTCTTTTTGTATAGACATAATAAATATTGCCATTTGGCTATGTATTTATATGATATATAATAGAATACAGCATAAAACAAAATAAGAGGGGTGGTAGGAGAAGAAAAGATTAGTGTTCAGTGAGAATCCACAAGGTCTTCTCTGAATACTCTTTATTTTCTTCAAGGCTGTGGGTCCCAACAATTGCACCAGAGGTGGTACACACCCCTATTATTACTTAAACAGGTGAGTAAAAATAGGTGAGTACACATACGGTGTCAGCAAACTTAGCCTCCAAACACACACACACACATAGTATCAGCAAGCTTAGCCTCCATACACACACACACACACACACATGGTGTCAGCAAACTTAGCCTCCAAACACACACACACACACATGGTATCAGCAAGCTTAGCCTCCAAACACACACACACACATGATATCAGCAAGCTTAGCCTCCAAACACACACACACACATGGTATCAGCAAGCTTAGCCTCCAAACACACACACACACATTGTAACAGCAAGCTTAGCCTCCAAACACACACACACGCATGGTATAAGCAAGCTTAGCCTCCAAATACACACATGGTATCAGCAAGCTTAGCCTCTAAACACACACACACACAAACGGTATCAGCAAGCTTAGCCTCCAAACACACACACACACACACACATGGTATCAGCAAGCTTAGCCTCCAAACACACACACACATGGTATCAGCAAGCTTAGCCTCCAAACACACACACACACATGGTATCAGCAAGCTTAGCCTCCAAACACACACACACACATGGTATCAGCAAACTTAGCCTCCAAACACACACACACACACATGGTATCAGCAAGCTTAGCCTCCAAACACACACACACACAAACGGTATCAGCAAGCTTAGCCTCCAAATACACACATGGTATCAGCAAGTTTAGCCTCTAAACACACACACACACAAACGGTATCAGCAAGCTTAGCCTCCAAACACACACACACACACACACACACATGGTATCAGCAAGCTTAGCCTCCAAACACACACACACATGGTATCAGCAAGCTTAGCCTCCAAACACACACACACATGGTATCAGCAAGCTTAGCCTCCAAACACACACACACATGGTATCAGCAAGCTTAGCCTCCAAATACACACATGGTATCAGCAAGCTTAGCCTCTAAACACACACACACACACACAAATGGTATCAGCAAGCTTAGCCTCCAAACACACACACACACACACACGGTATCAGCAAGCTTAGCCTCCAAACACACACACACATGGTATCAGCAAGCTTAGCCTCCAAACACACACACACACACACATGGTATCAGCAAGCTTAGCCTCCAAACAAACACACACACATGGTATCAGCAAGCTTAGCCTCCAAACACACACACACACAGAAAATGGGGACATTGAAACAGTTGATAAACTTGATTTCAAGAGAGAGAGAGGTCACTATGGGGAACTTCAAAATTTTTTTAATAAGTAATTAGGCAGACTTGTTGCTAGACAGGGAAGTAAATTAAATGTATGCCAAATTTTGCAAAATATACAATGAAGGCACACAAACATTCATACCAAAACAGAGATGCAGGGCCAGAAAACAGGATAGGTTCAACAGAAATTGAGAGAGGGCCACAGACCAAAAGTCACAAAAATGGAATGAAAGACATTGAGAAACTACAAGCAGATGTCAACAAAGTTTTCGATTGGGCAGCAGAAAATAACATGATGTTTAACAGTGATAAATTTCAGGTATGGCAAAAATGAGGATCTGAAACATAATACAGGGTACAAAACACAATCGAATCTTCCCATAGTAGAAAAACAGCATGTCAAGGATTTGGGAATAATGATGTCCGACGATCTAATGTTTAGGGAGCATAACCAAGCAAATTTTGCGTCGGCCAGAAAAATGATCGGATGGATTATGAGAACTTTCAAATCCAGGGATCCCATCACAATGGTTGTACTCTTCAAGTCACTTATGTTGTCCCGTCTCGAGTACTGCTCAGTATTCACTTCCCCCTTCAGAGCAGGAGAGATCGCTGAAATAGAGGGAATACAGAGAACATATACGGCACGCATAGACGAGATAAAGCACCTAAATTATTGGGATCGTCTCAAAGCTCTCCAAATGTACTCTCTAGAAAGGAGACGAGAGATACCAAATAATATACACATGGAAGATACTGGAGGGCCAGGTCCCAAATCTACACAGTAAAATAACAACGTACTGGAGTGAACGATATGGAAAAAATGCAAGATTGAACCAGTGAAGAGCAGAGGTGCCACAGGCACAATCAGAGAGCACTGTATAAACATCAGAGGTCCGCGGTTGTTCAACGTCCTCCCAGCGACTATAAGAAATATTTCCGGAACAACCGTGGACATCTTCAGGAGAAAACTGGACTGTTTTCTAAGAGAAGTTCCGGATCAGCCGGGATGTGGTGGGTATGTGGCCCTGCGGGCCGCTCCAAGCAACAGCCTGGTGGACCAAACTCTCACAAGTCGAGCCTGGCCTCGGGCCGGGCATGGGGAGTAGAAGAGCAGAACCCCATCAATATAGAAAGAAGCCAAACCCCCAATCATACCAGCGATACAAAGATGCGAGAAAAGTAAGGGAAGAGGCAGAAATAAATTTTTAAAAAGGGATAATGGATAAATGTAAAACAGAACTGGGCCTATTCTACAAATTCATAAACAACAAATTGCAGGTAAAGGATAATATCCAGAGGTTGAAAATAGGAAACAGATTCACAGAAAATGATAATGCAATGTGTGAAACATTAAACCAAAAGTTCCAAAGTGTGTTTATACAAAATGAAATCTTAAGAGAACCAGACACAATAAGAATTTCTGAGAACATCATAGAGCGTATAGAGGTGTCTAGAGATGAAGTGGAAAATATGCTAAAGTAGCTAAGTAAGAACAAAGCAGTTGGTCCAGATGGAGTTTCACCATGGGTTCTGAGAGAATGTGCATCTGAGCTCAGCCTTCCACTTCACCTGATCTTTCAGGCATCCCTGTGTACAGGAGTCATAGCAAACATGTGGAAAAAGACTAACATAGTTCCAATCTACAAAAGTGGCAACAGGGAAGACCCCACCTCTCTCAGTTATAGACCTGAATCATTGACAAGTGTAACAGTGAAAAGATTGAAAAAAAAAAATAATAAAAACTAAATGGGTAGAGCACCTGGAGAGAAATTATATAATATCACTCAGACAGTATTGTTTTCGATCTGGAAGATCCTGTGTATCGAATTTACTCAGTTTCTATGATTGGGCCACAGAGATTTTAAAGGAAAAAAGTAGTTGGGTTGACTGCATCTATCTAGACATAAAAAAGGCTTTCGACAGAGTTCCACATAAGAGGTTGTTCTCGAAACTAGAAAATTTTGGATGGGTGACAGGTAAGCTTCTAACATGGATGAAAAATTTTCTGACTGATAGAAAAATGAGGGTAGTAATCAGAGGCAATCGGACTGGAGAAGTGTCACAAGTGGAGTACCACAGTACATGCACCAGAAATGTTCATTGTCTACATAAATGATCTACCAGTTGGAATACAGAATTATATAAACATGTTTGCTGATGATGCTAAGATAATGGGATGGATAAGAAATTTAGATGATTGTCATGCCCTTCAAGAAGACCTGGACAAAATAAGTATATGGAGCACCACTTGGCAAATGAAATTTAATGTGAATAAATGCCATGTTATGGAATGTGGAATAGAACATAGATCCCACACAACCTACAAATTATGTGAGAAATCTTTATATAATTCTGATAAAAGAAAGAGGTCTAGGGTTGATTCTAGATAGAAAACTATCACTTGAGGCCCACATAAAGAACGTTGTGTGAGGAGCCTATGTCACGCTTTCTAACTTCAGAATTTCGTTTAAATACATGGATGGCGAAATACTAAAGAAATTGTTCACGAGTTTTGTTCGGCCAAGGCTAGAATATGCAGCGGTTGTGTGGTGCCCATATCTCAAGAAGCACATCAACAAACTGGAAAAGGTGCAAAGACATGCTACTAAGTGGCTCCCAGAACTAAAGGGCAAGAGCTATGTGGAGAGGTCAGAGGCATTAAATATGCCAAAACTAGAAGACAACAAAAAGAGGTGATAAAATCACTATGTACAAAATAGTAACAGGAATTGATAAAATCGATAGGGAAGATTTCCCGAGACCTGGAACTTCAAGAACAAAAGGTCATAGATTTAAACTAACTAAACAAAGATGCCAAAGAAATATACAAAAATTTCCTTTCGCATACAGAGTGGTACACGGTTGGAACAAGTTAAGTGAGAAGGTGGTGGCGGCCAAGACCGTCAGTAGTTTCAAAGCATTATGTGACAAAGAGTGCTGGGTAGACGGGACACCACGAGCGTAGCTCTAATCCTGTAACTACACTTAGGTAACTACATTTGGTGTCAGCAAGCTTACCGTCGAAACACACACAAACAGCCTGCCTATTATTCAAGGCCTTCTCTGAGTACTCTCTATTTTCTTCTCTGAGGCTATGGGTCCCTAATCTTGCACCAGAGGTGGTACAACTTTTAAGTTTTTAACTACTGCACTGAGCACCTGATTTTGGCAAAGACTTCTTAGTGCAATTGTCAAAGACATAGTTCTGGTATTTTTTTGTTTATAAATATTCAGGTATAGTTAATGTCAAAATGTTTCAAAACTCAACAATTTATATTTCAAAACAAAAAAAGTAATGAAAACATTATAAAACATTAAAATATAGCCTAATTAATTAATTAATAAAATAGCACAACTCTCAGAACGTCTAAAGGTGCTTTGAGCAATGAAGTAGTTAATTTTATATATATAATATTATATATATAATATATATTTACCTGTGACTACTGCTTAGCAAAAATTTGATCTCTGTGAAAATTGGTCTCGTCATTGCTAGGAGATATTTTAAGACCATGATTTGCTGTGGATGGCACTGTAGTCTTCAAGTCATCAATCTAAAAATAGAGGTAATCTTTTAAAATGTAAATTTTGTATAAAAAAAATGCAAAAATAAATTGCAAGAATAATATGAAGTTATTATACAATTTTTGTTTAATTATTTAAATATTTGTGAGACATTATTAAGAAATGTATGAAGTACAGATTCTCTAAGACCTGATATGTATCTGCTTATGTTCCACCACATTACATTCAGGGCTGAAGAGAAAACACAGCCAGTAAGGTAATGATCACTTAGAATGGACTGGGATGCTACATGTAGGATGGGGCTAAGCTGCGTGAGGCTAGGATGCCCAGCCTGCCTTGTCTAGGCTGGGCTGGGCTGGGCTAGGCAACACTAGGAAGGAGTTAACAAATCTCTGGAGTGCCTTACTTTTCCTGATATCCTTAAAAAAGCAAGAATGATGCCATTTTATAAAGGAGGCGAGACAGCAGAAATAAACAATTAAAGAAAAATATCAAATCTACTTATACTTTCAAAAATATTTGATTTTTTTTTTTTACAAACATCTCTTCCTACTTTGTAAAATTCAACATGAATACAAACACACACACACATCCCTAGGAAGCAGCCCATAGCAGCTGTCTAACTCCCAGGTACTTATTTACTGTTAGGTGAACCAGATATAGAGAATAACCACAAAATGCTATCTTTATAAGAACTATCTTGTAAAGCCACTAGCACACACAGCATTTCAGGCAGGATATATAATATATATATATATATATATATATATATATATATATATATATATATATATATATATATATATATATATATATTTATGAATACATACATACGGGACAAAGAGCCAGAGCTCAACCACCGCAAGCACAACTAGGTGAGTACACACACACAGACACAGACACATTATATATATATATATATATATATATATATATATATATATATATATATATATATATATGAGTGTCAGACCATGGAGGAATGATTTTTTTTTAATTTAATTTTACAAAAAATTATTCCTTCTGAAGATGTATTAATATATGAAAGCACTTAAGGAAATTCCTGTTTCAATTCTTCCTCCGTGGTCTGACACTGTCACATTCCAGTACTCATATAGTAACTACAGAGTTCAGCATACCTTAGCCCAGGAGGGCGAAAGTCAGTCTATATGAGTACTATACTAAAGTACTATACTAAAGTACTATATAAAGTACTATATAAAGTACTATATAAAGTACTATACTAAAGTCTATATGAGTACTGGAACACTTGATGATATATTGGACTTGTATCCAAAATTGACCATGTAATGTATCAATCATACAATGTATGTATGTGATGTAACTATATAACCTGAGCTTGTAAAAGCACCTTCATCACCTTCAGTGATTAAGTGCTTAATTGCACACTAGTTTCTTTATCAGCTACCTCACCCTGTCAGGGTAAATGAGACAAATGTATGTGAATGCATGTATGTGTGTATATATGTATGTGTATGTGTATGTGTGTATGTATATGTATGGGTATAAAGCAAATATGGAAGCTGATCAGAATTACATTTCACCTTTGTGAATGTACATTAATGACACTATGTAAAAGACACATCTAATACTTTATGTAGGGCATACGTAAATCTGTGTATCTTTGTATTTACGTATGTAGGTTAGCTTAGCATTTTAAAAGCACCGAATCACCTTCTGTGATTCAATAAACCCTTGAACTGTATGTTTAACACTTCTCTAACCCTGTCCATGGAGGACAGAAGAAAATGTATATATGCTGGTTAGCATTGTAAATGTGTGGCCACGTCTGTGGTAGAAAATAATAATAAAAAAAAAAAAAAAAAAAAAAAAAAAAAAAAAAAAAAAAAAAAAAAAAAAACTGTCACATTTTTCATCAAGTGTTAATTTTTGTGATTTACACACAAGTGGCATGTTTACACACACATTATTTATATTATATATATATATATATATATATATATATATATATATATATATATATATATATATATATATATATATATATATATATATATATTAGTATATTTTAATAGCAGTCTTTCCTGTAGACATATATTATTAAATATGACCGAAAAAGTAAGATTAATAATTCTAACACGAATTTTCTCAATCTTTCGTACATTACGCTTCACTGTTGGAGGTAAATCAAAAATCACTTCTCCAAAATTCATTTTTATTTCTAGTCTGACGCGACACGGGCGCGTTTCGTAAAACTTATTACATTTTCAAAGACTTCACAAATACACAACTGATTAGAACTTACGTCTCTCTGATATTATATCTACATTTGAGTGAGGTGGGAAGGATGATGTGGCATTAACACAAGACAGAACAGGGGATATTAATAGGGTATTAAAAGTATCAACACAAGACAGAACAGAAAACAATGGGTATTGAATAGAAGTGTTTGTAGAAAGCCTATTGGTCCATATTTCTTGATGCTTCTATATTGGAGCGGAGTCTTGAGGTGGGTAGAATATAGTTGTGCAATAATTGGCTGTTGATTGCTGGTGTTGACTTCTTGATGTGTAGTGCCTCGCAAACGTCAAGCCGCCTGCTATCGCTGTATCTATCGATGATTTCTGTGTTGTTTACTAGGATTTCTCTGGCGATGGTTTGGTTATGGGAAGAGATTATATGTTCCTTAATGGAGCCCTGTTGCTTATGCATCGTTAAACGCCTAGAAAGAGATGTTGTTGTCTTGCCTATATACTGGGTTTTTTGGAGCTTACAGTCCCCAAGTGGGCATTTGAAGGCATAGACGACGTTAGTCTCTTTTAAAGCGTTCTGTTTTGTGTCTGGAGAGTTTCTCATGAGTAGGCTGGCCGTTTTTCTGGTTTTATAGTAAATCGTCAGTTGTATCCTCTGATTTTTGTCTGTAGGGATAACGTTTCTATTAACAATATCTTTCAGGACCCTTTCCTCCGTTTTATGAGCTGTGGAAAAGAAGTTCCTGTAAAATAGTCTAATAGGGGGTATAGGTGTTGTGTTAGTTGTCTCTTCAGAGGTTGCATGGCTTTTCACTTTCCTTCTTATGATGTCTTCGATGAAACCATTGGAGAAGCCGTTATTGACTAGAACCTGCCTTACCCTACAGAGTTCTTCGTCGACTTGCTTCCATTCTGAGCTGTGGCTGAGAGCACGGTCGACGTATGCGTTAACAACACTCCTCTTGTACCTGTCGGGGCAGTCGCTGTTGGCATTTAGGCACATTCCTATGTTTGTTTCCTTAGTGTAGACTGCAGTGTGGAAACCTCCGCCCTTTTCCATGACTGTTACATCTAGAAAAGGCAGCTTCCCATCCTTTTCCGTCTCGTAAGTGAAACGCAGCACGGAACTCTGCTCAAATGCCTCCTTCAGCTCCTGCAGATGTCTGACATCAGGTACCTGTGTAAAAATGTCGTCAACATACCTGCAGTATATGGCCGGTTTCAAGTTCATGTCGACTAAGACTTTTTGCTCGATGGTACCCATGTAGAAGTTTGCAAACAGGACACCTAGGGGAGAACCCATGGCGACCCCATCTACTTGCTTATACATGTGCCCATCCGGGCTCAAGAAGGGTGCCTCTTTAGTACAAGCTTGGAGTAGTTTCCTCAGAATACTTTCTGGCATGTCAAGAGGAGTACAGGCTGGATCACGATACACTCTGTCGGCTATCATTCCGATTGTCTCGTCCACAGGTACGTTGGTAAACAGCGATTCTACGTCCAACGAGGCTCTTATCCCTGTGGCCCGTGTGCCCCGCAGTAAGTCCACAAATTCCTTTGGAGACTTCAAGCTGAAGGCGCAAGGAACATACGGAGTCAGCAGGCCGTTGAGTCGCTTCGCCAGTCTGTACGTGGGTGTGGGTATCTGGCTAATGATTGGCCGAAGTGGGTTTCCAGGCTTGTGCGTCTTGACATTTCCATACGCATATCCAGGTTTATATTCCCCAATGATCTTTGGCAGGTGGAGTCCGGATTTCTTGGCGTTCACAGTTTCGATCAGTTTGTTGACCTTTGCTTTTAATTCGGCTGTAGTGTCCTTCGTTACCCTTTGGAACTTAGTTTGGTCAGAGAGTATGATGTTCATTTTCGCCAGATATTCGTCTTTTTTAAGAATGACATATATTGGCGACTTGTCACCTCTCCTGACAACTATCTCCTTGTTCTCACGAAGGCTTTTAGCTGCCGCTTTAAGCTCGGGGGACAGTATGGTGCTTCTGTAGTTGCCTCGATTCTTTCCTCCTTCTGCAATAAGTTCTGCTTGTAAGGTATCTTTGGTAGTGACCTTCTTTTGTGTCTCGAGGTCGAATATGTCGTCCAACAGAATTTCCAACTCTACTTTCCGGGCCATTTCACTCGGTCTGGACATAACATGACAGTTTATGCCCAGATTTAGGAGAGTGACTTGGTCCTCAGTGAGGTTAATTCCTGCAAGGTTCAGGAAGCCATCTCTTGGTCGTGGAATTGCCATAGGTCCTCCATATAATGTTGTTAGTTTCTTAGATTGAGAAAATTCGTGTTAGAATTATTAATCTTACTTTTTCGGTCATATTTAATAATATATGTCTACAGGAAAGACTGCTACCAAAATATACTAATATTAAAGTGCACGACCCAGCAGCAAGGAATCAAGCCTTCACGATAAAATATCGCCAGGATCTGATTCGTGATCAGATATACAAGGCAGAGAATGAAATCAGAGACAACAAAACGCAACTACTTCATGCTACAAACGAGTGGAGAAATAGCAACATCGACCATAGTATCCGTACCCGCATTGAACAACACCTCGACATCCTCACAGACCAACATCACCTCAGCACTGAAACAAGGATTATCAAGAAACTAACAACATTATATGGAGGACCTATGGCAATTCCACGACCAAGAGATGGCTTCCTGAACCTTGCAGGAATTAACCTCACTGAGGACCAAGTCACTCTCCTAAATCTGGGCATAAACTGTCATGTTATGTCCAGACCGAGTGAAATGGCCCGGAAAGTAGAGTTGGAAATTCTGTTGGACGACATATTCGACCTCGAGACACAAAAGAAGGTCACTACCAAAGATACCTTACAAGCAGAACTTATTGCAGAAGGAGGAAAGAATCGAGGCAACTACAGAAGCACCATACTGTCCCCCGAGCTTAAAGCGGCAGCTAAAAGCCTTCGTGAGAACAAGGAGATAGTTGTCAGGAGAGGTGACAAGTCGCCAATATATGTCATTCTTAAAAAAGACGAATATCTGGCGAAAATGAACATCATACTCTCTGACCAAACTAAGTTCCAAAGGGTAACGAAGGACACTACAGCCGAATTAAAAGCAAAGGTCAGCAAACTGATCGAAACTGTGAACGCCAAGGAATCCGGACTCCACCTGCCAAAGATCATTGGGGAATATAAACCTGGATATGCGTATGGAAATGTCAAGACGCACAAGCCTGGAAACCCACTTCGGCCAATCATTAGCCAGATACCCACACCCACGTACAGACTGGCGAAGCGACTCAACGGCCTGCTGACTCCGTATGTTCCTTGCGCCTTCAGCCTGAAGTCTCCAAAGGAATTTGTGGACTTACTGCGGGGCACACGGGCCACAGGGATAAAAGCCTCGTTGGACGTAGAATCGCTGTTTACCAACGTACCTGTGGACGAGACAATCGGAATGATAGCCGACAGAGTGTATCGTGATCCAGCCTGTACTCCTCTTGACATGCCAGAAAGTATTCTGAGGAAACTACTCCAAGCTTGTACTAAAGAGGCACCCTTCTTGAGCCCGGATGGGCACATGTATAAGCAAGTAGATGGGGTCGCCATGGGTTCTCCCCTAGGTGTCCTGTTTGCAAACTTCTACATGGGTACCATCGAGCAAAAAGTCTTAGTCGACATGAACTTGAAACCGGCCATATACTGCAGGTATGTTGACGACATTTTTACACAGGTACCTGATGTCAGACATCTGCAGGAGCTGAAGGAGGCATTTGAGCAGAGTTCCGTGCTGCGTTTCACTTACGAGACGGAAAAGGATGGGAAGCTGCCTTTTCTAGATGTAACAGTCATGGAAAAGGGCGGAGGTTTCCACACTGCAGTCTACACTAAGGAAACAAACATAGGAATGTGCCTAAATGCCAACAGCGACTGCCCCGACAGGTACAAGAGGAGTGTTGTTAACGCATACGTCGACCGTGCTCTCAGCCACAGCTCAGAATGGAAGCAAGTCGACGAAGAACTCTGTAGGGTAAGGCAGGTTCTAGTCAATAACGGCTTCTCCAATGGTTTCATCGAAGACATCATAAGAAGGAAAGTGAAAAGCCATGCAACCTCTGAAGAGACAACTAACACAACACCTATACCCCCTATTAGACTATTTTACAGGAACTTCTTTTCCACAGCTCATAAAACGGAGGAAAGGGTCCTGAAAGATATTGTTAATAGAAACGTTATCCCTACAGACAAAAATCAGAGGATACAACTGACGATTTACTATAAAACCAGAAAAACGGCCAGCCTACTCATGAGAAACTCTCCAGACACAAAACAGAACGCTTTAAAAGAGACTAACGTCGTCTATGCCTTCAAATGCCCACTTGGGGACTGTAAGCTCCAAAAAACCCAGTATATAGGCAAGACAACAACATCTCTTTCTAGGCGTTTAACGATGCATAAGCAACAGGGCTCCATTAAGGAACATATAATCTCTTCCCATAACCAAACCATCGCCAGAGAAATCCTAGTAAACAACACAGAAATCATCGATAGATACAGCGATAGCAGGCGGCTTGACGTTTGCGAGGCACTACACATCAAGAAGTCAACACCAGCAATCAACAGCCAATTATTGCACAACTATATTCTACCCACCTCAAGACTCCGCTCCAATATAGAAGCATCAAGAAATATGGACCAATAGGCTTTCTACAAACACTTCTATTCAATACCCATTGTTTTCTGTTCTGTCTTGTGTTGATACTTTTAATACCCTATTAATATCCCCTGTTCTGTCTTGTGTTAATGCCACATCATCCTTCCCACCTCACTCAAATGTAGATATAATATCAGAGAGACGTAAGTTCTAATCAGTTGTGTATTTGTGAAGTCTTTGAAAATGTAATAAGTTTTACGAAACGCGCCCGTGTCGCGTCAGACTAGAAATAAAAATGAATTTTGGAGAAGTGATTTTTGATTTACCTCCAACAGTGAAGCGTAATGTACGAAAGATTGAGAAAATTCGTGTTAGAATTATTAATCTTACTTTTTCGGTCATATTTAATAATATATATATATATATATATATATATATATATATATATATATATATATATATATATATATATGTATATATATATATATATGGAACCCTCAACCCTATAAGTGGAGGGTTCCTACAAACTCAACCAGAGGTGGTACCCTCTATATATTAATAAAAAGGCAAGGCTATGCTAAATCTAGGCAGGGATTGGCTTGGCTAAGCTGGTCAGGGCTTGGCTAGGGTAGGAAGGACTGGTCATGTTTAAAAGCAAGGCAGGGTTAGGCTAGGCAAGACTAGGTAAGGGTATACTGGGATAGGCTTGGCTATGGTAAACTAGGATAAGCAAGGCTGTGCAAGCACTATGCACAGCTAGAATGAACTATGCTAAGATGGTTTAAGCTGGGCTAGGTTAGGATAAGCTGAGTCATGCAGGGTCCCGATTGACCAGTGGAGTCTAATGGTCTAACCTTCTAGCTAGTTTGCTGACCTAAGAGTGTAAATGCCTAGCCCCTAACCTGAGATATATACAAGAGTTGTTACATTCTTGTACAGCCACTAGTACGAGTAGCGTTTCGGACAGGTCCCTGGAATACGATCCCCGCCGCGAAGTATCGTTTTTTCATCCAAGTACACATTTTACTGTTGCGTTAAACAGAGGCTACAGTTAAGGAATTGCGCCCAATAAATCCTCCCCGGCCAGGATACGAACCCATGACATAGCGCTCGCGGAACGCCAGGCGAGTGTCCTACCACTACACCACCAGCTGCAATATTATAAAAGAAATATTACTTATTATAATCGTAAATACCTGTTGTGTTGATTTAGGGGCGACGACGATCGTGGGATCGAATGCGAGCCACAGGTGGCCTACACCATGCTTTCTAAGGCGTCCGTCTCATAACAAAAACAAATCCGTGCATTCATACACAAACAGAGACCCCGTGGTTATGCGAATACTTGCAATTCTTTTACTTAAAATAATAACAATTAGATTAATAATAATTAACATAATTTTTACTCAAGATTCATAAAATTCATTAATACTATTTAAAAGAAAATTTATAAGACATCTAAAAACAGATATACAGACTTTGTGTGATATTTATTTCAACATTATATATTAATAGAATGTTGTAACTATTATTTTTAAATATTAGGTAGTTTCCAGCTACGTATATCGCATATAAACGTTGCAAAAAGATTTTAGACTGAATTAACACATTACACATTTATGGAGTAATTAACAACAAAACAATCTTTATTTTCATTGCAGAACATATATCAGAGCATACTAGTGACTCATACATTTAAAATAGTGTGATTTTTAAACAATTCGGTTGTAAACCCGCAGAACCGCCTACCCGCCAAAGACGTAACATAAGAAATGGTATATAATTCATTATTTTAAATTACATATATAATCATTAATAATTTTCGGCAGCTATCGAGGTTCTCCATAGGTAAATTCCTGTACTCTAACAAGATGCTACTTGCTGTTTAGCTGTTTAAATTCTTGGAAAATTGTAATGACCAGCGACATAAAATATAACAATGAAATAGTAGCTGGTAACTGTAGGTGAACGAAAAATTAAATTCCAAATTGATTAGATGTTTTTCTAAATATAAAGATCGACCTGAAGGAATTTTATAATAATAATAATAATATAATAATTTTTATTTAGGTAAGGTACATACATAAAGAGATTTTACAAAGTTTGTTGGCTTTATAGATAGAGCTAGTACATACAATGCCTAAAGCCACTATTACGCAAAGCGTTTCGGGCAGAGAATTATGGACTAATTAAACAAAAAAATAGGTAATTTTACTTGAAGAACAGATACCAGAGAATAGTTAGTGAGTACATTTATATTGTATAATGGGAGAAAGCCCCTGGTAGCCGCGAATTAAAATAACCACCTACATTAATTGATAACTAGGAAATAGTATCTGGAAACTTTATCTGAACGAAAACACAATACCAATTTGTTTAGATGTTTTTCTTAATATAAAGATCAACAGTAAGGAATCTTATTCATTATGGACAAATTAACAAAAAAAAAAAACGATAATTTTCATTGAGGACCATATATTACAGCATACTTAGTCACTTATATATTAAAAGTATTGTGTATTTTGAACCATTGGGGATGTAAACAAACAGAACGGCCTACCCGAAAAGTCGTAACATAAAATGTTGCATATGTTTGCTAATTTATTATTTGATAAATGATTATTATTAATATACGACAACTATAGAGGTTTCCCATTAGTTAAATTACTGTAGTGTGACTAAATGCTACTACAAAACCTATATAAATCCTGGGAAAGTCACAATGACCAGCGACATTAAAGCATAGAGGGTTAAATAGTAACAGGCAACTGTCGGCGAACGAAAAATTCATTTCCAAATTTATTAGATGTTTTCCTAAATATAAAGATCGATAGGCTGGAATTTTCTGGATAATGGCCTAATTAAGGCAAAAATATATATATTTTTACTTGAAGAACAAATATCAGAGCATAGTCAGTGAGTTATAGAATAATAAGAGTGTGGTATTTCATTGTATAACAAGAGATAGTCCATGGAAGCCATAATAGACGTAGTTTTAAACAAAATAACGTCCAAAAACAGCCGTAGAGTCAAACGGCAAATGTTGACGTTCTTTTTAAGAGGACAGGTTGGCCCACCTGCATATATCCTATCCCTGTACGGGTGCCCGCCCTCATATATCCCACCCCTGTACGGGTGCCCGCCTGCATAAATCCCACCCTTGTACTGGTTCCCATCTGCATATATCCCACCCCTGTACGGGTGCCCGCCCTCATATATCCCACTTCTGTACGGGTGCTCGCGCTCATATATCCCACCCCTGTACGGGTGCCCGCCTGCATATATCCCACCCCCGTACGGGTGCCCTCCTGCGTATATCCCCTCCTGTACGGGTGCCCGCCTGAATATATCCCACCCTTGTACGGGTGCCCGCCTGCGTATATCCCCTCCTGTCCGGGTGCCCGCCTGCGTACATTCCACCCTGTATGGGTGCCCACCTGCATATATCCCACCCCTTTACTGGGGCCCGCCCTCATATATCCCACCCCTGTATTGGTGCCCGCCCTCATATATCCCACCCCTGTACGGGTGCCCACCTGCATATATCCCACCCCTGTATGGGTGCCTGTCTGCGTATTTCCCCCACTGTACGGGTGCCCGCCTGCATATATCCCACCCCTGTACGGGTGCCCACCTGCATATATCCCACCCTTGTAATGGTGCCCGCCCTCATATATCCCACCCCTGTATTGGTGCCCGCCCTCATATACCCCACCCCTTTACGGGTGCCCACCTGCATATATCCCACCCCTGTATGGGTGCCCGCCTGCGTATATCCCACCCCTGTGCGGGTGCCCACCTGCTTATATCCCACCCCTGTATGGGTGCCTGCATGCATATATCCCACCCCTGTATGGGTGCCCGCTTGCATATATCCCACCCCTGTGTGGGTGCCCGCCTGCATATATCCCACCCCTGTATGGGTGCCCGCCTGCATATATCCCACCCCTGTACGGGTGCCCGCCTGCGTATATCCCACCCCTGTACTGGTGCCCGCTCTCATATATCCCACCCCTGTACGGGTGCCCGCCCTAATATATCCCACCCCTGTACGGGTGCCCACCTGGATATATCCCACTCCAGTACGGGTACCTGCTTGCGAATATCCCACCCCTGTGCGGGTGCCCGCCTGCATATATCCAACCCCTTTATGGGTGCCCACCTGCATATATCCCTCCCCTGTATGGGTGCCCGCTTGCATATATCCCACCCCTGTATGGGTTCCCACCTGCATTTATCCCTCCCCTGTATGGGTGCTCGCTTGCATATATCCCACTTCTGTACGGGTGCCCGCGCTCATATATCCCACCCCTGTATGGGTGCCCTCCTGCGTATATCCACTTCTGTACGGGTGCCCGCCTGCGTTCATCCCACCCTGTATGGGGGCCCACCTGCATATATCCCTCCCCTGTATGGGTGCCTGCTTACATATATCCCACCCCTGTACGGGTGCCCACCTGCTTATATCCCACCCCTGTATGGGTGCCTGCTTGCATATATCCCACCCCTGTATGGGTGCCCGCCTGCATATATCCCACCCCTGTACGGGTGCCCGCCTGTGTATATCCCCCCCTGCATGGGTTTCCGCCTGCATATATCCCACACCTGTACGGGTCCCACCTGCATATATCCCACCCCTGTACTGGTGCTCGCCCTCATATATCCCATCTATGTACGGGTGCCCACCTGGATATATGCCACCCCAGTACGGGTGCCCGCTTGCGTAAATCCCACCCCTGTGCGGGTGCCCGCCTGCATATATCCAACCCCTGTATGGGTGCCCACCTGCATATATCCCTCCCCTGTATGGGTGCCCGCTTGCATATATCCCACCCCTGTATGGGTGCCCGCCTGCATATATCCCACCCCTGTATGGGTGCCCACCTGCATATATCCCACCCCTGTACGGGTGCCCGCCTGCATAAATCCCACCCTTGTAC
This sequence comes from Procambarus clarkii, assembly GCF_040958095.1. Lineage (NCBI taxonomy): Eukaryota > Metazoa > Arthropoda > Malacostraca > Decapoda > Cambaridae > Procambarus > Procambarus clarkii. The sequence goes on along the minus strand of NC_091239.1, from coordinate 2,776,598 downwards.
TGGTTCCCGCCTGCATATATCCCACCCCTGTACGGGTGCCCGCCCTCATATATGGGATATATGAGGACGGGTACCCGTACAGGGGTGGGATATTTGCAGGCGGGCACCCATACAGGGGTGGGATATATGCAAGTGAGCACCCATACAGGGGTAGGATATATGCAGGTGGGCACCCGTACAGGGGTGGGATATATTAAGGCGGGCACCCGTACAGGGGTGGGGTATATGCCGGCGGGCACCCATACAGGGGTGGGATATATGCGAGCGGGCACCCGTACAGGGGTGGGATATATGCGAGCGGGCACCCGTACAGAGGTGGGATATATGAGGGCGGGCACCCGTACAGAGGTGGGATATATGAGGGCGGGCAACAGTATAGGGATGGGATATATGCAGGCGGGCACCTGCAATGGGGTGGGATATATGCAGGCGGGCATCCGTACAAGGGTGGGATATATGCAGGTGGGCACCCGTACAGTGTTGGGATATATGCAGGCGGGCAACCATACAAGTGTGGGATATATAGGGGCGGGCACCTGTACAGGGGTGGGACATATGCAGGCGGGTACCCATACAAGGGAGTGATATATGGGCGGGCACCCGTACAGGGGTGGGATATATGCAGGCGGGTACCCGTACAGGGGTGGGATATATGCAGGCGGGCACCCGTACAGGGGTGGGATATTTGCAGGTGGGCACCCATACAGGGGTGGGATATATGCAAGTGAGCACCCATACAGGGGTAGGATATATGCAGGTGGGCACCCGTACAGGGGTGGGATATATTAAGGCGGGCACCCGTACAGGGGTGGGATATATGCCGGCGGGCACCCGTACAGGGGTGGGATATATGCGAGCGGGCACCCGTACAGGGGTGGGATATATGCGAGCGGGCACCCGTACAGAGGTGGGATATATGAGGGCGGGCACCCGTACAGAGGTGGGATATATGAGGGTGGGCACCAGTATAGGGATGGGATATATGCAGGCGGGCACCTGCAATGGGGTGGGATATATGCAGGCGGGCATCCGTACAAGGGTGGGATATATGCAGGTGGGCACCCGTACAGTGGTGGGATATATGCAGGCGGGTACCCGTACAGGGGTGGGATATATGCAGGCGGGCACCCGTACAGGGGTGGGATATTTGCAGGTGGGCACCCATACAGGGGTGGGATATATGCAAGTGAGCACCCATACAGGGGTAGGATATATGCATGTGGGCACCCGTACATGGGTGGGATATATTAAGGCGGGCACCCGTACAGGGGTGGGATATATGCCGGCGGGCACCCGTACAGGGGTGGGATATATGCGAGCGGGCACCCGTACAGGGGTGGGATATATGCGAGCGGGCACCCGTACAGAGGTGGGATATATGAGGGCGGGCACCCGTACAGAGGTGGGATATATGAGGGCGGGCAACAGTATAGGGATGGGATATATGCAGGCGGGTACCTGCAATGGGGTGGGATATATGCAGGCGGGCATCCGTACAAGGGTGGGATATATGCAGGTGGGCACCCGTACAGTGGTGGGATATATGCAGGCGGGCACCCATACAAGTGTGGGATATATAGGGGCGGGCACCTGTACAGAGGTGGGACATATGCAGGCGGGTACCCATACAAGGGAGGGATATATACGGGCGGGAACCCGTACAGGGGTGGGATATATGCAGGCGGGCACCTGTACAGGGGTGGGATATATGCAGCCGGGCACCCATACAAGTGTGGGATATATAGGGGCGGGCACCTGTACAGGGGTGGGACATATGCAGGCGGGTACCCATACAAGGGAGTGATATATGGGCGGGCACCCGTACAGGGGTGGGATATATGCAGGCGGGTACCCGTACAGGGGTGGGATATATGCAGGCGGGCACCCGTACAGGGGTGGGATATATGCAGATATTGTTTATATATTTATAATATTTCACAGGTATAATTTGATTTTCAATGACTTTATTTGCACTTGTATTTGTGTTAATAATTGCTGGCACTGTTAGGCAACCAGACGGATAAGGGATTGTTCGGGGAGGGGCCAACACCGTGCGGGGCAAGATACGCGCCTAACACTGTTGTATATCATGCATTTTGTGGCTTCTTACCCGTTAATATCAGGGATTGTTAGGCACAGTTTGTGGCACTGTTAGGCATTGTGTGAGATAAGGTGGTGTGTGGCAGGGTGTCTGGCATGGTCGAAGACACGGCAAGTGAGAGCGTCGCAGGTCCACCCTTGACGCACAGTCGTTGAGGGAGCAGACCGGTCATATTCACCTCCACCTAACTCTTGATTGACAGTTGAGAGACGTGACCAAAGAGCCAGAGCTCAACCCCCTCGAGCACATGGAGGTGAGTACAACTAAGTGAGTACACACAGGATTAGCCATTTCATAAACACACTATTATAACTGCATACAGGGGTGGGATATATGCAGGCAGGCATCCATACAGGGGTGGGATTTATGCAGGCGGGCACCCATACAGGGGTGGGATATTTGCAAGCGGGCACCTGTACAGGGGTGGGATATTTGCAAGCGGGCACCCATACAGGGGAGGGATATATGCTAGCGGGTACCCATACTGGGGTGGGATATATGCAGGTGGGCGCCCGTACACTGGTGGGATATATGCAGGCGGGCACCCGCACAGGGGTGGGATATACGCAGGCGGGCACCCATACAGGGGTGGGATATATGCAGGTGGGCACCCGTACAGGGGTGGGATATATTCAGGCGGGAACCCGTACAGGGGGGGATATACGCAGGCAAGCACCCGTACAGGGGTGGGATATATGCAAGCGGCCACCCATAAAGGGGAGGGATATATGCAAGCGGGCCCCAATAGAGGGGTAGGATATATGCACGTGGGCACCCGTACAGGGGTGGGATAGATGCAGGCGTGCACCCGAACAGGGGTGGGATATACGCAGGTGGGCACCCATACAGGGGTGGGATATATGCAGGTAGGCACCCGTACAGGGGTGGGATATATGAGGGCGGGCACCAGTACAGGGGTGGGATATATGAGGGCGGGCACCAGTACAGGAGTGGGATATATGCAGGTGGGCACCCGTACAGGGGTGGGATATATGCAGGCGGGCATCTGTACAGGGGGGGAAATACGCAGGCGGGCACCCGTACAGGGGTGGGATATATGCAGGCGGGCACCCGTACAAGGGTGGGATATACGCAGGCGGGCACCCGTACAGAGGTGGGATATATGCAAGCGGGCACCCGTACAGGGGTGGGATATACGCAGGCGGGCACCAGTACAGGGGTGGGTTATATGCAGGCGGTCACCCGTACAGGGGGGGGGGGATATACGCAGGTGGGCACCCGTACAGGGGTGGGATATATGCAGACGGGCAACTGTAAAGGGGTGGGATGTATGAGGATGGGTACCCGTACAGGGGTAGGATATATGCAGGCGGGCACCCGTACAGGGTTGGGATATATGCAGGCGGGCACCCGTAAAGGGGGGGATATACGCAGGCGGGCACCCGTACAGGGGTGGGATATATGCAGGCGGGCGCCCGTACAGGGGTGGGATATACGCAGGCGGGCCCCAGTACAGGGGTGGGATATATGAGGGCGGGCACCAGTACAGGGGTGGGATATATGCAGGTGGGCACCCGTACAGGGTGGGATATATGCAGGCGGGCAACTGTACAGGGGTGGGATGTATGAGGACGGGTACCCGTACAGGGGTAGGATATATGCAGGCGGGCACACGTACAAGGGTGGGATACATGCAGGCGGGCACCCGTACAGGGGTGGGATATATGTGGGCGGGCACCCTTACAGAGGTGGGATATATGCAGGCGGGCACCCGTACAGGGGTGGGATATATGAGGGCGGGCTCCCGTACGGAGGTGGGATATATGAGGGCGGGCACCCGTACAGGGGTGGGATATATGCAGGCGGGCACCCGTACAGGAGTGGGATATATGCAGGCGGGAACCAGTACAAGGGTGGGATATATGCAGGCGGGCACCCGTACAGGGGTGGGATATATGAGGGCGGGCACCCGTACAGGGATAGGATATATGCAGGTGGGCACACGTACAGGGGTGGGATATATGCAGGCGGGCACCCGTACAGGGGTGGGATATATGAGGGCGGGAACCCGTACAGGGATGGGATATATGAAGGCAGGCACCCATACAAGGGTGGGATATATAGGGGCGGGCACCCGTACAGGGGTGGGATATATGCAGGCGGGCACCAATACAAGGGTGGGATATATGGGGGCGGGCACCCGTTTAGGGGTGGGATATATGCAGATGGGCACCCGTACAGGGGTGGGATATACGCAGGCGGGCACCCATACAGGGGTGGGCATTTGAAGGCATAGACGACATTGGTCTCTTTCAAAGCGTTCTGCTTTGTATCTGGAGAGTTTCTCATGAGTAGGTTGGCCGTTTTCTTGGTTTTATAGTAGATCGTCAATTGTATCTTCTGATTTTCGTCTTTAGGGATAACGTTTCTATTAACAATATCTTTCTGGACCCTTTCCTCCGTTTTATGAGCTGTGGAAAAGAAGTTCCTGTAAAATAGTCTAATAGGGGGTACAGGTGTGTGTTAGTTGTCTCTTCAGAGGTTGCATGGCGTTTCACCTTCCTTCTTAGGATGTATGTCTTTAACGAAACCATTGGAGAAGCCGTTGTTGACTAGGACCTGCCCTACCCTACAGAGTTCTTCATCGACTTGCTTCCATCCTGCACTGTGGCTGGAAGCACGGTTGACATAAGCGTTAACGACACTCCTCTTGTACCTGTCTGGGCAGTCAATGTTGGCATTGAGACACATTCCTATGTTTGTTTCCTTAGTGTAGACTGCAGTGTGGAAACCCCTGCTCCTTTCCATGACTGTTACATCTAGAAAGGGCAGCTTCCCATCCTTCTCCATCTCGTAAGTGAAACGCAACCCAGAATTCCGCTCAAATGCCGCCTTCAGCTCCTGCAGATGTCTGACATCAGGTACCTGTGTAAAAATGTTGTCAACATACCTGCAGTATATGGCCGGTTTCAAGTTCATGTTGACTAAGACCTTTTGTTCGATGGTACCCATGTAGAAGTTCGCAAACAGGACACCTAGAGGAGAACCCATGGCGACCCCTCCTACTTGCTTGCACACGTGCCCATCCGGGCTCAAGAAGGGTGCCTCTTTAGTACAAGCTTGGAGTAGTTTCCTTAGAATGTTTTCTGGTATGTCAAGAGGAGTACAGGCCGGATCACGATACACTCTGTCGGCTATCATCCCGATTGTTTCATCCACAGGTACGTTGGTAAACAGTGATTCTACGTCCAACGAGGCTCTTATCCCTGTGGCCTGTGTTCCCCGCAGTAAGTCAACAAATTCCTTTGGAGACTTCAGGCTGAAGGTGCAAGGGACATAAAGAGTCAGCAAGCCGTTGAGTCGCTTCGCCAGTCTGTATGTGGGTGTGGGTATCTGTCTGATGATTGGCCGAAGTGTGTTTCCAGGCTTATGTGTCTTGACATTTCCATACGCGTATCCAGGCTTATATTCCCAATAATCTTTGGCAGGTGGAGTCCGGATTTCTTGGCGTTCACAGTTTCAATCAATTTGTTGACCTATGCTTTTAATTCGGCTGTAGTGTGCTTCGTTACCCTTTGGAATTTAGTTTGGTCAGAGAGAATGAGGTTCATTTTCGCCAGATATTCGTCTTTTTTAAGAATGACGTTTATTGGCGACTTGTCACCTCTCCTGACGACTATCTCCTTGTTCTCACGAAGGCTGGTTGATTTTATACCCGCACCTGACCCAGTGCGGGTATAAAATCAACCAGCTCTGTAAAATCTCTTCACTTGAGAATGAACCATGGAGGTTCGAAACGTTGTGCAAATTGTATAAATAAGTGTAATACATTCTATAGTAATTCACTTCTTTTCTTCACCTTAACATTACGAAAATGAGTTTTGGAGAACTCCTATTCCAGCTAAGCCCTGATGCTAAGAAAATAGTTATAGGGATAGAAGCCCTAAACCAGAAAATAATAAATACAGAATATGCGGTCATATTCAATGAAACATGTTTGAAAGAAAACCTGCTGCCAGTATACACCAATATAATCCCACATGACCCAGCAGTCCGCAATACAGAGTTTACCTATAGGTATAGGCAAGAGCTCATTCGGCATCAACTAAACAAGAAGAAGGAAGCCCTCCAAACCTTTACAGAGCAGGCTGAGCATCTGTTAAACAAATGGACCCAGTACGACATCCCTATCCAACTCAAGCAAACCATCAACAGTGAACTATTTAACCTGAAACAACAACATAAAACTCGTGTAGAAACAAAGACACTCCGTAAGTTAACAGCCCTAAACGGTGGACAGTTAAAGATCCCTCGTCCTAAAGATGGCTACATTAACCTGACTTCTTATGATCTTACCCAGGACCAACGAGACCTCTTAAATCTTGGTCTAAATTGTCAATTCATATCTAAACCAAAGATACATCAAAAACGCCTGGAAATCGAATTGCTTCTGGACGACATCCATAAGCTAGAAGACAACAAAAAAGTCATCACCACTGACACACTTCAGGCTGAACTACTAGCAGAAGCGGGGAAAAAACGAGGAACATATTCATCTACAATCTTAACCCCACGACTCAAAGAAGCAGCAAAACAACTAAAAAATCTGAAAGACGTAACAATAAGAAAAGCCGACAAGACAGCAGCATATGTATTGATTCCTACCCAAGAATACATGAACAAAATTAGCGACATCCTTAGTGACGACTCCAAATTTCAACGAATCACGAGGAACCCTGTGGAAGACCTTAAGCGGAAAGTAAACAAAACAATTACAGCAATCAACGCAAAGAAAGGTAGTGTGCATTTCAATAAACTTCAAGGCGACTATGACTTAGGATATGCCTATGGCAATGTTAAGACACATAAATCAGGTAACCCACTACGCCCTATAATCAGCCAAATACCAACTCCAACTTATCACCTGGCAAAAAAACTCAATGAACTTCTAACTCCATACACTCCAAGTAAGTTTAGTCTACAATCATCAGCAGATTTACTAGAATTGATCAAATCTACCCAGCCCGATGGAATCATTGCTTCCCTGGACGTCGAATCCCTATTTACCAACGTTCCAGTCGACACAACCATAGGAATGATACTGGACAGAGTATACAGAGACGACAGCACCCCCAAATTAGACATACCTGAGCCACACTTGAAGAATCTTCTCGAAGCATGTACAAAGGAAGCCCCTTTCATCAGTCCACAAGGAGACATGTATTTACAAATAGACGGAGTAGCAATGGGCTTCCCCTTAGGAGTTTTATTTGCTAAGTTTTATATGGGAACAATCGAAGACAGGGTCTTCAGTAGCAGACAAAAACCATCTGTATATTACCGTTATGTAGATGACATATTCGTAATAGTAAAAGACTCAGATAAACTAATTTTCCTAAAAAGACATCTAGAGAGAGAGTCAGTACTCCGATTTACATATGAAAATAGTGAAAATAACAGTCTGCCATTCTTGGATGTACTAATAACAAAAACAGGAACCTCTTTAAGCACCAACGTATATACCAAGCCCACCAACATTGGATTATGCCTGAACGGTAGAAGTGAGTGCCCCCAAAGATACAAAGCCAGTGTTCTCAATGCTTATATTCGTCGAGCGCTTACCCCCTGCTCTGAATGGAGCTACGTGAGTAGAGAGTTTGAAAGAGTAACTCAGGTATTGGTGAACAACGGATATAGCAACGCGGAAATAAACGCTGCTATAAGAAGACACTTGGACCGTTGGTATAATCCAGAACCTAGAACAGAAACCACAATACCTAGAATAAAATTATATTACAAATCAACCATGCACAGTGAACATATAAAAGAGGAAAGAATAATGAAAGAAATAACCCGTAAAGGAGTAAAAAGCATTACTCCTAACCAAAACATAAACCTGATAATATTCTACAAAACCAAGAAGACTTCCGAACTCCTTATCAAAAACAGCACGAAGCCGACGGAGAACCCTCTACAGCAGTCAAGCGTTGTATACATGTACACTTGCCCCCACGAAGGATGTAACCTTCAATCTAAGTACATAGTTATGACGTCGACCAAGCTGACGAGGCGTTTGACATGCCATCTTCAATCCGGTGCCCCTAGGAATCACAAGAGACAAGCCCATGACATCACCCTAACAAGAGAAATGTTGAACAAAAATACCTGTATAATAGACAAAACCCAAGATGCAAGAAGATTACAAATTCTTGAAGCAATTCACATAAGAATAGAACAACCTAACATGAACACCCAAATCACGGAACTATTTACTCTACCCACCATGAGAGTAAGGACAAGACCAGAACATAACGATGCCAACACAGAAGACAGTCTTCAACATAACAGGCCAATTACACTTGATTAATCTTTGTATGTAGATAGAAGCAGCCTCGTATGGGCCAATAAGCCTTCTGCAGTTACCTCTATTCTTATGTTCTTATGTTTCACCCCACATTTATCCCATATGTATCCCCCATGTTTTCACTTTTATTGTCTTATCACCTGACCCAGTGCGGGTATAAAATCAACCAGCCCTGTAAAATCTCTTCACTTGAGAATGAACCCTGGAGGTTCGAAACGTTGTGCAAATTGTATAAATAAGTGTAATACATTCTATAGTAATTCACTTCTTTTCTTCAGCTTAACATTATGAAAATGAGTTTTGGAGAACTCCTATTTCAGCTAAGCCCTGATGCTAAGAAAATAGTTAGAGGCCCTAAACCAGAAAATAATAAATACAGAATATGCGGTCATATTCAATGAAACATGTTTGAAAGAATACCTGCTGCCAGTATACACCAATATATATATATATATATATGTCGTACCTAGTAGCCAGAACGCACTTTTCAGCCTACTATGCAGAGCCCGATTTGCCTAATAAGCCAAGTTTTCCTGAATTAATATATTTTCTCTAATTTTTTTCTTATGAAATGATAAAACTACACATTTCATTATGTATGAGGTCAATTTTTTTTATTTGGGTTAAAAGTAACGTAGATATATGACCGAACCTAACCAACCCTACCTAACCTAACCTAACCTATCTTTATAGGTTAGGTTAGGTTAGGTAGCCGAAAAAGTTAAGTTAGGTTAGGTTAGGTAGTTTAGGTAGTCGAAAAACAATTAATTCATGAAAACTTGGCTTATTAGGCAAACCGAGCCTTGCATAGTAGGCTGAGAAGTGCGTTCTGGCTACTAGGTACGACATATGTATATATATATATATATATATATATATATATATATATATATATATATATATATATATATATATATATGTATATATCTATATATATATATATATATATATATATATATATATATATATATATATATATATATATAGATATATATATATATATATATATATATATATATATATATATATATATATATATATATATATATTGTGACGATAATCTCCTTCAAGAGATTGAGCCTGCTCTTCCCTCCATAATTACGTCTTCACAATTATATAAAAAGACTATGGAAGAAATGTCCAACAACGACAACAACACCAGCAAGGCTTGCCAGGGTGAGCAAAAACGTATGCAGCCAGCCACCTGGTCGAACTCCAACCACCAAACTACCCGTTGATCGCTACGGCTCCGCTGATTGGTCGCCGGTCTGGCTGCACCTGCCTCGCCCCCCCCCCCAATACTACCTGATGTCTGGGGTCGCCCCAACATCAGTCTCCAGAATGTTCAGTGCTTTCGTGGCCATCACACCTCCCAGCTAGACGTTAGCGTGTACTGAGAGAGGTGGTGGCTTTAAGCCAATATTCCAGCACCTCCCACTTAACTTTTGTATTGCACTTGTTATTTTGCCTTAACGTAACTTTTCATTTTGTCATTTAAGTATTCTTATTATTTTGATTCATTGATTTTATTATAAGAATTTGTTTGTGCATTATTTTCATGTTTTGATTTATTTAACGTAATTAAAATTTCATTGTTAAAGTTTACTTGTGTTTTGTGTGTCTTCTCCTTACCTTACCACAGACGAAGTTCCAGTTTTTCTATTTTTTTTTTATAACTATGTGACGAGGCCATACCCCTAGCCTTAAACAGCCGAACACCAACGCGTTACCGTCACAAGTTATATGGGGGCCTGTCCGGGATCTTCACTCAGGTACTGGTGCCAAGTGGTAATTTATGGTAAGCGTATTTAACTTTGTTAACGTAGCTTTACTATTTTTCATTCAATTTCATTTTTTATAAGGTGCGGTGTATTGTGCATTACGAGAGTAACATATAGTGAAGGTGAGACAACTTTGGATTACGTGGTGACTGTAGGCCGCAGTCATACTCTTAATTGGTCATCTCTCCCTCCTTGTTATTACTCGTATTTACCATCTATGTCCCTTGAATATTTCTCATTCTGACAGATCATCATATTGGTACCCTGGTACTGTGGTCTGCCCCGGGTCAAGAGTACCCAATCTTCTGCAATCTGACTGTAGGAGGACAAAGAGGGCCATAGTTCCTCTAGCTCGAACTTTAGTTGCTGAATTGGGACCTCAGCAGCAGTTCTCGTCACCAGTTGACACCTCGCACCCCTACACGTCAGTCAGAGATGATGATACATACAACGGTAGGGAATTAGCTTATTTTTTCAGAGCACAAAAGTTCGCTAATTCTGTAAGTATCATATTAAATTCAGTAGGAAAAACTTGCTTTATGTCCTATAGAGACTCGGCAAGGTATGCCTACATCCTTGGACTACCAATTTTACTTTTGAAGCATTTAACTGTTTCATTTGTTTTCGAAACTTTGTTTCATTTGTTAGTAGGATTTTCTTGCCCTTATTCTCTTACATGAGTACCGGGTACAAGATTTCCTGCGCCCTTGATTTAATTTAATCATTTAATATCTTTCACTTAACGTTAATTGTTAAAGATCACACAGGATAGGTACCAGTTGCCACGTTGTCCTGTTTCTGACATTTCATTATTGAACATTCGTGTACCTTTATTTGCTAATTTCACCATGTTTCGTCTCCAAGCTTTCCGTACAAATCCAGCAGGTGAAATAGGGACTTTAAGTCGTGCCAAGAGGACTGAATTACAAACTCTTGCACATGAGTATCAACTAGAAGTTCCCTACCAAGCCAACAAAAATGACCTACACAACCTGTTGCTGGATTACTATTTAGAGCAAGGTAAGATAGACTCTGAAACTCATGAAACTTACTATATTGCAGATAAACCTGACTTGGCAACGCTGAAACTCAAACTAGAGCTGGCCAAGATTGAACGTGAGCAGCAAAGGGAAGCCCTCGAACAACAAGAACGAGCAGCTGCCATACGGAGAGAAGAACAAGAACGTGAGATTGCCTTACTCCAGGAGCGGGAACGCGTACGGCTTGAAACCAAACAACGCGAGTTGGAGATGCAACGCGAACATGACAAGCAACAAGCGACTCTGGCTCTTGAGTGTCGTCAACGGGAATACACGTTGGAAACTTCACACCTCGCTCAACGCCAGCAAGCTACTGCCAATCTTCCCGTCAGTTTTAATATATCACATGCAAGTAAGTTAATGCCATCCTTTGTAGAAGCAGAAGTTGATGTGTTCTTTACCACCTTTGAAACCCTTGCTAATCAACTCAGTTGGCCTGTCGACCAATGGGCAACACTTCTCAGAGTCCATCTTACAGGTAGAGCTGCAGTCACACTCAGTACTTTGGCGTCTGAGAATGACTACTACACTCTGAAACAAGCAGTGTTAGACGCCTACCTACTTTCCACAGAAAGTTATAGAAGGAAATTCCGTGACCACCTGAAGGCAAGTACCACTACCTTCCTCGAGTTTGCTAACACGAAACGGAGGTATTTCATGAAATGGCTGGAAGCAGCACATGTCTCTACTTTTGCAGAACTCGTCAACCTGATGCTTGTTGAAGAATTCTTGAGACGTGTGCCACCTCCTGTCCGCCTCTACTTAGCAGATAAAGAAGAAACCGACTACCTGAAGTGTGCTAAGTCGGCTGACACTTACAGCCTCATCCACCGGCTGACACCCGAACCATCCTCCAGTAAGAAGTCGTGGTACAGTTACGAGAAGGTGAGCCCCGATCAAGCTGGTTCACAACTGTACTGCAAGTATTGTAGACTCTATGGACATACCATAGACAAGTGTGGTAAGTCTCAATACAAGGGAACCACTGACCAACAACGACCCAAACCAACTCCTCCTAAGTCCGGTAAGCCTGTGATGAATGTTGGTGTTGATGTTAATGATCTTTCTCTTTTCAGTAACCACCTGTATACTGGAACTGTCTCTGCCAACGGTTCAAATCCGGAGGGACGTTTCAAATTGAAGATCTTGAGGGACACAGCGGCTCTACAATCGATCATCTTGAAGTCGGCTGTGCCCAACATCGTCTACACCGGGGAAACAGTCTTCATCACTGACCTCACTGCTACCACTCCATACCCTCTCGCCAGAGTCCACCTGGATTGTCCCTACGTGAACGGGGAAGTCCAAGTCGCCGTCAGGGAAAAGCCTTTTCCCATGCCTGGAGTGCAACTTCTCCTAGGCAACGACTTGGCAGAAGACCTGCAACCGACCAACCTGATCGTCATGGACAAACCCCAGGTGTGTAACTCTGTGCCAATAAATCCTATTCTTGAGTATGTTCCAGCAGAGGTTCAAGAGAGTGATGAAGTTTCTCCTCCGGTTCTCGTGACCACCCGTGCACAAGCCGCACGTCCACAGCCAGCTGACTCTACTGCTACCGCTGTCCCTCAAGACCCTCAGAAACTACCCCCGCATCTGACCAAGTTGGAGTTCCGTAAGTTGCAGAGGGAAGATCTTACTTTAACACCATTGTTTTTCCAGGCTGAGACTCAACCCGACAGTATTCCTGGGTTCTTCCTAGAGAACGACTTGCTCTACCGCAGATATAGACCCAGTAAACTGAAGGAGGAGGACGATTGGGCCAACATCGAACAACTTGTGATTCCCACCAGCCTGCGGCCCACTATTCTACACCTGGCCCACGGAGCATTCTCCCACTACGGCTTCAACAAGACTTACCATGGGATTCGTCAAGACTACTACTGGCCAGGTATGGTAAATAACGTCAAACAGTACGTAAAACAGTGTCATACATGTCAGATGGCAGGCAAACCGAACGTCTCCATTCCCAGAGCACCACTGATTCCCATACAGGTGCCTGCGGAACCTTTCCACAGACTCATAATAGACTGTGTTGGTCCTTTACCTCGGACCAGTTCAGGTAACGCCTACATCCTAACCATCCTGTGTCCTACCACCAGATTTCCCATAGCAGTTCCAGTGAAGAACATCACGGCTGCTACGGTTATCAAACATCTATTGAAGATCTTCACACAATACGGATTTCCCAGGGAGATTCAAAGTGACTGTGGCACCAACTTCACCAGTGATCTCTTCAAAAGGACACTGGAGGAGTTCAACATCAAACAGGTATTGTCCAGCCCCTATCATCCTGCTTCACAGGGTTCTCTTGAACGTAGTCATCAGACCATCAAAGCACTCTTGAAAAAGTTTTGTAGTGAAACCTCGAAGGATTGGGATAAGCAGATTGACCTAATAATGTGTATTTTCAGAAGTCTCCCCAATGAGTCCCTAGGAGTATCTCCTTATGAGATGCTCTACGGCCGTAAGTGCCGTACTCCCCTTAAGGCTTTCAAAGACTCTCTCAGAGATGCCACCTTCAGTGAGCATCAGAATGTGCCCCAGTTTCTTCAAAACCTTCAGCACATTCTAGAGAGAGTCCACCGCTTTGCCCATGATAATCTATTGAAAGCCCAGGTGAGAATGAAGACTCATTACGACCAGACCAGCAAAGTAAGAAAATTCAAGCCGGGAGACTTCGTCCTTGCCTATTTTCCTATCCCAGGTTCACCTTTACAAAACAAATTTTCAGGACCCTACTGCGTCAAAGAGTGCAGGAATAATAATAATTATGTGATAGAGACTCCAGATAGGCGGCGGAAGACCCAGCTGTGCCACGTCAACCTCCTGAAGCAATATAATGGTACTCCTCCCACTGTCTTGACTAACTATTCCACATTCACAGAACCCTACATCCACAGTGAGACCTTCCCAGCTTCTCCTCCCGAAAGCACTGACAAGGAGTCAGCGCTTTCTAATTCCGAAATCCTTAATGATCTTCCCAAATACTTTCAGGATAATCATAGTGCACCTCTCGTCAAGATCTTCAGAGAACATCAAGAGTTGTTCAGAGATGATCCCCAAGAGTGTAATGTTACCCAGCACGACATCCAACTGCTCCCCGACACCCGGCCGATTCGTCAACCCTTCTACCGAATCAGCCCGAGCAAGAAGGAAGTCATGCGTGCTGAGGTGCAATACCTCTTGGATCATGGACTGGCTACACCTTGTGAGTCCCCCTGGGCCTCACCCTGTATCTTGGTGCCCAAACCCCAAGGTAAGGTGCGGTTGTGCACTGACTATCGTAAACTGAACTCTGTCACTGTCAAGGATGCTTACCCCTTGCCAAGGATAGATGACATCCTTGATGCCATTGGTAGTGCCCAGTACTTGTCCCAAGTGGACTTGCTTAAGGGGTACTATCAAGTGTGTCTAACGGAGCGCGCTAAAGAGATATCTGCCTTCATCACTCCTTTTGGACTTTTCAGATATGAACGCCTTCCTTTCGGACTATGTAATGCCCCGGCCACCTTTCAAAGAGCTGTCAACCGTGTCATCCAGGGCTTGGATAACACATACGCCTACCTGGACGATATCGTCGTAGCCTCCAACTCCTGGAGTGAACATCTGCTCCAGCTGCGACGTCTGTTCTCCAAGCTCCTGACAGCCGGCCTCACCATCAACCTGGGCAAGTCCACTTTCGCGAAAGGTAAAGTGCGTTATCTGGGTCATGTTATTGGGAGTGGCAGCATAGCTCCGTTAGACTCACACACTCAAGCCATCCTACAGTATCCACAGCCTACCACCAGGAAGCAGCTCCTGCGCTTCCTTGGTCTTGCCTCTTACTACCGTAGGTTTGTGAGGAATTTCAGTACAGTCGCCACACCTCTAATTCTATTAACCAGTCCCAAGCAACGGTATAATTGGACCATGCAGCAAACCGTTGCTTTCGAACAACTCAAATTCCTCCTCTGTTCTAACCCCATTCTCGCCTCTCCAGATATCACCAAGCCTTTCGTCCTTCATGTCGACGCCAGTGGTACCGGCGTTGGTGGTGTCCTGATGCAACTACGAGGCGAGGAGGTTCTACCTGTCAGCTACTACAGCTACAAACTGAAACCACACCAGAGGAACTACAGCACTATTGAAAAGGAGCTACTATCCATCGTCCTGAACCTCCAACACTTCGCTCCGTACCTACAAGGCGCCAGGTCTACCACCATCTTCTCAGACCACAACCCTCTCCGCTTCCTACATCAAGCCCAATTCACCAACCAGCGTCTTCTACGATGGGCTCTGTATTTACAAGACTTCAACCTGGAGATCCGCTATATCAAGGGTTCTGACAACACCATAGCCGATGCCCTCTCCAGAGTTTATGAAGTAGAAGCAACTCCATCCATTACTCCACCACATAACGACGTACTTCTTCCAGAACCGCAGGCTTCGGGGGAGAGTTGTGACGATAATCTCCTTCAAGAGATTGAGCCTGCTCTTCCCTCCATAATTACGTCTTCACAATTATATAAAAAGACTATGGAAGAAATGTCCAACAACGACAACAACACCAGCAAGGCTTGCCAGGGTGAGCAAAAACGTATGCAGCCAGCCACCTGGTCGAACTCCAACCACCAAACTACCCGTTGATCGCTACGGCTCCGCTGATTGGTCGCCGGTCTGGCTGCACCTGCCTCGCCCCCCCCCCAATACTACCTGATGTCTGGGGTCGCCCCAACATCAGTCTCCAGAATGTTCAGTGCTTTCGTGGCCATCACACCTCCCAGCTAGACGTTAGCGTGTACTGAGAGAGGTGGTGGCTTTAAGCCAATATTCCAGCACCTCCCACTTAACTTTTGTATTGCACTTGTTATTTTGCCTTAACGTAACTTTTCATTTTGTCATTTAAGTATTCTTATTATTTTGATTCATTGATTTTATTATAAGAATTTGTTTGTGCATTATTTTCATGTTTTGATTTATTTAACGTAATTAAAATTTCATTGTTAAAGTTTACTTGTGTTTTGTGTGTCTTCTCCTTACCTTACCACAGACGAAGTTCCAGTTTTTCTATTTTTTTTTTATAACTATGTGACGAGGCCATACCCCTAGCCTTAAACAGCCGAACACCAACGCGTTACCGTCACAATATATATATATATATATTATTAAATATGACCGAAAAATTAAATATGACCGTTTTCGGTCATATTTAATAATATATGTCTACAGGAAAGACTCCTACCAAAATATACTAATATATATATATATATATATATATATATATATATATATATATATATATATATATATATGTCTATATATATATATATATATATATATATATATATATATGCGAACAAGCCTGAATGATCCCCAGGACTATATGCGAATGAAAACTCACACCCCAGAAGTGACTCGAACCCATACTCCCAGAAGCAACGCAACTGGTAACTACAGGGCGCCTTAATCCGCTTGACCATCACGGCCGTCAAAAGGAAGTGATAGCCGAGGCTATTTGAGCCACTTCCCCGACGGCAACTCGGATGGTAATCTTGGGCATAGCATTTCACCAAATCACCTCATTCTTTGGGGCACACGTGAGGAACACAAATGCGAACAAGCTTGAATGGTCCCCAGGACTATATGCGAATGAAAACTCACACCCCAGAAGTGACTCGAACCCATACTCCCAGAAGCAACGCAACTGGTAACTACAGGGCGCCTTAATCCGCTTGACCATCACGGCCGTCCAAGATTACCATCCGAGTTGCCGTCGGGGAAGTGGCTCAAATAGCCTCGGCTATCACTTCCTTTTGACGGCCGTGATGGTCAAGCGGATTAAGGCGCCCTGTAGTTACCAGTTGCGTTGCTTCTGGGAGTATGGGTTCGAGTCACTTCTGGGGTGTGAGTTTTCATTCGCATATAGTCCTGGGGACCATTCAGGCTTGTTCGCATTTGTGTTCCTCACGTGTGCCCCAAAGAATGAGGTGATTTGGTGAAATGCTATGCCCAAGATTACCATCCGAGTTGCCGTCGGGGAAGTGGCTCAAATAGCCTCGGCTATCACTTCCTTTTGACGGCCGTGATGGTCAAGCGGATTAAGGCGCCCTGTAGTTACCAGTTGCGTTGCTTCTGGGAGTATGGGTTCGAGTCACTTCTGGGGTGTGAGTTTTCATTTTCATATATATATATATATATATATATATATATATATATATATATATATATATATATATATATATATATATATATATATATATATATATACTTGCTCCAGGAGCAAGGAGCAAGCCTAGGCCTCACCCTGAACCCTTCCAAGTGCGAAATAACCTCCACCAACCAGCACATAATAGAGCAAATAAAGGTTGTTTTGCCTGACATTCATACAACCAACCCTGAGGACAGCACACTTCTAGGTGCTCCTCTTGGAAGGAATGCCATCGACGGGGTCCTTGGTAACAAGATCACTGACCTGAAGAGGATGAACGAGAGGATTGAAGACATCGATGCTCATGATGCACTTTACCTCCTCACCAGATGCTTGTCCCTTCCCAGGCTGACCTACTTTCTAAGATGTTCGCCATCTTTCAACAATATTAAATTAGAAGAGTATGACAGCTTGCTGAAATCAACACTAGAAAAAGCCCTCAATCTTTCCCTCAGCGACTCACAGTGGAAACAGGCCTCCCTTCCTGTCAGACTCGGGGGCCTTGGCGTGCGCACAACAACACAAATTGCTGTACCAGCGTTCCTGTCCTCTTCAGTGGGGTCTGACAACTTGGTGAAGGAAATCCTACCTGAGCACCTAGTTCAACAGGCACGGGTGCATGATCCCAGCTTCACAGACTGCACAACCAAATGGGTCTCTCTCGCAGGACCTGCACCCCAACCACCGCCTTCTGAAGCCCATAAGCAATCCAGCTGGGATCGCCCTATTGCCGACCAAGAAGCTGCAACTTTGCTAGAAGCTGCGACAACACCACATGACACTGCCCGACTTAGAGCTGTAGCAGCTCCCCATGCAGGTGATTTCCTATTAACAACCCCAATGTCAGCAACCGGCACCCGTCTCACACTGCAGGCCCTCCGAATTGCCGTGGCTCTCCGCCTAGCTGCCCCAATCCACACCGAATACAGGTGTATTTGCGGCGAGGCAGAGGCCGACAGATATGGACGGCATGGCCTTCTTTGCCAAAGGTCGGGAGGATGGCATGCAAGACACGGCGAGGTTATTGAGATTATTAAGAGAAGCCTTACCACAGCCGGTTGTCCAGCAGAGAGAGAGCCCCGTTACCTAATGTCCCGCAACTCTGATGAGCCTGTCGGTCGCCCAGACGGAATTACGGTGAACCCCTGGAAGAATGGTAGACAGTTGGTGTGGGACTACACTTGCGTTGCAACTTTAGCCAATACCTATGTTGACTTCAGTGCTACACAAGCAGGAGGAGCTGCCAATCACCGGGAAGCGGCCAAGTCACGTAAATACAGAGACCTTGAGCACAACTACAATTTTGTCCCCATTGCCTCAGAGACACTTGGTGCCTGGGGTAAAAGTGCTGCTAGCTTTTTGAAGGAGTTGGGGTCTAAGCTAATCAAAACAACTAGAGACCCTAGAGCTGCCAGTTTTCTTTTTCAGCGCTTTAGTGTGGCAATCCAGAGAGGAAATGCTCACTGCATCCACGGTTCCTGCCCGCCATCTGAGGAGCTGGAGGAGCTGTTCAACTTGTGACAAGCAGCCTTGTACCCTGCATGTAATCAATATTGTAACTTTTTTTTGTGCAATGACATTTTCAAATAAAGTTAGATAAATATACACACTTAACAAAAGAATAGGGGTGGTAGGAGAAGAAAATATCAAAGTGTTCAGTGAGGATCCACAAGGTCTTCTCTGAGTACTCTTTATTTTCTTCTCCGAGGCTATGGGTCCCTACACTTGCACCAGAAGTGGTACCCCTTCTAGGTTAAAAAATATATATATATATATATATATATATATATATATATATATATATATATATATATATATATATATATATATATATATATATATATATATATATATATATATATATATATTATTAAATATGACCGAAAAAGTAAGATTAATAATTCTAACACGAATTTTCTCAATCTTTCGTACATTCCTTTTCACTGTTGGTGGTAATTCAAAAATCAATTCTCCAAAATTAATTTTTATTTCTAGTCTGACGCGACACTTGAGCGCATTTTGTAAAACTTATTACATTTTCAAAGACTTTAGTTTACACATACACAACTGAATAGAACTTACACATCTCCGATTTGTTTATATCTACATTTGAGTGAGGTGGATAGGGTGAGGTGGTATTAATAGGGTATTAAATTCATCAACACAAGACAGAACACGAAACAATGGGTATTGAATGGAAGTGATTGTAGAAAGCGTATTGGTCCATATTTCTTGATGCTTCTATATTGGAGCGGAGTCTTGAGGTGGGTAGAATATATTTGTGCATTAATTGGCTGTTGATTGCTGGTGTTGACTTTTTAATGTGTAGTGCCTCGCAAACGTCAAGCCGTCTGCTATCGCTGTATCTATCGATGATTTCTGTGTTGTTTACTAGGATTTCTCTGGCGATGGTTTGGTTGTGGGAAGAGATTATATGTTCCTTAATGGAGCCCTGTTGCTTATGCATCGTTAAACACCTAGAAAGAGATGTTGTTGTCTTGCCTATATACTGGGTTTTTTGGAGCTTACAGTCCCCAAGAGGGCATTTGAAGGCATAGACGACGTTGGTCTCTCTTAAAGCGTTCTGCTTTGTGTCTGGAGAGTTTCTCATGAGTAGGCTGGCCGTTTGTCTGGTTTTATAGTAAATCGTCAGTTGTATCCTCTGATTTTTTTCTGTAGGGATAACGTTTCTATTAACAATATCTTTCAGGACCCTTTCCTCCCTTTTATGAGGTGTGGAAAAGAAGTTCCTGTAAAATAGTCTAATAGGGGGTATAGGTGTTGTGTTAGTTGTCTCTTCAGAGGTTGCATGGCGTTTCACTTTTCTTCTAATGATGTCTTCGACGAAACCATTGGAGAAGCCGTTGTTGACTAGGACCTGCCTTACCCTACAGAGTTCTTCGTCGACTTGCTTCCATTCTGAGCTGTGGCTGAGAGCACGGTCGACATATGCGTTAACAACACTCCTTTTGTACCTGTCTGGGCAGTCGCTGTTGGCATTTAGGCACATTCCTATGTTCGTTTCCTTAGTGTAGACTGCAGTGTGGAAACCTCCGGAAATTCTGTTGACGACATATTCGACCTCGAGACACAAAAGAAGGTCACTACCAAAGAAACCTCACAAGCAGAACTTATTGCGGAAGGAGGAAAGAATCGAGGCAATTACAGAAGCACCATACTGTCCCCCGAGCTCAAAGCGGCAGCTAAAAGCCTTCGTGAGAACAAGGAGCTAGTTGTCAGGAGAGGTGACAAGTCGCCAATATATGTCATTCTTAAAAAAGACGAATATCTGGCGAAAATGAACCTCATACTCTCTGACCAAACTAAATTCCAAAGGGCAACGAAGGACACTACAGCCGAATTGAAAGCAAAGGTCAACAAACTGATTGTAACTGTGAACGCCAAGAAATCCGGACTCCACCTGTCAAAGATTATTGGGGAATATAAACCTGGATATGGGTATGGAAATGTCAAGACACACAAGCCTGGAAACCCACTTCGGCCAATCATTAGCCAGATACCTACACCCACGTACAGACTGGCGAAGCGACTCAACGGCATGCTGACTCCTTATGTCCCTTGCGCCTTCAGCCTGAAGTCCCCAAAAGAATTTGTTGACTTACTGCGGGGCACACGGGCCACAGGGATAAGAGCCTCGTTGGACGTAGAATCACTGTTCACCAACGTACCTGTGGACGAGAAAATCGGGATGATAGCCGACAGAGTGTATCGTGATCCAGCCTGTACTCCTCTTGACATACCAGAGAATATTCTAAGGAAACTACTCCAAGCTTGTACTAAAGAGGCACCCTTCTTGAGCCCGGATGGGCACATGTATAAGCAAGTAGATGGGGTCGCCATGGGTTCTCCCCTAGGTGTCCTGTTTGCAAACTTCTACATGGGTACCATCGAGCAAAAAGTCTTAGTCGACATGAACTTGAAACCGGCCATATACTGCAGGTATGTTGACGACATTTTTACACAGGTACCTGATGTCAGACATCTGCAGGATCTGAAGGAGGCGTTTGAGCAGAGTTCCGTGCTACGCTTCACTTACGAGATGGAAAAGGATGGGAAGCTGCCCTTTCTAGATGTAACAGTCATGGAAAAGAGCGGAGGTTTCCACACTGCAGTCTACACTAAGGAAACGAACATAGGAATGTGCCTAAATGCCAACAGCGACTGCCCAGACAGGTACAAGAGAAGTGTTGTTAACGCATATGTCGACCGTGCTCTCAGCCACAGCTCAGAATGGAAGGAAGTCGACGAAGAACTCTATAGGATAAGGCAGGTCCTAGTCAACAACGGCTTCTCTAATGGTTTCGTCGAAGACATCATAAGAAGGAAAGTGAATCGCCATGCAACCTCTGAAGAGACAACTAACACAACACCTATACCCCCTATTAGACTAGTTTACAGGAACTTCTTTTCCACAGCTCATAAAACGGAGGAAAGGGTCCTGAAAGATATTGTTAATAGAAACGTTATCCCTACAGAAAAAAATCAGAGGATACAACTGACGATTTACTATAAAACCAGAAAAACGGCCAGCCTACTCACGAGAAACTCTCCAGACACAAAGCAGAACGCTTTAAGAGAGACCAACGTCGTCTATGCCTTCAAATGCCCTCTTGGGGACTGTAAGCTCCAAAAAACCCAGTACATAGGCAAGACAACAACATCTCTTTCTAGGCGTTTAACGATGCATAAGCAACAGGGCTCCATTAAGGAACATATAATCTCTTCCAACAACCAAATCATCGCCAGAAAAATCCTAGTAAACAACACAGAAATCATCGATAGATACAGCGATGGCAGACGGCATGACGTTTGCGAGGCACTACACATTAAAAAGTCAACACCAGCAATCAACAGCCAATTAATGCACAACTATATTCTACCCACCTCAAGACTCCACTCCAATATAGAAGCATCAAGAAATATGGACCAATAGGCTTTCTACAATCACTTCTATTCAATACCCAGTGCTTCGTGTTCTGTCTTGTGTTGATGAATTTAATACCCTATTAAATACCACCTCACTCAAATGTAGATATAAACAAATCGGAGATGTGTAAGTTCTATTCAGTTGTGTATGTGTATCTAAAGTCTTTGAAAATGTAATAAGTTTTACGAAACGCGCTCAAGTGTCGCGTCAGACTAGAAAAAAAATTAATTTTGGAGAATTGATTTTTGAATTACCACCAACAGTGAAAAGAAATGTACGAAAGATTGAGAAAATTCGTGTTAGAATTATTAATCCTACTTTTTCGGTCATATTTAATAATATATGTCTACAGGAAAGACTGCTACCAAAATATACTAATATATATATATTATATATATATATATATATATATATATATATATATATATATATATATATATATATATATATATATATACATATATATATATATATATACATATATATATATATATATATATATATATATATATATATATATATATATATATATATATATATATATATATATATATATATATATATATATATATATATATATATATATATATTTCATTGAATATGACAGCATATTCTGTATTTATTATTTTCTGGTTTAGGGCTTCTATCCCTCTAACTATTTTCTTAGCATCAGGGCTTAATTGAAATAGGAGTTCTCCAAAACTCATTTTCGTACTTTTAAGGTGAAGAAAAGAAGTGATTTACTATAGAGTGTATTACACTTATTTGTATAATTTGCACGACGTTTCGAACCTCCATGGTTCATTCTCAAGTGAACAGATCTTACAATACTAGTTGATTTTATACCCGCATTAGGTCAGGTGATAATACAATGAAGGTGAAAACATGGGGGGATACATAAGGGATAAACATAGGGGCTGCAGAAGGCTTATTGGCCCATACGAGGCATCTCCTATCTAAACACAAAGATTAATCCAGTGTAATTGGCCTGTTATGTTGGACATTGTCTTCTGTGTTGGCATCGATATGTTCTTGTCTTGTCCTTACTCTCATGGTGGGTAGAGTAAATAGTTCCGTGATTTGGGTGTTCATGGTAGGTCGCTCTATTCTTATGTGAATTGCCTCAAGAATTTGTAATCTTCTTGAATCTTGGGTTTTGTCTATTATGCAAGTATTCTTGTTCAACATTTCTCTTGTTAGAGTAATGTCATGGGCTTGTCTCATGTGATTCCTAGGGGCACCAGATTGAAGATGGCATGTCAAACGCCTCGTCAGCTTGGTCGACGTCATACCTATGTACTTACATTGAAGGTTACATCCTTCGTGGGGGCAAGTGTACATGTATACAACGCTTGACTGCTGTAGAGGGTTCTCCGTCGGCTTCGGGCTGTTTTTGATAAGGAAGTTCGGAAGTCTTCTTGGTTTTGTAGAATATTATCAGGTTTATGTTTTGGTTAGGAGTAGTGCTTTTTACTCCTTTACGGATTATTTCTTTCATTATTCTTTCCTCTTTTATATGTTCACTGTGCATGGTTGATTTGTAATATAATTTTATTGGGGGTGTTGTGGTTTCTGTTCTAGGTTCTGAATTATACCAACGGTCCAAGTGTCTTCTTATAGCAGCGTTTATTTCCGCGTTGCTATATCCGTTGTTCACCAATACCTGAGTTACTCTTTCAAACTCTCTACTCACGTTGCTCCATTCAGAGCAGTGGGTAATCGCTCGACGAATATAAGCATTGAGAACACTGGCTTTGTATCTTTGGGGGCACTCACTTCTACCGTTCAGGCATAATCCTATGTTGGTGGGCTTGGTATATACGTTGGTGCTTAAAGAGGTTCCTGTTTTTGTTATTAGTACATCCAAGAATGGCAGACTGTTATTTTCACTATTTTCATGTGTAAATCGGAGTACTGACTCTCTCTCTAGGTGTCTTTTTAGGTCAATTAGTTCATCTGAGTCTTTTACTATTACGAATATGTCATCTACATAACGGCAGTATACAGTTGGTTTTTGTCTGCTACTGAAGACCCTATCTTCGATGGTTCCCATATAAAAATTAGCAAATAAAACTCCTAAGGGGGAGCCCATTGCTACTCCGTCTATTTGTAAATACATGTCTCCTTGTGGACTGATGAAAGGGGCTTCCTTTGTACATGCTTCGAGAAGACTTTTCAAGTGTGGCTCAGGTATGTCTAATTTGGGGGTGCTCTCGTCTCTGTATACTCTGTCCAGTATCATTCCTATGGTTGTGTCGACTGGGACGTTGGTAAAAAGGGATTCAACGTCCAGGGAAGCGATGATTCCATCGGGCTGGGTAGATTTGATCAATTCCTAGGAATATCGCTTCCCTGGACGTTGAATCCCTTTTTACCAACGTCCCAGTCGACACAACCATAGGAATGATACTGGACAGAGTATACAGAGACGAGAGCACCCCCAAATTAGACATACCTGAGCCACACTTGAAAAGTCTTCTCGAAGCATGTACAAAGGAAGCCCCTTTCATCAGTCCACAAGGAGACATGTATTTACAAATAGACGGAGTAGCAATGGGCTCCCCCTTAGGAGTTTTATTTGCTAATTTTTATATGGGAACCATCGAAGATAGGGTCTTCAGTAGCAGACAAAAACCAACTGTATACTGCCGTTATGTAGATGACATATTCGTAATAGTAAAAGACTCAGATGAACTAATTGACCTAAAAAGACACCTAGAGAGAGAGTCAGTACTCCGATTTACACATGAAAATAGTGAAAATAACAGTCTGCCATTCTTGGATGTACTAATAACAAAAACAGGAACCTCTTTAAGCACCAACGTATATACCAAGCCCACCAACATAGGATTATGCCTGAACGGTAGAAGTGAGTGCCCCCAAAGATACAAAGCCAGTGTTCTCAATGCTTATATTCGTCGAGCGCTTACCCACTGCTCTGAATGGAGCAACGTGAGTAGAGAGTTTGAAAGAGTAACTCAGGTATTGGTGAACAACGGATATAGCAACGCGGAAATAAACGCTGCTATAAGAAAACACTTGGACCGTTGGTATAATTCAGAACCTAGAACAGAAACCACAACACCCCCAATAAAATTATATTACAAATCAACCATGCACAGTGAACATATAAAAGAGGAAAGAATAATGAAAGAAATAATCCGTAAAGGAGTAAAAAGCACTACTCCTAACCAAAACATAAACCTGATAATATTCTACAAAACCAAGAAGACTTCCGAACTCCTTATCAAAAACAGCCCGAAGCCGACGGAGAACCCTCTACAGCAGTCAAGCGTTGTATACATGTACACTTGCCCCCACGAAGGATGTAACCTTCAATGTAAGTACATAGGTATGACGTCGACCAAGCTGACGAGGCGTTTGACATGCCATCTTCAATCTGGTGCCCCTAGGAATCACATGAGACAAGCCCATGACATTACTCTAACAAGAGAAATGTTGAACAAGAATACTTGCATAATAGACAAAACCCAAGATTCAAGAAGATTACAAATTCTTGAGGCAATTCACATAAGAATAGAGCGACCTACCATGAACACCCAAATCACGGAACTATTTACTCTACCCACCATGAGAGTAAGGACAAGACAAGAACATATCGATGCCAACACAGAAGACAATGTCCAACATAACAGGCCAATTACACTGGATTAATCTTTGTGTTTAGATAGGAGATGCCTCGTATGGGCCAATAAGCCTTCTGCAGCCCCTATGTTTATCCCTTATGTATCCCCCCATGTTTTCACCTTCATTGTATTATCACCTGACCTAATGCGGGTATAAAATCAACTAGTATTGTAAGATCTGTTCACTTGAGAATGAACCATGGAGGTTCGAAACGTCGTGCAAATTATACAAATAAGTGTAATACACTCTATAGTAAATCACTTCTTTTCTTCACCTTAAAAGTACGAAAATGAGTTTTGGAGAACTCCTATTTCAATTAAGCCCTGATGCTAAGAAAATAGTTAGAGGGATAGAAGCCCTAAACCAGAAAATAATAAATACAGAATATGCGGTCATATTCAATGAAACATGTTTGAAAGAAAACCTGCTGCCAGTATACACCAATATATATATATATATATATATATATATATATATATATATATATATATATATATATATATATATATATATATATATATATATATATATATATATATATATATTTTTTTTTAAACCTAGAAGGGGTACCACCTTTGGTGCAAGTGCAGCGACCCATAGCCTTGGAGAAGAAAATAAAGAGTACTCAGAGAAGACCTTGTGGATCCTCACTGAACACTTTGATATTTTCTTCTCCTACCACCCCTATTCTTTTGGTATGTGTGTATATTTATCTAACTTTATTTGAAAATGTCATTACACAAAAAAAGTTACAATATTGATTACATGCAGGGTGCAAGGCTGCTTGTCACAAGTTGTACAGCTCTTCCAGCTCCTCAGATGGCGGGCAGGAACCATGGATGCAGTGAGCATTTCCTCTCTGGATTGCCACACTAAGGCGCTGAAAAAGAAAACTGGCAGCTCTAGGGTCTCTAGTTTTTTCGATTAGCTTAGACCCCAACTCCTTCAAAAAGCTAGCAGCACTTTTACCCCAGGCACCAAGTGTCTCTGAGGCAATGGGGACAAAATTGTAGTGGTGCTCAAGGTCTCTGTATTTACGTGACTTGGCCGCTTCCCGGTGATTGGCAGCTCCTTCTGCTTGTGTAGCACTGAAGTCAACATAGGTATTGGCTAAAGTTGAAACGCATGTGTAGTCCCACACCAACTGTCTACCATTCTTCCAGGGGTTCACCGTGATTCCGTCTGGGCGACCGACAGGCTCATCAGAGTTGCGGGACATTAGGTAACGGGGCTCTCTCTCTGCTGGACAACCGGCTGTGGTAAGGCTTCTCGTAATAATGTCATTGACCTCGCCGAGTCTTGCATGCCATCCTCCTGTCCTTTGGCAGAGAAGGCCATGCCGTCCGTATCTGTCGGCCTCTGCCTCGCCGCAAATACACCTGTATTCGGTGTGGATTGGGGCAGCGAGGCGGAGAGCCACGGCAATTCGGAGGGCCTGAGGTGTGAGACGGGTGCCAGGTTGCTGACATTGGGGTTGCTAATAGGAAATCACCTGCATGGGGAGCTGCTACAGCCCTAAGTCGGGCAGTGTCATGTGGTGTTGTCGCAGCTTCTAGCAAAGTCGCAGCTTCTTTGTCGGCAATGGGGCTATCCCAGCTGGATTGCTTATGGGCTTCAGAAGGCGGTGGTTGGGGTGCGGTGGTTGAAGGCGTTGTTGGGGTTGGTGTATATATATATACACACACACATATATATATATATATATATATATATATATATATATATATATATATATATATATATATATATATATATATATATATATACATACATATATATATATATGTCGTACCTAGTAGCCAGAACGCACTTCTCGGCCTACTATGCAAGGCCCGATTTGCCTAATAAGCCAAGTTTTCATGAATTAATTGCTTTTCGACTACCTAACCTACCTAACCTAACCTAACCTAACTTTTTCGGCTACCTAACCTAACCTAACCTATAAAGATAGGTTAGGTAGGGTTGGTTAGGTTAGGTCATATATCTACGTTAATTTTAACTCCAATAAAAAAAAATTGACCTCTTACATAATGAAATAGGTTGCTTTATCATTGCATAAGAAAAAAATTATAGAAAATATATTAATTCATGAAAACTTGGCTTATTAGGCAAATTGGGCCTTGCATTGTAGGCTGAAAAGTGAGTTCTGGCTACTAGGTACGACATATATATATATATATATATATATATATATATATATATATATATATATATATATATATATATATATATATATATATAATATATATATATATATATATATATATATATATATATATATATTTATATATATATATATATATATATATATATATTACAATCACAGTTGTAACTCAAATTAAAAAAAATTGACCTCATACATAATGAAATTGGTAACTTTATCATTTCATAAGAAAGAATTAGAGAAAATATAATATTTCAGGAAAACTTGGCTTATTAGGCAAATCAGCCTTGCATAGTAGGCCGAGAAGTGCGTTCTGGCTACTAGGTATGACATATATATATTTATATATAACTACACTTGTGGGACTACAAGTGTGGGACTACACATGCGTTTCAACTTTAGCCAATACCTATGTTGACTTCAGTGTTGCAAAAGCAGGAGGAGCTGCCAATCACCGGGAAGCGGCCAAGTCACGTAAATACAGAGACCTTGAGCACCACTACAATTTTGTCCCCATTGCCTCAGAGACACTTGGTGCCTTGGGTAAAAGTGCTGCTAGCTTTTTGAAGGAGTTGGGGTCTAAGCTAATCGAAACAACTAGAGACCCTAGAGCTGCCAGTTTTTTTTTTCAGCGCCTTAGTGTGGCAATCCAGAGAGGGAATGCTCACTGCATTCATGGTTCCTGCCCGCTATCTGAGGAGCTGGAGGAGCTGTTCAACTTGTGACAAGCAGCCTTGTACCCTGCATGTAATCAATATTGTAACTTTTTTTGTATAATGACATTTTCAAATAAAGTTAGATAAATATACACACATACCAAAAGAATAGGGGTGGTAGTTGAAGAAAATATCAAAGTGTTCAGTGAGGATCCACAAGGTCTTCTCTGAGTACTCTTTATTTTCTTCTCCGAGGCAATGGGTCCCTACACTTGCACCAGAGGTGGTACCCTTTCTAGGTTTATATATATATATATATATATATATATATGTCGTACCTAGTAGCCAGAACGCACTTCTCAGCCTACTATGCAAGGCCCGATTTGTCTATTAAGCCAAGTTTTCTTGAACTAATCTACTTTCTCTAATTTTTTTCTTATGAAATGATAAAGCTACCCATTTCATTATGTATGAGGTCAATTTTTTTTATTGTAGTTAAAATTAACGTAGATATATGACAGAACCTAACCAACCTTACCTAACCTATCTTTATAGGTTAGGTTAGGTTAGGTAGCTGAAAAAGTTAGGTTAGGTTAGGTTAGGTAAGTTAGGTAGTCGAAAAAAAATTAATTCATGAAAACTTGGCTTATTAGGCAAATCGGGCCTTGAATAGTAGGCTGAGAAGTGCGTTCTGGCTACCAGGTACGACATATATATATATATATATATATATATATATATATATATATATATATATATATATATATATATATATATATATATATATATATATATATATATATATATATATATATATATATATATATATATATATATATATATATATATATATATATATATATATATATATATATATATATATATATATATATATATATATATATATATTATTAAATATGACCGAAAAAGTAAGATTAATAATTCTAACACGAATTTTCTCAATCTTTCGTACATTACGCTTCACTGTTGGAGGTAAATCAAAAATCACTTCTCCAAAATTCATTTTTATTTCTAGTCTGACGCGACACGGGCGCGTTTCGTAAAACTTATTACATTTTCAAAGACTTCACAAATACACAACTGATTAGAACTTGCGTTTCTCTGATTTTATATCTACATTTGAGTGAGGTGGGAAGGATGATGTGGCATTAACACAAGACAGAACACTAGGGGATATTAATAGGGTATTAAAAGTATCAACACAAGACAGAACAGAAACAATGGGTATTGAATAGAAGTGTTTGTAGAAAGCCTATTGGTCCATATTTCTTGATGCTTCTATATTGGAGCGGAGTCTTGAGGTGGGTAGAATATAGTTGTGCAATAATTGACTGTTGATTGCTGGTGTTGACTTCTTGATGTGTAGTGCCTCGCAAACGTCAAGCCGCCTGCTATCGCTGTATCTATCGATGATTTCTGTGTTGTTTACTAGGATTTCTCTGGCGATGGTTTGGTTATGGGAAGAGATTATATGTTCCTTAATGGAGCCCTGTTGCTTATGCATCGTTAAACGCCTAGAAAGAGATGTTGTTGTCTTGCCTATATACTGGGTTTTTTGGAGCTTACAGTCCCCAAGTGGGCATTTGAAGGCATAGACGACGTTAGTCTCTTTTAAAGCGTTCTGTTTTGTGCCTGGAGAGTTTCTCATGAGTAGGCTGGCCGTTTTTCTGGTTTTATAGTAAATCGTCAGTTGTATCCTCTGATTTTTGTCTGTAGGGATAACGTTTCTATTAACAATATCTTTCAGGACCCTTTCCTCCGTTTTATGAGCTGAGGAAAAGAAGTTCCTGTAAAATAGTCTAATAGGGGGTATAGGTGTTGTGTTAGTTGTCTCTTCGGAGGTTGCATGGCTTTTCACTTTCCTTCTTATGATGTCTTCGATGAAACCATTGGAGAAGCCGTTATTGACTAGGACCTGCCTTACCCTACAGAGTTCTTCGTCGACTTGCTTCCATTCTGAGCTGTGGCTGAGAGCACGGTCGACGTATGCGTTAACAACACTCCTCTTGTACCTGTCAGGGCAGTCGCTGTTGGCATTTAGGCACATTCCTATGTTTGTTTCCTTAGTGTAGACTGCAGTGTGGAAACCTCCGCTCTTTACCATGACTGTTACATCTAGAAAAGGCAGCTTCCCATCCTTTTCCGTCTCGTAAGTGAAACGCAGCACGGAACTCTGCTCAAATGCCTCCTTCAGCTCCTGCAGATGTCTGACATCAGGAGGCATTTGAAGGCATCTGAAGGAGGCATTTGAGCAGAGTTCCGTGCTGCGTTTCACTTACGAGACGGAAAAGGATGGGAAGCTGCCTTTTCTAGATGTAACAGTCATGGAAAAGAGCGGAGGTTTCCACACTGCAGTCTACACTAAGGAAACAAACATAGGAATGTGCCTAAATGCCAACAGCGACTGCCCTGACAGGTACAAGAGGAGTGTTGTTAACGCATACGTCGACCGTGCTCTCAGCCACAGCTCAGAATGGAAGCAAGTCGACGAAGAACTCTGTAGGGTAAGGCAGGTCCTAGTCAATAACGGCTTCTCCAATGGTTTCATCGAAGACATCATAAGAAGGAAAGTGAAAAGCCATGCAACCTCCGAAGAGACAACTAACACAACACCTATACCCCCTATTAGACTATTTTACAGGAACTTCTTTTCCTCAGCTCATAAAACGGAGGAAAGGGTCCTGAAAGATATTGTTAATAGAAACGTTATCCCTACAGACAAAAATCAGAGGATACAACTGACGATTTACTATAAAACCAGAAAAACGGCCAGCCTACTCATGAGAAACTCTCCAGGCACAAAACAGAACGCTTTAATAGAGACTAACGTCGTCTATGCCTTCAAATGCCCACTTGGGGACTGTAAGCTCCAAAAAACCCAGTATATAGGCAAGACAACAACATCTCTTTCTAGGCGTTTAACGATGCATAAGCAACAGGGCTCCATTAAGGAACATATAATCTCTTCCCATAACCAAACCATCGCCAGAGAAATCCTAGTAAACAACACAGAAATCATCGATAGATACAGCGATAGCAGGCGGCTTGACGTTTGCGAGGCACTACACATCAAGAAGTCAACACCAGCAATCAACAGTCAATTATTGCACAACTATATTCTACCCACCTCAAGACTCCGCTCCAATATAGAAGCATCAAGAAATATGGACCAATAGGCTTTCTACAAACACTTCTATTCAATACCCATTGTTTCTGTTCTGTCTTGTGTTGATACTTTTAATACCCTATTAATATCCCCTAGTGTTCTGTCTTGTGTTAATGCCACATCATCCTTCCCACCTCACTCAAATGTAGATATAAAATCAGAGAAACGCAAGTTCTAATCAGTTGTGTATTTGTGAAGTCTTTGAAAATGTAATAAGTTTTACGAAACGCGCCCGTGTCGCGTCAGACTAGAAATAAAAATGAATTTTGGAGAAGTGATTTTTGATTTACCTCCAACAGTGAAGCGTAATGTACGAAAGATTGAGAAAATTCGTGTTAGAATTATTAATCTTACTTTTTCGGTCATATTTAATAATATATGTCTACAGGAAAGACTGCTACCAAAATATACTAATATATATATATATATATATATATATATATATATATATATATATATATATATATATATATATATATATATATATATATATATATATATGTCGTACCTAGTAGCCAGAACGCACTTTTCGGCCTACTATGCATGGCCAGATTTGCCTAATAAGCCAAGTTTTCATGAATTAATTGTTTTTTCGACTACCTAACCTACCTAACCTAACCTAACCAAACTTTTTCGGCTACCTAACCTAACCTAACCTATAAAGATAGGATACGTTAGGTTAGGTAGGGTTGGTTAGGTTCGGTCATATATCTTCGTTAATTTTAACTCCAAAAAAAAAAAACTGACCTCATACATAATGAAATGGGTAGCTTTATCATTTCATAAGAAAAAATTAAGAGAAAATATATTAATTCAGGAAAACTTGGCTTATTAGGCAAATCGGGCCTTGCATAGTAGGCCGAAAAGTACGTTCTGGCTACTAGGTACGACATATATATATATATATATATATATATATATATATATATATATATATATATATATATATATATATATATATATATTGTGACGGTAACGCGTTGGTGTTCGGCTGTTCAAAAGCTAGGGGTATGGCCTCGTCACATAGAAACAAAAAAATAGAAAATCTGGAACTTCGTCTGTGGTAAGGTAATGAGAAGACACACAAAACACAAGTAAATTTAACAATGCAATTTTAATTACGTTAGAAAAACAAAACATGAATAAATTGGACATACATATTCGTATAATAAAATCAAACAAAATAATAAGAATAATCAAATGACAAAATGAAAAGTTACGTTAAGACAAGTGAGTAATAACAAGCAGTGCAATACACAATCAAATAAAAGGTGCAGGAATATTGGCTTTAAGCTATCACCTCTCTTAGTACACGTAAGCCACAGCTTAGTCTACCAAGAAGACGGGTTAACCTTATGAAAGCACGGGATATTCTGAGGACTGAGGTCGTGGCGGCCCCAGACATCAAGTAGTGTGGTGGTGGAGGGCAGGTGCAGCTGGACCCGCAGCCAATCAGCGATGAGCAGGCGACAAGACAGGTAGTTTGGCGGTTTGAGGTGGAGCAGGTGTTCCTGGCTGCATACTTTTTGCGCTCTGGCAAACCTTGCTGGTGTAGTTGTTGGATATTTCTTCCATACTTGTTTTATATAGATGTAATGTGACGTATTTTGGAGGGAAGAGCAGGCTCAATCTCTTGAAGGAGATTATTGTCACAACTCTCCCCCCGAAGCCTGCGGCTCTGGAAGAAGTACGTCGTTATGTGGAGGAGTAATAGAGGGAGTCGCTTCTACTTCATAAACTCTGGAGAGGGCATCGGCTATGGTGTTGTCAGAACCCTTGATATAGCGGATCTCCAGGTTGAAATCTTGTAAATACAAAGCCCATCGTAGAAGACGCTGGTTAGTGAATTGGGCTTGATGTAGGAAGCGGAGAGGGTTGTGGTCTGAGAAGATGGTTGTAGACCTGGCACCTTGTAGGTGCGGAGCGAAGTGTTGGAGGTTCAGGACGATGGATAGTAGCTCCTTTTCAATAGTGCTGTAGTTCCTCTGGTGTGGTTTCAATTTGTAGCTGTAGTAGCTGACAGGTAGAACCTCCTCGCCTCGTTGTTGCATCAGGACACCACCAACGCCGGTACCACTGGCGTCGACATGAAGGACGAAAGGCTTGGTGATATCTGGTGAAGCGAGAATGGGATTAGAACAGAGGAGGAATTTGAGTTATTCGAAAGCAACGGTTTGCTGCATGGTCCAATTATACCGTTGCTTGGGACTGGTTAATAGAATTAGAGGTGTGGCGACTGTACTGAAATTCCTCACAAACCTACGGTAGTAGGAGGCAAGACCAAGGAAGCGCAGGAGCTGCTTCCTGGTGGTAGGCTGTGGATACTGTTGGATGGCTTGAGTGTGTGAGTCTAACGGAGCTAGGCTGCCACTCCCAATAACATGACCCAGATAACGCACTTTACCTTTCGCGAAGGTGGACTTGCCCAGGTTGATGGTGAGGCCGGCTGTCAGGAGCTTGGAGAACAGACGTCGCAGCTGGAGCAGATGTTCACTCCAGGTGTTGGATGCTACGACGATATCGTCCAGGTAGGCGTATGTGTTATCCAAGCCCTGGATGACACGGTTGACAGCTCTCTGAAAGGTGGCCGGGGCATTACATAGTCCGAAAGGAAGGCGTTCATATCTGAAAAGTCCAAAAGGAGTGATGAAGGCAGATATCTCTCTAGCGCGCTCCGTTAGACACACTTGATAGTACCCCCTAAGCAAGTCCACTTGGGACAAGTACTGGGCACTACCAATGGCGTCAAGGATGTCATCTATCCTAGGCAAGGGGTAAGCATCCTTGACAGTCACTTTATTGAGTTTTCGATAGTCAGTACATAACCTCACCTTACCTTGGGGTTTGGGCACCAAGATACAGGGTGAGGCCCAGGGGGACTCACAAGGTGTAGCCAGTCCATGATCCAAGAGGTACTGCACCTCAGCACGCATGACTTCCTTCTTGCTCGGGCTGATTCGGTAGAAGGGTTGACGAATCGGCCGGGTGTCGGGGAGCAGTTGGATGTCGTGCTGGGTAACATTACACTCTTGGGGGTCATCTCGGAACAACTCCTGATGTTCTCTGAAGATCTTGACAAGAGGTGCACTATGATTATCCTGAAAGTATTTGGGAAGATCATTAAGGATTTCGGAATTAGAAAGCGCTGACGCCTTGTCAGTGCTTTCGGGAGGAGAAGCTGGGAAGGTCTCACTGTGGATGTAGGGTTCTGTGAAGGTAGAGTAATTTATTAGGACAGTGGGAGGAGTACCATTATATTGCTTCAGGAGGTTGACGTGGCACAGCTGGGTCTTCCGCCGCCTATCTGGAGTCTCTATAACGTAGTTGTTGTTATTTCTGCACTCCTTGACGCGGTAGGGTCCTGAAAACCTGTTTTGTAAAGGTGAACCTGGGATAGGAAAATATGCAAGCACGAAGTCTCCCGGCTTAAATTTTCGTACTTTGCTGGTCTGGTCGTAATGAGTCTTCATCCTCTCCTGGGCTTTCAATAGATTATCATGGGCAAAACGGTGGACTCTCTCTAGAATGTGTTGAAGGTTTTGAAGAAACTGGGGCACATTCTGATGCTCACTGAAGGTGGCATCTCGGAGAGAGTCTTTGAAAGCCATAAGGGGAGTACGGCACTTACGGCCGTAGAGCATCTCATAAGGAGATACTCCTAGGGACTCATTGGGAAGACTTCTGTAAATACACATTATAAGGTCGATTTGCTTATCCCAATCCTTAGAGGTTTCACTACAAAACTTTTTCAAGAGTGCTTTGATAGTCTGATGACTACGTTCAAGAGAACCCTGTGAAGCAGGATGATAGGGGCTGGACAATACCTGTTTGATGTTGAACTCCTCCATTGTCCTTTTGAAGAGATCACTGGTGAAGATGGTACCACAGTCGCTCTGAATCTCCCTGGGAAATCCGTATTGAGTGAAGATCTTCAATAGATGTTTTACAACCGTAGCAGCCGTGATGTTCTTCACTGGAACTGCTATGGGAAATCTGGTGGTAGGACACAGGATGGTTAAGATATAGGCATTACCTGAACTGGTCCGAGGTAAAGGACCAACACAGTCTATTATAAGTCTGTGGAAAGGTTCCGCAGGCACCTGTATGGGAATCAGTGGCGCTCTGGGTATGGAGATGTTCGGTTTGCCTGCCATCTGACATGTATGACACTGTTTTACGTACTGTTTGACGCTATTTACCATACCTGGCCAGTAGTAGTCTTGACGAATTCCATGGTAAGTCTTGTTGAATCCGTAGTAGGAGAGTGCTCCGTGGGCCAGGTGTAGAATAGTGGGCCGCAGGCTGGTAGGAATCACAAGTTGTTCGATGTTGGCCCAATCGTCCTCCTCCTTCAGTTTACTGGGTCTATATCTGCGGTAGAGCAAGTCGTTCTCTAGGAAGAACCCAGGAATACTGTCGGGTTGAGTCTCAGCCTGGAAAAACAATGGTGTTAAAGTAAGATCTTCCCTCTGCAACTTACGGAACTCCAACTTGGTCAGATTCGGGGGTAGTTTCTGAGGGTCTTGAGGGACAGCGGTAGCAGTAGAGTCAGCTGGCTGTGGACGTGCGGCTTGTGCACGGGTGGTCACGAGAACCGGAGGAGAAACTTCATCACTCTCTTGAACCTCTGCTGGAACATACGCTAGAATAGGGTTAAGTGGCACAGAGTTACACACCTGGGGTTTGTCCATGACGATCAGGTTGGTTGGTTGCAGGTCTTCTGCCAAGTCGTTGCCTAGGAGAAGTTGCACTCCAGGCATGGGAAAAGGCTTTTCCCTGACGGCGACTTGGACTTCTCCGTTCACGTAGGGACAATCCAGGTGGACTCTGGCGAGAGGGTATGGAGTGGTAGCAGTGAGGTCAGTGATGAAGACAGTTTCTCCGGTGTAGACGATGTTGGGCACAGCCGACTTCAAGATGATCGATTGAAGAGCCGCTGTGTCCCTCAAGATCTTCAATTTGAAACGTCCCTCCGGATTTGAACCGTTGGCAGAGACAGTTCCAGTATACAGGTGGTTACTGAAAAGAGAAAGATCATTAACATTAACACCAACATTCATCACAGGCTTACCGGACTTAGGAGGAGTTGGTTTGGGTTTCTGTGGGTCAGTGGTTCCCTTGTATTGAGACTTACCACACTTCTCTATGGTATGTCCATAGAGTCTACAATACTTGCAGTACAATTGCGAGCCAGCTTGATCGGTGCTCACTTTCTCGTAACTGGACCACGACTTCTTACTGGAGGATGGTTCGGGTATCAGCAGGTGGATGAGGCTGTAAGTGTCAGCCGACTTAGCACACTTCAGGTAGTCGGTTTCTTCTTTATCTGCTAAGTAGAGACGGACAGGAGGCAGCACACGTCTCAAGAATTCTTCAACAAGCATCAGGTTGACGAGTTCTGTAAAAGTAGAGACATGTGCTGCTTCCAGCCATTTCATGAAATATCTCCGTTTTGTGTTAGCAAACTCGAGGAAGGTAGTGGTACTTGCCTTCAGGTGGTCACGGAATTTCCTTCGATAACTTTCTGTGGAGAGGAGGTAGGCGTCCAGCACTGCTTGTTTCAGAGTCTGGTAGTCATTCTCAGACGCCAAAGTACTGAGTGTGACTGCAGCTCTACCTGTAAGATGGACTCTGAGAAGTGTGGCCCATTGGTCGGCAGGCCAACTGAGTTGATTAGCAAGGGTTTCAAAGGTGGTGAAAAACACATCAACTTCTGCTTCTACAAAGGATGGCATTAACTTACTTGCATGTGATATATTAAAACTGACGGGAAGATTGGCAGTAGCTTGTTGGCGTTGAGCGAGGTGTGAAGTTTCCAACGTGTATTCTCGTTGACGACACTCTAGAGCCAGAGTCGCTTGTTGCTTGTCATGTTCGCGTTGCATCTCCTACTCGCGTCGTTTGGTTTCAATCTGTACTCGTTCCCGCTCCTGGAGTGTTTCAAGCTGTACTCGTTCCCGCTCCTGGAGCATTGCAACCTCACGTTCCTGGAGGGCGAGTTCACGTTCCTTGAGGGCGATTTCACGTTCGTGTTCGTCCTTTCGTATGGCAGCTGCTCGTTCTTGTTGTTCGATGGCTTCCCTTTGCTGCTCGCGTTCAATCTTGGCCAGCTCTAGTTTGAGTTTCATCGTTGCCAAATCAGTTTTATCTGCAATATAGTAAGTTTCATGAGTTTCAGAGTCTATCTTACCTTTCTCTAAGAAATGATCCAGCAACAGGTTGTGTATTTCACTCTTGTTGGCTTGGTAGGGAACTGTTAGTTGATACTCATGTGCAAGAGTTTGTAATTCAGTCTTCTTGGCATGACTTAAAGTCCCTATTGCACCTGCTGGATCTGCACGGAAAGCTTGGAGACGAAACATGGTGAAATTAGCAAATAAATGTACAACGAATATTCAGTTATATGGTGAATGTCAGAAACAGGACAACGTGGCAACTGGTACCTATCCTGTGGGATCTTTAACAATTAAAGTTAAGTACAAGATGTTAAATGATTAATTTAAATCAAAGGCGCCGGAAATCTTGTACCCGGTGCTCATATAAGATGATAAGGGCAAGAAAATCCTACTAAACAAATGAAACAGAGTTTCGAAAACAAATGAAACAGTTAATTGCCTCAAAAGTAAAATTGGTAGTCCAAGGATGTAGGCATACCTTGCCGAGTCTCTATAGGACATAAAGCAAGTTTTTCCTACTGAATTTAATATGATACTTACAGAATTAGTGAACTTTTGTGCTCTGAAAAAGTAAGCTAATTCCCTACCGTTGTATGTATCATCATCTCTGACTGACGTGTAGGGGTGCGAGGTGTCAATTGGTGACGAGACCTGCTGCTGAGGTCCCAATTCAGCAACTAAAGTTCGAGCTAGAGGAACTATGGCCCTCTTTGTCCTCCTACAGTCAGATCGCAGAAGATTGGGTGCACTTGACCCGGGGCAGACCACAGTACCAGGGTACCAATATGATGATCTGTCAAAAATGAGAAATATCCATGGGACAAAGATGGTAAACACGAGTAATAACACGGAGGGAGAGATGACCAATTAAGAGTATGACTGAGGCCTACAGTCACCACGTAATCCAAAGTTGTCTCACCTTCACCATATGCTACTCTCGTAATGCACAATACACCGCACCATATAAAAATGAAATTGAATATGAAAAATAGTAAAAGCTACGTTAACAAAGTTAAATACGCTTACCATAAATTACTACTTGGCACCAGTACCTGAGTGAAGCTCCTAGGACAGGCCCCCATATAATATGTGAAGGTAACGCGTTGGTGTTCGGCTGTTCAAAAGCTAGGGGTATGGCCTCGTCACATAGAAACAAAAAAATAGAAAATCTGGAACTTCGTCTGTGGTAAGGTAATGAGAAGACACACAAAACACAAGTAAATTTAACAATGAAATTTTAATTACGTTAGAAAAACAAAACATGAATAAAATGGACATACATATTCGTATAATAAAATCAAACAAAATAATAAGAATAATCAAATGACAAAATGAAAAGTTACGTTAAGACAAGTGAGTAATAACAAGCAGTGCAATATACAATCAAATAAAAGGTGCAGGAATATTGGCTTTAAGCTATCACCTCTCTTAGTACACGTAAGCCACAGCTTAGTCTACCAAGAAGACGTATTAACCTTATGAAAGCACGGGATATTCTGAGGACTGAGGTCGTGGCGGCCCCAGACATCAAGTAGTGTGGTGGTGGAGGGCAGGTGCAGCTGGACCCACAGCCAATCAGCGATGAGCAGGTGACAAGACAGGTAGTTTGGCGGTTTGAGGTGGAGCAGGTGTTCCTGGCTGCATACGTTTTGCGCTCTGGCAAACCTTGCTGGTGTAGTTGTTGGATATTTCTTCCATACTTGTTTTATATAGATGTAATGTGACGTATTTTGGAGGGAAGAGCAGGCTCAATCTCTTGAAGGAGATTATTGCCACAATATATATATATATTATTAAATATGACCGAAAAAGTAAGATTAATAATTCTAACACGAATTTTCTCGATCTTTCGTATGTTTCTTTTCACTGTTGGTGGTAATTCAAAAATCAATTCTCCAAAATTCATTTTTATTTCTAGTCTGATGCGACACTTGAGCGCGTTTCGTAAAACTTATTACATTTTCAAAGACTTTAGCTTACACATACACAACTGAATAGAACTTACACATCTTCGATTTGTTTATATCTACATTTGAGTGAAGTGGATGGGGTGAGGTGATATTAATAGGGTATTAAATTCCTAAACACAAGACAGAACACAAAACAAGGGGTATAGAATGGGAGTGATTTGTAGAAAGCCTATGGGTTCATATTTCTTGATTCTTCTATAATGGAGCGGAGTCATGAGGTGGGTAGAATATAGTTGTGCATTAATTGGCTGTTGATTGCTGGTGTTGACTTCTTGATGTGTAGAGCCTCGCAGACGTCAAGCCGCCTGCTATCGCTGTATCTATCGATGATTTCTGTGTTGTTTACTAGGATTTCTCTGGCGATGGTTTGGTTGTGGGAAGAGATTATATGTTCCTTAATGGAGCCCTGTTGCTTATGCATCGTTAAACGCCTAGAAAGAGATGTTGTTGTCTTGCCTATATACTGTTTTTTTTGGAGCTTACAGTCCCCAAGAGGGCATTTGAAGGCATAAACGACGTTGGTCTCTTTTGAAGCGTTCTGCTTGGTCTCTGGAGAGTTTCTCATGAGTAGGCTGGCCGTTTTTCTGTTTTTTTAGTAAATCGTCAGTTGTATCCTCTGATTTTTGTCTGTAGGGATAACGTTTCTATTAACAATATCTTTCAATTATTTCATTTTTATAATACCACCTCACCCCATCCACCTCACTCAAATGTAGATATAAACAAATCAAAGATGTGTAAGTTCTATTCAGTTGTGTATGTGTAAGCTAAAGTCATTGAAAATGTAATAAGTTTTACGAAACACGCTCAAGTGTCGCGTCAGACTAGAAATAAAAATGAATTTTGGAGAATTGATTTTTGAATTACCACCAACAGTGAAAAGAAACGTACGAAAGGTCGAGAAAATTCGTGTTAGAATTATTAATCTTACTTTTTCGGTCATATTTAATAATTTATGTCTACAGAAAAGACTGCTACCAAAATATACTAACATTAAAACGCACGACCCAGCAGCAAGGAATCAAGCCTTCACGATAAAATATCGTCAAGATCTCACTCGTGATCAGATATACAAGGCAGAAAATGAAATCAAAGACAACAAAGCGCAACTACTTCATACTACAAACGAATGGAGAAATAGCAACATCGACGAAAGTCTCCGTACCCGCATTGAACAACACCTCGACATCCTCACAGACCGACATCACCTCAGCACTGAAACAAGGATTATCAAGAAACTAACAACGTTATATTGAGGACCTATGGCAATTCCACGACCGAGAGATGGCTTCCTGAACCTTGCAGGAATTAACCTCACTGAGGACCAAGTCACTCTCCTAAATCTGGGCATAAACTGTCACGTTATATCCAGACCGAGTGAGATGGCCCGGAAAGTGGAGTTGGAAATTCTGTTGGACGACATATTCGACCTCGAGACACAAAAGAAGGTCACTACCAAAGACACCTTACAAGCAGAACTTATTGCGGAAGGAGGAAAGAATCGAGGCAACTACAGAAGCACCATACTGTCCCCCGAGCTCAAAGCGGCAGCTAAGAGCCTTCGTGAGAACAAGGAGATAGTTGTCAGGAGAGGTGACAAGTCGCCAATATACGTCATTCTTAAAAAAGACAAATATCTGGCGAAAATGAACCTCATACTCTCTGACCAAACTAAATTCCAAAGGGTAACAAAGGACACTACAGCCTAATTGAAAGCAAAGGTCAACAAACTGATCGAAACTGTGAATGCCAAGAAATCCGGACTCCACCTGCCAAAGATTATTGGGGAATATAAACCTGGATATGCGTATGGAAATGTCAAGACACACAAGCCTGGAAACCCACTTCGGCCAATCATTAGCCAGATACCCACACCCACGTACAGACTGGCGAAGCGACTCAACGGCCTGCTGACTCCTTATGTCCATTGCGCCATCAGCTTGAAGTCTCCAAAGGAATTTCTTGACTTACTGCGGGGCACACGGGCCACAGGGATAAGAGCCTCATTGGACGTAGAATCCCTGTTTACCAACGTACCTGGACGAGGCAATCGGGATGATGTCCGAGAGAGTGTATCGTGATCCGGCCTGCACTCCTCTTGACATACCAGAAAGCATTCTGAGGAAACTACTCCAAGCTTGTACTAAAGAGGCACCCTTCTTGAGCCCGGATGGGCACATGTATAAGCAAGTAGATGGGGTCGCCATGGGTTCCCCCCTAGGTGTCCTGTTTGCAAACTTCTACATGGGTACCATCGAGCAAAAAGTCTTAGTCGAAATGAACTTGAAACCGGCCATATACTGCAGGTATGTTGACGACATTTTTACACAGGTACCTGATGTCAGACATCTGCAGGAGCTGAAGGAGGCAATTGAGCAGAGTTCCGTGCTGCGTTTCACTTACGAGATGGAAAAGGATGGGAAGCTGCCCTTTCTAGATGTAACAGTCATGGAAAAGAGCAGAGGTTTCCACACTGTAGTCTACACTAAGGAAACGAACATAGGAATGTGCCTGAATGCCAACAGCGACTGCCCAGACAGGTACAAGAGGAGTGTTGTTAACGCTTATGTCGACCGTGCTCTCAGCCACAGCTCAGAATGGAAGCAAGTCGACGAAGAACTCTGTAGGGTAAGGCAGGTCCTAGTCAACAACGGCTTCTCCAATGGTTTCGTCGAAGACATCATAAGAAGGAAAGTGAAATGCCATGCAACCTCTGAAGAGACAAACAACACAACACCTATACCCCCTATTAGACTATTTTACAGGAACTTCTTTTCCACAGCTCATAAAACGGAGGAAAGGGTCCTGAAAGATATTGTTAATAGAAACGTTATCCCTACAGACAAAAATCAGAGGATACAACTGACGATTTACTATAAAACCAGAAAAACGGCCAGCCTACTCATGAGAAACTCTCTAGACACGAAGCAGAACGCTTTAAAAGAGACCAACGTCGTCTATGCCTTCAAATGCCCTCTTGGGGACTGTAAGCTCAAAAAAAAAACAGTATATACGCAAGACAACAACATCTCTTTCTAGGCGTTTAACGATGCATAAGCAACAGGGCTCCATTAAGGAACATATAATCTCTTTCCACAACCAAACCATCGCCAGAGAAATCCTAGTAAACAACACAGAAATCATCGATAGATACAGTGATAGCAGGCGGCTTGACGTCTGCGAGGCTCTACACAACAAGAAGTCAACACCAGCAATCAACAGCCAATTAATGCACAACTATATTCTACCCACCTCAAAATTCCGCTCCAATATAGAAGTATCAAGATATATGGACCAATAGGCTTTCTACAAATCACTCCCATTCAATACCCATAGTTTCGTGTTCTGTCTTGTGTTTAGGAATTTAATACCCTATTAATACCACCTCACCCCATCCACCTCACTCAAATGTAGATATAAACAAATCGAAGATGTGTAAGTTCTATTCAGTTGTGTATGTGTAAGCTAAAGTCTTTGAAAATGTAATAAGTTTTACGAAACGCGCTCAAGTGTCGCGTCAGACTAGAAATAAAAATGAATTTTGGAGAATTGATTTTTGAATTACCACCAACAGTGAAAA
Source organism: Procambarus clarkii (assembly GCF_040958095.1). Lineage (NCBI taxonomy): Eukaryota > Metazoa > Arthropoda > Malacostraca > Decapoda > Cambaridae > Procambarus > Procambarus clarkii. The sequence continues at coordinate 2,732,832 of NC_091239.1, read as the reverse complement.
GAAACGTACGAAAGATCGAGAAAATTCGTGTTAGAATTATTAATCTTACTTTTTCGGTCATATTTAATAATATATGTCTACAGGAAAGACTGCTACCAAAATATACTAATATATATATATATATATATATATATATATATATATATATATATATATATATGTCGTACCTAGTAGCCAGAACGCACTTCTCAGCCTACTATGCAAGGCCCGATTTGCCTAATAAGCCAAGTTTTCCTGAATTAATATATTTTCTCTAATTTTTTTCTTATGAAATGATAAAGCTACCCATTTCATTATGTATGAGGTCAATTTTATTTTATTGTAGTTAAAATTAACGTAGATATATGACCGAACCTAACCAACCCTACCTAACCTAACCTAACCTATCTTAATAGGTTAGGTTGGGTTAGGTAACGGAAAAAGGTAGGTTAGGTTAGGTTAGGTAGGTTAGGTCGTCGAAAAAACATTAATTTATGAAAACTTGGCTTATTAGGCAAATTGGGCCTTGCATAGTAGGCTGAGAAGTGCGTTCTGGCTACTAGGTACGACATATATATATATATATATATATATATATATATATATATATATATATATATATATATATATATATATATATATATATATATATATATATATATATATATATATATATATATATTAACACTTCTCCCTGCTAGACGTAAGCTTTGGCGTACGTGTACTAAGAGAGGTGATAGCTTAAAGCCAATATTCCAGCACCTCTCATTACTTGTATATTGCACTTCTTGTTATTTTGCTCACTTGTCTTAACGTAACTTTTCATTGTGTCATTTAATTATTCTTATTATTTTGATTGATTTTATTATACGAATTTGTAAGTCCATTTTATTCATGTTTTATTTCTTTAACGTAATTAAAATTTCATTGTTAAAATTTACTTGTGTTTTGTGTGTCTTCTCCTTACCTTACCACAGACGAAGTTCCAGATTTTCTATTTTTTTTAATACTATGTGACGAGGTCATACCCCTAGCTTTGAACAGCCGAACACCAACACGTTACCGTCACATATTATATGGGGGCCTGTCCTTGGAGCTTCACTCAGGTACTGGTGCCAAGTGGTAATTTATGGTAAGCGTATTTAACTTTGTTAACGTAGCTTTACTATTTTTCATATTCAATTTCATTTTTTATAAGGTGCGGTGTATTGTGCATTACGAGAGTAACATATGGTGAAGGTGAGACAACTTTGGATTACGTGGTGACTGTAGGCCTCAGTCATACTCTTAATTGGTCATCTCTCCCTCCGTGTTATTACTCGTGTTTACCATCTTTGTCCCTTGGATATTTCTCATTTTTGACAGATCATCATATTGGTACCCTGGTACTGTGGTCTGCCCCGGGTCAAGAGTACCCAATCTTCTGCAATCTGACTGTAGGAGGACAAAGAGGGCCATAGTTCCTCTAGCTCGAACTTTAGTTGCTGAATTGGGACCTCAGCAGCAGTTCTCGTCACCAGTTGACACCTCGCACCCCTACACGTCAGTCAGAGATGATGATACATACAACGGTAGGGAATTAGCTTACTTTTTCAGAGCACAAAAGTTCGCTAATTCTGTAAGTATCATATTAAATTCAGTAGGAAAAACTTGCTTTATGTCCTATAGAGACTTGGCAAGGTATGCCTACATCCTTGGACTACCAATTTTACTTTTGAGGCAATTTACTGTTTCATTTGTTTTCGAAACTCTGTTTCATTTGTTAGTAGGATTTTCTTGCCCTTATCCTCTTACATGAGTACCGGGTACAAGATTTCCTGCGCCCTTGATTTAATTTAATCATTTAACATCTTTTACTTAACTTTAATTGTTAAAGATCCCACAGGATAGGTACCAGTTGCCACGTTGTCCTGTTTCTGACATTCACCATTGAATATTCGTTTTACCTTTATTTGCTAATTTCACCATGTTTCGTCTCCAAGCTTTCCGTGCAGATCCAGCAGGTGCAATAGGGACTTTAAGTCATGCCAAGAAGACTGAATTACAAACTCTTGCACATGAGTATCAACTAATAGTTCCCTACCAAGCCAACAAGAGTGAAATACACAACCTGTTGCTGGATCATTTCCTAGAGCAAGGTAAGATAGACTCTGAAACTCATGAAACTTACTATATTGCAGATAAAACTGATTTGGCAACGATGAAACTCAAACTAGAGCTGGCCAAGATTGAACGTGAACAACAAAGGGAAGCCCTCGAACAACAAGAACGAACAGCTGCCATACGAAGGGAAGAACAAGAACGAGAAATCACCCTCAGAGAACGTGAAACTACTTTGAGGAGAGAAGAACAAGAACGAGAAATCGCCCACAAGGAACGTGAACTCGCCCTCCAGGAACGTGAGGTTGCAATGCTCCAGGAGCGGGAACGCGTACAGCTTAAAACACTCCAGGAGCGGGAACGCGTACAGCTTGAAACCAAACAACGCGAGTTGGAGATGCAACGCGAACATGACAAGCAACAAGCGACTCTGGCTCTAGAGTGTCGTCAACGAGAATACACGTTGGAAACTTCACACCTCGCTCAACGCCAGCAAGCTACTGCCAATCTTCCCGTCAGTTTTAATATATCACATGCAAGTAAGTTAATGCCATCCTTTGTAGAAGTAGAAGTTGACGTGTTTTTCACCACCTTTGAAACTCTTGCTAATCAACTCAGTTGGCCTGTCGACCAATGGGCCACACTTCTCAGAGTTCATCTTACAGGTAGAGCTGCAGTCACACTCAGTACTTTGGCGTCTGAGAATGACTACCACACTCTGAAACAAGCAGTGTTGGACGCCTACCTACTTTCCACAGAAAGTTATAGAAGGAAATTCAGTGACCACCTGAAGGCAAGTACCACTACCTTCCTTGAGTTTGCTAACACGAAACGGAGGTATTTCATGAAATGGCTGGAAGCAGCACATGTCTCTACTTTTACAGAACTCGTCAACCTGATGCTTGTTGAAGAATTCTTGAGACGTGTGCCGCCTCCTGTCCGCCTCTACTTAGCAGATAAAGAAGAAACCGACTACCTGAAGTGTGCTAAGTCGGCTGACACTTACAGCCTCATCCACCGGCTGACACCCGAACCATCCTCCAGTAAGAAGTCGTGGTACAGTTACGAGAAAGTGAGCCCCGATCAAGCTGGTTCGCAACTGTACTGCAAGTATTGTAGACTCTATGGACATACCATAGACAAGTGTGGTAAGTCTCAATACAAGGGAACCACTGACCAACAAAAACCCAAACCAACTCCTCCTAAGTCCGGTAAGCCTGTGATGAATGTTGGTGTTAATGTTAATGATCTTTCTCTTTTCAGTAACCACCTGTATACTGGAACTGTCTCTGCCAACGGTTCAAATCCGGAGGGACGTTTCAAATTGAAGATCTTGAGGGACACAGCAGCTCTACAATCGATCATCTTGAAGTCGGCTGTGCCCAACATCACCTACACCGGAGAAACTGTCTTCATCACTGACCTCACTGCTACCACTCCATACCCTCTCGCCAGAGTCCACCTGGATTGTCCCTACGTGAACGGGGAAGTCCAAGTCGCCGTCAGGGAAAAGCCTTTTCCCATGCCTGGAGTGCAACTTCTCCTAGGCAACGACTTGGCAGAAGACCTGCAACCGACCAACCTGATCGTCATGGACAAACCCCAGGTGTGTAACTCTGTACCAAGTAACCCTATTCTAGAGTATGTTCCAGCAGAGGTTCAAGAGAGTGATGAAGTTTCTCCTCCGGTTCTCGTGACCACCCGTGCACAAGCCGCACGTCCACAGCCAGCTGACACTACTGCTACCGCTGTCCCTCAAGACCCTCTGAAACTCCCCCCGCATCTGACCAAGTTGGAGTTCCGTAAGTTGCAGAGGGAAGATCTTACTTTAACACCATTGTTTTTCCAGGCTGAGACTCAACCCGACAGTATTCCTGGGTTCTTCCTAGAGAACGACTTGCTCTACCGCAGATATAGACCCAGTAAACTGAAGGAGGAGGACGATTGGGCCAACATCGACCAACTTGTGATTCCTACCAGCCTGCGGCCCACTATTCTACACCTGGCCCACGGAGCACTCTCCCACTACGGCTTCAACAAGACTTACCATGGAATTCGTCAAGACTACTACTGGCCAGGTATGGTAAATAACGTCAAACAGTACGTAAAACAGTGTCATACATGTCAGATGGCAGGCAAACCGAACATCTCCATTCCCAGAGCGCCCCTGATTTCCATACAGGTGCCTGCGGAACCTTTCCACAGACTCATAATAGACTGTGTTGGTCCTTTACCTCGGACCAGTTCAGGTAACGCCTACATCCTAACCATCCTGTGTCCTACCACCAGATTTCCCATAGCAGTTCCAGTGAAGAACATCACGGCTGCTACGGTTATAAAACATCTATTGAAGATCTTCACTCAATACGGATTTCCCAGGGAGATTCAGAGCGACTGTGGTACCAACTTCACCAGTGATCTCTTCAAAAGGACACTGGAGGAGTTCAACATCAAACAGGTATTGTCCAGCCCCTATCATCCTGCTCCACAGGGTTCTCTTGAACGTAGTCATCAGACTATCAAAGCACTCTTGAAAAAGTTTTGTAGTGAAACCTCTAAGGATTGGGATAAGCAGATTGACCTTATAATGTGTATTTACAGAAGTCTCCCCAATGAGTCCCTAGGAGTATCTCCTTATGAGATGCTCTACGGCCGTAAGTGCCGTACTCCCCTTAAGTCTTTCAAAGACTCTCTCCGAGATGCCACCTTCAGTGAGCATCAGAATGTGCCCCAGTTTCTTCAAAACCTTCAACACATTCTAGAGAGAGTCCACCGTTTTGCCCATGATAATCTATTGAAAGCCCAGGAGAGAATGAAGACTCATTACGACCAGACCAGCAAAGTAAGAAAATTCAAGCCGGGAGACTTCGTCCTTGCATACTTCCCTATCCCAGGTTCACCTTTACAAAACAGATTTTCAGGACCCTACCGCGTCAAAGAGTGCAGGAATAACAACAACTAGGTAATAGAGACTCCAGATAGGCGGCGGAAGACTCAGCTGTGCCACGTCAACCTCCTGAAGCAATATAATGGTACTCCTCCCACTGTCCTGACTAACTGTTCTACCTTCACAGAACCCTACATCCACAGTGAGACCTTCCCAGCTTCTCCTCCCGAAAGCACTGACAAGGAGTCAGCGCTTTCTAATTCCAAAATCCTTAATGATCTTCCCAAATACTTTCAGGATAATAATCGTGCTCCTTTGCCCTATTCTAATTCCACTCTCACCTCGTCAGATAAGCCCTTCATCCTCCATGTCGACGCCAGTGGTACCGACGTTGGTGGTGTCGTGATGCAGCAACGAGGCGAGAAGAATACACCTGTCAGTGACTACTGCTACAAGGAACTACGGAACAATTGGCAAGGAGCTACTCTTCATCATCCTGAAGCTCCAGCACTTCACTCCACACCTGAAAAGTGCTCGGTCCACCATCAACACGGACCACACCACCCTACCCCTCCTGCAGCACGCCCACTTCTCATCTCAACGTCTTCTACTATGGGCTTGCTAACTGCAGAAAATCCACCTGGAGACACGCTATACCAAGATTCCGACGACATCTTAGCCCATGATCTCTCCAGAGTTTATGAAGTAGAAGCGACTCCATCTATTACTCCACCACATAACGACGTACTTCTTCCAGAACCGCAGGCTTCGGGGGAGAGTTGTGACGATAATCTCCTTCAAGAGATTGAGCCTGCTCTTCCCTCCACAATTACGTCGTTATATATATATAAAACTACTATGGAAGAAATGTCCAACAACGACAACAACACCAGCAAGGTTTGCCAGAGCGCAAAACGTATGCAGCCAGGGACACCTGCTCAGACTCAAACCGCCAAACTACCTGTCTTACTGCCGGCTCCTCGCCTGATTGGTCGCCGGTCTGGCTGCAACTGCACTCAACCCCCCATACTACTTGATGTCTGGGGCCGCCACGACCTCAGTCCTCAGAATATTCCGTGCTTTCACAGTTAACACTTCTCCCTGCTAGACGTAAGCTTTGGCGTACGTGTACTAAGAGAGGTGATAGCTTAAAGCCAATATTCCAGCACCTCTCATTTACTTGTCTATTGCACTTCTTGTTATTTTGCTCACTTGTCTTAACGTAACTTTTCATTGTGTCATTTAATTATTCTTATTATTTTGATTGATATTATTATACGAATTTGTAAGTCCATTTTATTCATGTTTTATTTCTTTAACGTAATTAAAATTTCATTGTTAAAATTTACTTGTGTTTTGTGTGTCTTCTCCTTACCTTACCACAGACGAAGTTCCAGATTTTCTATTTTTTTTTAATACTATGTGACGAGGCCATACCCCTAGCTTTGAACAGCCGAACACCTAACGCGTTACCGTCACAATATATATATATATATATATATATATATATATATATATATATATATATATATATATATATATATACCTGGTTGATACCTGGTTGATGGGGTTCTGGGAGTTCTTCTACTCCCCAAGCCCGGCCCAAGGCCAGGCTCGACTTGTGAGAGTTTGGTCCACCAGGCTGTTGCTTGGAGCGGCCCGCAGGCCCACATACCCACCACAGCCCGGTTGGTCCGGCACTCCTTGGAGAAATAAATCTAGTTTCCTCTTGAAAATGTCCACGGTTGTCCCGGCAATATTTCTTATGCTTGCTGGGAGGACGTTGAACAACCGCGGACCTCTGATGTTTATACAGTGTTCTCTGATTGTGCCAATGGCACCTCTGCTCTTCGCTGGTTCTATTCTACATTTTCTTCCATGTCGTTCACTCCAGTACGTTGTTATTTTACTGTGTAGATTTGGTACTTGGCCCTCCAGTATCTTCCAGGTGTATATTATTTGATATCTCTCTCGTCTTCTTTCTAGTGAGTACATTTGGAGGGCTTTGAGACGATCCCAATAATTTAGGTGCTTTATTGCGTCTATGCGTGCCGTATATGTTCTCTGTATTCCCTCTATTTCGGCAATCTCTCCTGCTCTGAAGGGGGAAGTGAGTACTGAGCAGTACTCAAGACGGGACAACACAAGTGACTTGAAGAGTACAACCATTGTGATGGGATCCCTGGATTTGAAAGTTCTCGTAATCCATCCTATCATTTTTCTGGCTGTCGCAATATTTGCTTGGTTATGCTCCTTAAACGTTAGGTCGTCAGACATTATTATTCCCAAATCCTTTACATGCTGTTTTCCTACTATGGGTACATTTGATTGTGTTTTGTACTCTGTATTATGTTTAAGGTCCTCATTTTTACCGTACCTGAGTACCTGGAATTTATCACTGTTAAACATCATGTTATTTTCTGATGCCCAGTCGAAAACTTTATTAATATCAGCTTGAAGTTTTTCAATGTCCTCAGCCGAGGTAATTTTCATACTGATTTTTGTGTCATCTGCAAAGGATGATACGAAGCTGTGACTTGTATTTTTGTCTATCTGATATGAGAATAAGGAAAAGCAGCGGTGCAAGGACTGTACCCTGAGGTACAGAGCTTTTCACTGCACTTGGACTAGATTTTATATGGTTGACAGTTACTCGCTGAGTCCTGTTTGACAGAAAACTGAGTATCCAGCGTCCTACTTTACCGGTTATTCCCATTGACTTCATTTTGTGTGCTATCACGCCATGGTCACATTTATCGAAAGCCTTTGCGAAGTCCGTGTATATCACATCAGCATTCTGTTTTTCTTCTAATGCCTCAGTGACTTTGTCGTAGTGCTCAAGTAACTGTGAGAGGCACGATCTTCCCGCTCGAAATCCATGTTGGCCTGGGTTGTGAAGGTCATTGGTCTCCATGAAATTGGTGACCTGACTCCTAATCACTCTCTCAAATACTTTTATGATGTGCAATGTTAGTGCAACTGGTCTATAATTTTTTGCCAATGCTTTGCTCCCTCCCTTGTGTAGAGGGGCTATGTCTGCTACTTTAAGTGCATCTGGTATCTCCCCCGTGTCCAAGCTCTTCCTCCACACTATACTGAGTGCCTGTGCTACCGGCACTTTGCATTTCTTTATAAATATTGAATTCCATGAGTCTGGACCTGGGGCCGAGTGCATGGGCATGTTTTCAATTTCTTTTTCAAAATTTAGTGCGCTCGTGTTTATATCAGTTATATTTACAGGGGTTTGAATATCCCACATAAAGAAATTGTCTGGATCTTCCACCTTCATGTTGTTTATTGGAGTGCTAAACATGTCCTCATACTGCTTTTTTAGGATTTCACTAATTTCTTTGTCATCCTCCGTGTATGAACCTTCACTTGTACGAATAGGTCCAATACTGGCAGTGGTTTTTGCTTTTGATTTCGCGTATGAGAAGAAATATTTTGGATTTTTCTTTATTTCCTGAATTGCTTTCTGTTCTAACTGCCTTTCTTCAGTTTCATATGAGTGTTTCAATTTCCGCTCGATTTCTTCAATCTCCCTATTTAAATTATTCCTTCTTTGACGGGAAATTCGTGTCTGCATAAGCAGTTCCGTTATTTTTTTCCTGCGTTTATAGTGTCGTCTGCGTTCTCTTTCTACGTTAGATCTCTTTCTGGCTTTCCTCAAAGGAACATGTTTCAGACAGACTTGATACGCTTCTGAAGTCAGTTTTTCTATTCCTTCTGTAGGACTTGTATTATATATATATATATATATATATATATATATATATATATATATATATATATATATATATATATATATATATATATATATATAATATATATATATATATATATATATATATATATATATATAAATATATATATATATATATATATATATATATATATATATATATATATAAATATATATATATATATATATATATATATATATATATATATATATATATATATATATATATATATATATATAAATATATTAGTATATTTTGGTAGCAGTCTTTCCTATAGACATATATTATTAAATATGACCGAAAAAGTAAGATTAATAATTCTAACACGAATTTTCTCAATCTTTCGTACATTTCTTTTCACTGCTGGAGGTAATTCAAAAATCAATTCTCAAAAATTCATTTTTTATTTCTAGTCTGACGCGACACTTGAGCGCGTTTCGTAAAACTTATTACATTTTCAAAGACTTTAGTTAACACATACACAACTGAATAGAACTTACACATCTCCGATTTTGTTTATATCTACATTTGAGTGAGGTGGATGGGGTGAGGTGGTATTTAATAAGGTATTAATTTCATCAACACAAGCCAGAACATGAAACAATGGGTATTGAATAGAAGTGATTGTAGAAAGCCTATTGGTCCATATTTCTTGATGCTTCTATATTGGAGCGGAGTCTTGAGGTGGGTAGAATATAGTTGTGCATTAATTGGCTGTTGATTGCTGGTGTTGACTTCTTGATGTGTAATGCCTCGCAAACGTCAAGCCGCCTGCTATCGCTGTATCTATCGATGATTTCTGTGTTGTTTACTAGGATTTCTCTGGCGATGGTTTGGTTGTGGGAAGAGACTTCCCACAACCAAAGACACACGTCTATATAATATAATTATTATAGTCTATAATAATGTATGGGGATCCACGAGGTTGTTACTGCTCGTATGCAAATTAGCCATGACCCAGATCTTTTTCACTCGTTCCCTGTCTTTCTACCCCTCAACGAGGACTCCAGCTGGATTCTGACTGTGCAGCTGGCGGTCTTAGTGGAGGCGGCAGTGAAGAAGATGAGGAGACAGTCACCACGACGTCGTCTTGCCCAATTTGGCCGAATGGGCAAGAGAGAGACGTCAGGCTATGGTGGTGACTGGAGCAGAATGATGCTTCAGGGAAGGACACCGGCGATTCCCGAGTCCTCCTCGAAATAACCAATGAGAGGGAGGCACACAGCGGCCTACCCTTCTCAACCAATCAGCGGCGGTGTAGCATGGCCCCCTAGGGCAACTTCAAGACTACTGACTCCCCAAGATGTTTGCTAAGATGGCGGCTATTGCCATGGCGACGATGCTGTAGCTTGCGGGAGGCCCGCACTCGCCAGGCGGCCTGACTGTTCCCGTGCAAATCTTGAGTCCTCGCTCCAAGCCATACAATAGAATGATGCTATTGGCTCTATCTCTGTCCACAGACGTGCTACCCCGGCCAGAGTAACATTTCTGGAATGCTGATGACTGGGGCTCTCACATGAGCCCAAACACAAGATATTTTCGGGTACTGGTTACCAAACTCCAGTCTGCGAACTTAACAAGTGCACTTTACAAGTGCACTTGTTAAGTGCACTTGTAAAGTGCAGCCAGTGCACTTTACAAGTGCACTGGCTGGTACAGCCATAAGAGCACCATTGTAAGTGAGCTGGTGAACCATTCCCTCACAGTGCCAGACCACTGTATTTAATAATTTTCTGTGATTCCCTGAAAGAAGCATCACCACCCTTTTTAGGTGTGCTGTAGTGGAGGTAGGTACTGGCCAGTGTGGCAGCGCACGTATAGTCCAACACCACTTGCTTACCATCCTTCCAAGGTAGCAAGGTGACCCCATCTGGGCGCTTCTGAGGGTCGTTAGGTCTGGATAAGTGTGGTTCTCTTTGTGCCGAGCAGCGGGCTGTGGCGAGGCTCCTCTTGATGATGTCGTTTACTTCTTCATGTCTTGCAATTTTACCCTGTGATTTACGATCATTGTAAGGCAGTGTGGCTGGGGCGTGTGGTAGTGTGGTGCGGTTGTTTAGAATTGTGGTGGGATGTGTGATAGTGTGGTGGTGTATGTGATAGTGTGGTGGGGTGTGTGGTAGTGTGGTGGGGTGTGTGGTAGTGTGGTGGGGTGTGTGGTAGTGTGGTGGGGTGTGTGGTGGGGTTGTTTAGAATTGTTGTGAGATGTGTGATAGTGTGGTGGTGTATGTGATAGTGTGGTGGGGTGTGTGGTAGTCTGGTGGGGTTGTTTAGAATTGTGGTGGGATGTGTGATAGTGTGGTGGTGCATGTGATAGTGTGGTGAGGTGTGTGGTAGTATGGTGGGGTTATGTGGTAGTGTGGTGGGGGGGGGTGTGGTAGTGTGGTGGTGTGTGTAGTAGTGTAGTGGGGTGTGTGGTAGTGTGGTGGGGTGTGTAGTAGTGTGGTGGGGTTTGTGGTAGTGTGGTGGGGTGTGTGGTAGTGTGATGGGGTGTGTGTGGTAGTGTGGTGGGGTGTGTGGTAGTGTGGTGGGGTGTGTGATAGTGTTGTGGGGTGAGTAGTTTTGTGGTGAGATTTGTGGTAGTGTGTTGTGGTGTTTGGTAGTGTGGTATGATGTGTGGTAGTGTGGTGTTGTTGGGTATGTGGTATTGTGGTCGGATTGTGTGGTGGGGGTGTGTGGTAGTGTGGTGGGGTGTGAGGTGGTAGAGTAGAGGGGGGTGATATAGTGTGGTGGGATTGTATGGTAGTGTGGTGGGGTGTGTGTGGTAGTGTTGATGGGGTGTGTGTGGTAGTGTGGTGGGGAGTGTGGTAGTGTGGTGGGGTGTGTGATAGTATTGTCGTGAGGTGTGTGGTAGTGTGGTGGGGTGTATGGTGGGGTGTGTGGTAGTGTGGTGTGGTGTTTGGTAGTGTGGTATGATGTGTGGTAGTGTGGTGGGGTGTGTGGTATTGTGGTCGGATTGTGTGGTTTTGTGGTAAGGGTGTGTGGTAGTGAAGTGGGGGGTGTGGTAGTGTGGTGGCGTGTGTATTAGTGTGGTGGTAGTGTGGTAGGGTGAATGGTAGTGTGGTGGGTTGTGTGGTAGTGTGGTGGGGTGTGAGGTGGTAGTGTAGAGTGGTGTGGTAATGTGGTTGGGTGTGTGGTAGCGTGGAGGGGAAGTGTGGTAGTGTGGTGGAGTGTGAAGTAGTATGGTGGGGTTGTGTGGTAGTGTTGTGGGTTGTGTGGTTTTGTGGTGGGTTTGTGTGTTAGGGTAGTGGTATGTGTGGTAGTATGATGGAAGTGTGGTAGAGTTGTGGGGTTGTGTGGTAGAGTGTTGGGATTGTGTGGTAGAGTGGTGGGGGTGTGTGGTAGTGTGGAGGGGTTGTAGTATTGTGGTGGGGTGTGTGGTAGTGTGGTGGGGTTGTGTAGTATTGTGGTGGGATGTGTCGTAGTGCGGTGGTGTGTGGGGTAGTGTGGTATGTGGAAGTGTGGGGGGGGGGTGTGGTAGTGTGGTGTGGGGTGTGTGGTAGTGTGGTGGGGAGTGTGGTAATGTGATGGGGTGTGTGGTAGTGTGGTGGGGTGTGTGGTAGAGTGGTGGGGTTGTGTGGTAGTGTGGTGGGGTTGTTTGGTAGTGTGGTGGGGTGTGTAGTGTTGTGTGGTGGGGTGTGTGGTAGTGTGATGAGGTGTGTGTGGTGTAGTGTGTGGTGGGGTGTGTGGTAGTGTGGTGGGGTTGTGTAGAATTGTGGTGGGATGTGTGGTAGTGTGTTGGTGTGTGTGGTAGTGTGGTGGGGTGTGGCAGTGTGGTGGTGGTGTGTGGTAGTGTGGTGGGGGTGTGTGGTAGTTTGGTGGGTTGTGTATTATTGAGGAGGGGTGTGAGGTAGTGTGGTGGCGTGTGTAGTAGTGTAGTGGGGTGTGTAGTAGTGTGGTGGGGTGTGTGGTAGTGTGGTGGGTTGTGTGGTAGTGTGATGGGGTGTGTGTGGTAGTGTGGTGGGGTGTGTGATAGTGTTGTGGGGTGAGTAGTATTGTTGTGAGGTGTGTGGTAGTGTGGTGGGGTGTGTCGTAGTTTGGTGGGGTGTGTGGTACTGTGGTGTGGTGTTTGGTAGTGTGGTAGTGTTATGGGGTGTGTGGTATTGTGGTCGGATTGTGTGGTTGTGTGGTGGGGGGGGTGTGGTAGTAAGGTGGGGGGGTGGGGTGTGTGGTAGTGTGGTGGTGTGTGTGTTGTAGTGTGGTGGATTGAATGGTAGTTTGGTGGATTGTGTAGTAGTGTGGTGGGGTGTGTGGAATTGTGGTGGGGTTGTGTGGTAGTGTGGTGGGGTTGTGTGTTAGAGTGGTGGGGATGTGTGGTAGTATAGTGGGTTGTGTGGTTTTGTGGTGGGTATGTGTGGTAGTGGTGGGAGTTGTGTGGTAGTACTGTGGGGTTGTGTGGTAGAGTGGTGGGGGTGTGTGGTAGGTTGGAGGGTTTGTAGTATTGTAGTGGGGTGTGTGGTAGTGTGGTGGGGGGGTGTGATAGAGTGATGTGGTTGTGTGGTAGTGTGGTGGGGGTGTGTGGTAGTGTGGTGGGTTGTGTTGTATTGTGGTGAATTGTGTGGTACTGTGGTGGGGTTGTATAGTATTGTGGTGGGATGTGTCATATCGTGGTGGTGTGTGTTTGTGTGGTGAGTATGTGGAAGTTTGGTGGGGTTGTGTGGTAGTGTAGTTGGGGTGTGTGGTAGCGTGGAGGGGGTGTGTGGTAGTGTGGTTTGGTGTGTTGTAGTTTGGTGGGTTCTTTAGAATTGTGGTGAGGTGTGTGGTAGTGTGGTGGCGTGTGTAGTAGTGAAGTGGGATGTGTGGTAGTGTGGTGGGGTGTGTAGTAGTGTGGTGGGGTTGTGTGGTAGTGTAGTGGGGTGTATAGTAGTGTGGTGGGGTTGTGTGGTAGTGTGGTGGGGTGTCTGGTAGTGTGATGAGGTGTGTGTAGTAGTGTGGTGGGGTTGTGTAGTAGAGTGGTGGGGTGTGTGGTTGTGTGATGCGGTGTGTGTCGTAGTATTGTGGGGTGTGTGGTAGTGTGATAGAGTGTGTAGTAGTGTGATGAGGTGTGTGGTAGTATGGTTGGGTTGTGTGGTAGTGTAATGGGGTTGTGTGGTAGTGTGGTAGGGTGTATGGCAGTTTTATGGGGATATGTTGTGGTGTGGTGGGGTTGAGTAGTATTGTGTTGGGGTTGTGTGGTAGAGTGGTGGGATATGTACTCACCTAATTGTGCTCACATAATTGTGCTTGCGGGGGTTGAGCTTTGGCTCTTGGGTCCCGCCTCTCAACCGTCAATCAACTGGTGTACAGATTTCTGAGCCTACTGGGCTCTATCATATCTACACTTGAAACTGTGTATGGAGTCAGCCTCCACCACATCACTTCCTAGTGCATTCCATTTACTAACTACTCTGACACTGAAAAAGTTCTTTCTAATGTCTCTGTGGCTCATTTGGGTACTCAGATTCCACCTGTGTCCCCTTGTTCGGGTCCCTCCAGAGTTGAATAGTTCATCCTTGTTTACCCGGTCGATTCCCCTGAGGATTTTGTAGGTTGCGATCATGTCCCCATTACTCTTTTGTCTTCCAGTGATATGTCGTAGTGTGGTGGTGTTTGTGGTACTATGGAGGGGTGAGTGATAGTGTTGTGGTGAGGTTTGCGATAGTGTGGTGGGGTGTGTGGTAGTGTGGTGGGGTGTGAGGGAGTGTGTTGTGGTGTTTGGTAGTTTGGTGTGATGTGTGGTAGTGTGGTGGGGTATGTAGTATTGTGGTCGGATTGTGTGATAGGGGTGTGTGGAAGTATGGTTGGGGTGTGTGGTAGAGTGGTGGGGGTGTGTGGTAGAGTGGTGGGGTGTGTGGTAGTGTGGTGGGGTGAATGGTAGTGTGGTGGGGTGTGCGGTATTGTGGTCGGATTGTGTGGTTGTGTGGTGGGGGTGTGTGGTAGTGAGGTTTGGGTGTATGGTAGTGTGGTGGGGTGTGTGGTGGTGTGGTGGGGTGAATGGAAGTGTAGTGGGTTGTGTGGTAGTGTGGTGGGGTGTGACGTGGTAGTGTAGAGGGGGTGATGTAGTGTAGTGGGGTGTGTGGTAGTGTGGTGGGGTTGTGTGGTAACGTCGTGGGGTTGTGTAGTAATGTGGTGGGGTGTGTGGTAGTGTGGTGGGGTGTGTTGTAGTGTGGTGGTGTTGTGTGGCAGTGTGGAGGGGACGTGTGGTAGTGTGGTGGAGTGTGTGATAGTGTGGTGGAGAGTGTGGTAGTGTGGTGGGGTTGTATGTTAGAGTGGTGGGGATGTGTGGTAGTATGATGGGTTGTGAGGTAGAGTTGTGGGGTTGTGTGGTAGAGTGGTAGGGGTTGTGTGGTAGTACTGTGGGGTTGTGAGGTTAAGTGGTGGGGATGTGTGGTAGAGTGGTGGGGGTGTGTGGTAGTGTGGAGGGGGTGTGTGGAAGTGTGAAAGGGTTGTAAGGTAGTGTGGTGGGGGTGTGTGATAGTGTGATGAGGGTGTGTGGTAGTGTGGTGGGTTGTGTTGTATTGTGGTGAGGTGTGTGGTACTGTGGTTGGGTTGTATAGTATTGTGGTGGGATGTGTCATAGTGTGGTGGTGTGTGGTTGTGTGGTGAGTATGTGGAAGTTTGGTGGGGTTGTGTGGTAGTGTTGTTGGGGCGTGAGGTAGTGTGGAGGGGGTGTGTGGTAGTGTGGTGTTGGTGTGTGGTAGTTTGGTGGGTTCTTTAGTATTGTGGTGAGGTGTGTGGTAGTGTGGTGGCGTGTGTAGTAGTGTAGTGGGGTTGTTTGGTAGTGTGGTGGGGTTGTTTGGTAGTGTGGTGGGGTGAGTAGTAGTGTGGTGGGGTTGTGTGGTAGTGTGGTGGGGTGTGTGATAGTGTGATGAGGTGTGTGTGGTTGTGCAATGGGGTGTGTGGTAGTGTGGTGGGGTTGTGTGGTAGTGTTGTGGGGGAGTGTGGTAGTTTGGTGGGGTTGTGTGGTAGTGTGGTGGGGTGTGTGGTAGTGTGGTAGGGTGTGTAGTAGTGTGATGAGGTGTGTGGTAGTGTGGTGGGGTGTGGGGTAGTATGATGGGGTTGTGTTGTAGTGTAGTGGGGTTGTGTTGTAGTGTAGTGGGGTTGTGTGGTAGAGTGGTGGGGATGTGAGGTAGTGTGATGGGTTGTGTGGTAGAATTGTGGGGATTATGATGTAGTACTGTGAGGTTGTGTGGTTGAGTGGTGGGGTTTTGTGGTAGAGTGGTGGGGGTGTGTGGAGTAGTATGGAGTAAGCGCCACAGACGATTTTTTTTTCAGATCAAAAATCGTGTGTAGCGCTTGGGGGTTTTGAGGTCTAAAATCACGTGTAGCGCTTGGGGGGTTTCAGGTGAATTTGGGGAGTCACAGATTTGGGATTAAGGATTTCTTATGAGTGAGTAATTTCTGAGATTATAAAAGTCTGTTAAGGTTTCTTATGATGAAAATAAGTTCATACGAGTTTGTTAAAGTTCTTATGGGAGAAATTCGAATATCACGTGTAGCGCTTTAGGGTTTCTTGGTGAATTTGGGCTGTCACAGATTTGGGATTAAGGATTTCTTATGAGTGAGTAATTTCTGAGATTATAGAAGTCTGTTAAGGTTTCTTATGATGAAAATAAGTTCATACGAGTTTGTTAAAGTTCTTATGGGAGAATTTTTTTTTCAGAGTTCCTACCGATAATAAACAGATATTTAGGCTGTATTCTTACAAAACTAGTATATTGCTATATATCTGAATCATTTCACTGTCTTCCCTCCCCCCCTGCATCTCCCGCTCATACCTCACCCCCTTACCTCACAATCTGTGGCCCACCTGTGTTTACTTTAGACCGTCAGCCAGACGCCGCATGCAGGTTACCTCTTAATCTTATCTTATCTTCTCCATAATATCTGGACCGTCCCTCTCCTTCATATTGCTCATTCATAGTTCCTTTTCATTAAACTATTCAGTTTTACATATATAAACAAAGTCAGGGACTAGCTCACGTTCCCACCTTAGTTTTACTAATACATCTTCTTTAGTATCCAATCATTTTCTTCGAGATTTAAAACACAGCTATTTCAAATGTATTAAAATACAATAATTTTGTTATCGAGCTCCAGCTCCTATCCCCCGTCTTAGTCCCCTGTCGTATAATGAATACTAACAGTCCAATCCCTCTAAAATTTAAAAATAATCATATTTCAAACGTAGTTCAATACAGTAATTTAGTTACCGAGCTCCAGCTCTTGTCCACCTTAGTTCCCTCGCACATCTTCGTCAACCTAATCAAATTCCCTGAAATTTTTACCCTTTGTATTTCAGACACAGTAAATAAGATCAAGTCAGTTACTGAGCTCCAGCTCTCATCCCCCGCCTTACTTCCCTCTCGTGTCTTCGGTATTATCCTATCAAATTCCCTGAAATTTCTACCCTCTGTATTTCAGATAGGTATAAATTAGGATAGGATATAGGATTAGGAATAGGATAGGTAAAGTTAGGTAAGATAGGTAAGGTAAAGTAAGTTATGTTAGGATAGGTAAAGTTAGGTTATGCAGGTTAAGTTAGGTAAGATAGGTAAGTTAAGGTAAGTTAAGTTAGGATAGTTCAGAGAACAGTTTTAGGGTAAAGTGACTACGAAAATATATTTTAACAGAAGTGCAGGTTTGGTAGAAAAAGCTGAACTAGTTACGTTTTGGATAGAAATTTTATGACTGAAGATGTCTTAAAGAATAACATGATGGAAGAAGGAGAGTTTCTTTGATGAACGAAGGTGTCTTAGAGAACAACTTTTTGGAGAACGAAGGTGAATTAGAGATCACTTTGATGACTGCGAATAACTTTGATCAACGAAGATGGATTGGAAAGTTTCTCTAATGAACGAAGGTGACTTAGAGATTAACTTATATGATTTAGAGAACATCTTTGATGTCTTATAGAACAACATTGATGTCTTAGAGAACAACTTTGATAAACAAAGATGTCTTAGAAAGCTTTTCTGATGAACGAAAAGATACTTAGAGAATAACTTTGATGACTGTATTTAACTTTTTGATGGCTCTGAGGACAGTTTTTGTTGAACGAGGATGTCTCAGAAGGCTTCTTTGAATAGCAAAGGTGACTCTGAGAATAACTTTTGATGACTCTGAGAATGACTTTGTTGTCTTAGAGAATAACTTTGATGACTTAGAGAATTACTATGTTGAACGAAAGTGAGTTAGAGATTACCTTCGATGACTTCGAGAATAACATTTGATGTCTCTTGGAATAACTTTGATGACTTTGAGAATGACTTCTGAGAACCTGAGTAGTATTTTGAATGCGTCTTTGATGTAATGAAGAGTAACTTTGATGTCTTGAAGATATCTTACAGAACAACTTTGATGACTTTGAGAATGTCTTTGAGAACATGAGTAGTATTTTGTTAGCTCAGAGAATAACTTTTTGATGACATAGAGAATAACTTTTTATGTCTTAGAGAAGAACATTGATGGCTTAGAGAGAATATCTTTGATGAAAGATGATGTCTTAGATTAACTTTGACGGCTCTTGGAATAACTTTGATGACTTTGAGAACAAGTTTGATAGCTCTGAGAATGACTTTTATGCTTCTGAGATTAACTTTAATGAACGAAGATGTCTTAGAAAGTTTCTGTGGCGAACGAAAGGTTACTTAGAGAATAACTTTTATGTCTCTGAGAATAACTTTCATGTCTCTGAGAATAACTTTTATGTCTCTGAGAATAGCTTTGAGGAAGCGAGTAAATTTTTGAGTGTTTGAGAGTGTCTTTTGATATCTCGAAGAGTAACTTTGGTGTTACGGAGAGCACCTTTGACTATTTTCTTACTTAACGGCATATAATTTTTACGAAAGTGCTGAAAAAGTTACATTTGACTATTTTTCTTACTTAGCGACATATAATTTTAGTTACTAAAGTGTTGAAAAAGTTACATTTGACTATTTTAGTTGAGGAAAGACAAGAAAAAAATATGACGACAGTGACTATTTTAGTGCTTCACAAAGTATAAATGTCAGTTAAGAACGACGATGATAGATATCTTTGACTATATTTTCTTACTTGACGAGAACATAATGGCTGTTACGAAATGATGAACAAGACTATTTTCAATTACTTGACGATGGATAAAGTTAGTTATGAACAGTATTGGAAAGATTCCTTTGAAAATTTTTAGCTAAGAGAAAGGTTGTTTTAGTTAAGAACGGTGTTGAATGAGATTAATCTTGACTATTTTTAGCTAAGAGAAAGGTTGTTTTAGTTAAGAACGGTGTTGAATGAGATTAATCCTGACTATTTTTGGTTGATTGGATAATAAGTTTAGTTGAGAAATGACGAAAGTGACTATGTTTTAGTTGTTTGGTGAAAGATTTTTAGTTAAGAAGTTACAAGAAAGGTTTGTCTTTGTAAATTTGGAACTGAATAAAGTGTAGATTTGTTTAAGAACAGGGTTGGTAGAACTATTAAGTTGACTACGAGAATTACTTTGACATAGTTTTGCAAATAAAAACTGGGTGACTAAAATTGTTGAGGGAACTGTATTGCAGTATAATATTATTCGACAAAGAACTAGTTAGTGAATGGAAGAAACAAATTGGTTTAAAGAAACAAAGAACAAAAAATTGAGGTTAAGTAGGGGAATGAACACAGTGAACACAGATAACATGTAAGAAAAAAGTTGAAGAATAGAGTGAACATGCAGGGAATATGAACTTATAGAGAATATGAAGACATGATAAGGAACATAGGGAATACAAAGAATGAACACTGAACATGTGAAGAACAAGCTAAGAACATTGAGAACATGAATATTGAGTATAAAAGTTATACAGAGAACATATGATGTACATGAAAACATGACAAAGAACATAGTGAACATACGGGGAAAATGGTAGAAAAAAATTGAACTGAGCATGCTGTGAACATTTGTAGAACGTGGGATGAACACAGAAAACATGGAAAAAATGTGAAGAACACAGCTGAATATAGAGAAAATATGCAAATACAGTATGATGATTATTGAAGGTTTGGATACGTTGGGGATGAAAGATAATTACACAGGTTGGGGTTATGTGAGTACTCGGATAAGAGTTAGGCTGGAGAGGGACTTGATCGGATATATTTATGTTCGATGATCTAAGGCTGAGGAAATGGAGCTTGGCTAATGTCCAGATTAATTTGACTACGTTAGAAATAAGGTGATCTTAAATCTCAGGCGATTTAGTTGGAAAATAAAGAACTTGTACAAAATGAACTAAGCTGGGGGACAAGAGTTGAAACTTGATAACTGAACTGATTTTTATTTACTATGTCTGAAAATGTAGTTGGGTGTTTAAATCTCAGGGTATTTGGACTGATAGTAATGAATTTACAGGAGTGAACTTGGACAGAGGACAAGAGCTAGAGTTTTATAATTGTTTACATCATATTTACTATGTCTGAAATACAGAGGGTAAAAATTTCAGGGAAATTGATGGGTTATTTACAAAGATACGAGAGAGAACTAAAGTGGGGACGAGAGCTGGAGCTCGCTAACTGGTTTGATCTTATTTACGGTGCCTGAAATACAGAGGGTAAAAATTTCAGGGAAATTGATGGGTTATTTACAAATATACGAGAGAGAACTAAGGTAGGGACGAGAGCTGGAGCTCAGTAACTGACTTGATCTTATTTAGTAACTTTGAAGTATGTCTGCTTTAAATTTCGGGGAAAATTAATCTGTTACTAACGATCTTGTACAAATGAACTAAGCTGGGGGACAAGAGCTAGAGTTTGATAATTGTTTGAATTTACTAACCTACGTCTGAAATACAAAGGGTAGAAATTTCAGGGAATTTGATAGGATAATACCGAAGACACGAGAGGGAAGTAAGGCGGGGGATGAGAGCTGGAGCTCAGTAACTGACTTGATCTTATTTACTGTGTCTGAAATACAGAGGGTAAAAATTTCAGGGAATTTGATTAGGTTGACGAAATGTGCGAGGGAACTAAGGTGGAGGACAAAAGGTGGAGCTCGGTAACTAAATTACTGTATTAAACTACGTTTGAAATATGATTATTTTTAAACTTTAGAGGGATTGGACTGTTAGTATTCATTATACGACAGGGGACTAAGGCAGGTGATAGGAGCTGGAGCTCGATAACAAAATTATTGTATTTTAATATGTTTGAAATAGCTGTGTTTTAAATCTCGAAGAAAATGATTGGATACTAAAGAAGATGTATTAGTAAAACTAAGGTGGGAACGTGAGCTAGTCCCTGACTTTGTTTATATATGTAAAACTGACTAGTTTAATAAAAAGGAACTATGAATGAACAATATGAAGGAGAGGGACGGTCCAGATATTATGGAGAAGATAAGATAAGATTAAGAGGTAACCTGCATGCGGCGTCTGGCTGATGGTCTAAAGTAAACACAGGTGGGCCACAGATTGTGAGGTAAGGGGGTGAGGTATGAGCGGGAGATGCAGGGGGGGAGGGAAGACAGTGAAATTATTCAGATATATAGCAATATACTAGTTCCTAAGAATCCAACTTAAACATATACAGCCTAAATATCTGTTTATTATCGGTAGGAACTCTGAAAAAAAATTCTCCCATAAGAACTTTAACAAACTCGTATGAACTTATTTTCATCATAAGAAACAGACTTCTATAATCTCAGAAATTACTCACTCATAAGAAATCCTTAATCCCAAATCTGTGACAGCCCAAATTCACCAAGAAACCCTAAAGCGCTACACGTGATATTTGAATTTCTCCCATAAGAACTTTAACAAACTCGTATGAACTTATTTTCATCATAAGAAACCTTAACAGACTTCTATAATCCCAGAAATTACTCACTCATAAGAAATCCTTAATCCCAAATCTGTGACTTCCCAAATTCACCTGAAACCCCCCAAGCGCTACACGTGATTTTAGACCTCAAAATCCGCCAAGCGCTACACACGATTTTTGACCTGAAAAAAAAAATCATCTGTGGCGCTTACTCCACACTACTGTGTGGTAGTGTGGTGGTGTTTGTGGTACTATGGAGGGGTGAGTGACAGTGTTGTGGGGTGAGTAGTATTGTGGTGAGATGTGCGACAGTGTGGTGGGGTGTGTGGTAATGTGGTGGGGTGAATGGTATTGTGGTGGGTTGTGTGGTAGTGTGGTGAGGTGGTAGTGTAGTGGGGTGTGTGGTAGAGTGGTGGGGAGTGTGGTAGTGCGCTCAGGTTGTGTGGTTGTGTGGTGGGATTGTGTGGTTGTGTGGTGGTGGGGTAGCATGTATGGTAGTGTGGTTCTGTGGTGGGGTGTGTGGTAGTGTGGTGAGGTGTGTGGTAGTGTGGTGGGGTGCGTGGTGGTGTGGTGGGGTTGTGTAATATTGTAATGGGGTGTGTAGTAGTGTGGTGGGGTGTGTGGTAGTGTGGTGGGGTTTGTGGTAGTGTGGTGAGGTTGTGTAATATTGTGATGTTGTGTGTGGTAGTGTGGTGAGGTGTGTGGTAGTGTGGTGGGGTTGTGTAATATTGTGATGGGTGTGTGGTAGTGTGGTGGGGTGTGTGGTAGTGTAGTGGGGTGTGTGATAGTGTGGTGGGGTTTATGGTAGTGTAATAGCGTTGTGTGGTAGTGTGATGGGGTGTGTGGTAGTGTGGTGGGGTGTGTGGTAGTGTGGCGGAGTTGTGTTGTAGTGTGGTGGGGTGTGGTGGAGTTGTGTGTAGTGTGGTGGGGTGTGTGGTAGTGGGGTGGGGGTGTGTGATAGTGTAGTGGGTTGTGTGGTATTGTGGTGGGGTGTGTGGTAGTGTGGTGGGGTTGTGTGGTAGTGTGGTAGAGGAGTAGGGGTGTGTGATAGTGTGGTGGATTGTGTGGTATTGAGGTGGGGTGTGTGGTAGTGTGGTGGGGTGTGTAGTAGTGAGGTGGGGTTTTTGGTAGTGTGGTGGGGTATGTGGTAATGAAGTGGGGTGTGTGGTTGTGTGGTCGGGAAGTGTGATAGTGTGGTGGGGTTGTTTGGTAGTGTGGTGGGGTGTGTGGTAGTGTTATGGGGGTGTGTGGTAGTGTGGTGGGGTGTGTGGTGGGGTGTGTGGTAGTGTGATGGGGTGTGTGGTAGTGTGGTGGGGTGTGTGGTAGTGTGGTGGGATTTGTGGTAGTGTGGTAGTGTGGTGGGGTGTGCTGTAGTGTGGTAGTGTGATGGGGTGTGTGGTAGTGTTGTTGGTTTGTGGAAGTGTAGTGGTGGTGGTGTGTGGTAGTGTGGTGGAGTTTGTGGTAGTGAGGTGGGATGTGTAGTAGTATTCACCTAGTTGTGTTTGCGGGGGTTGAGCTCTGGCTCTTTGGTCCCGCCTCTCAACCGTCAATCAACAGGTGTACAGATTCCTGAGCCTATCGGGCTCTATCATATCTACATTTGAAACCGTGTATGGAGTCAGCCTCCACCACATCACCCCCTATTGCATTCCATTTGTCAACCACTCTGACACTAAAAAAGTTCTTTCTAATATCCCTGTGGCTCATTTGGCACTCAGTTTCCACCTGTGTCCCCTTGTGCGTGTTCCCCTTGTGTTAAATAGACTGTCTCTATCTACCCTATAAATTCCTTTCAGAATCTTGAATGTGGTGATCATGTCCCCGCTAACTCTTCTGTCTTCCAGCTAAGTGAGGTTTAATTCCCGTAGTCTCTCCTCGTAGCTCACACCTCTCAGCTCGGGTACTAGTGTGGTGGCAAACCTTTGAACCTTTTCCAGTTCAGTCTTATCCTTGACTAGATATGGACTCCATGTTGGGGCTGCATACTCCAGGATTGGCCTGACATATGTAGTATACAAAATTCTGAATGATTCTTTACACAAGTTTCTGAATGTCGTTCGTATGTTGGCCAGCCTGGCATATGCCGCTGATGTTATCCGCTTGATATGTGCTGCAGGAGACAGATCTGGCGTGATATCAACCCCCAAGTCTATTTCCTTCTCTGACTCCAGAAGAATTTCCTCTCCCAGATGATACCTTGTATCTGGCCTCCTGCTTCCTACACCTATCTTCATTACATTACATTTGGTTGGGTTAAAATCTAACAACCATTTGTTCGACCATTCCTTCAGCTTGTCTAGGTCTTCTTGAAGCCTCAAACAGTCCTCTTCTGTTTTAATCTTTCTCATAATTTTAACATCGTCTGCAAACATTGAGAGAAATGAATCGATACCCTCCGGGAGATCATTTACATATATCAGAAACAAGATAGGACCGAGTACAGAGCCCTGTGGGACTCCACTGGTGACTTCACGCCAATCGGAGGTCTCACCCCTCACCGTAACTCTCTGCTTCCTATTGCTTAGATACTCCCTTATCCACTGGAGCACCTTACCAGCTACACCTGCCTGTCTCTCCAGCTTATGTACCAGCCTCTTATGCGGTACTGTGTCAAAGGCTTTCCGACAATCCAAGAAAATGCAGTCCGCCCAGCCCTCTCTTTCTTGCTTAATCTTTGTCACCTGATCGTAGAATTCTATCAAGCCTGTAAGGCAAGATTTACCCTCCCTGAACCCATGTTGGCGATTTGTCACGAAGTCCCTTGTCTCCAGATGTGTTACCAGGTTTTTTCTCACGATCTTCTCCATCACCTTGCATGGTATACAAGTCAAGGACACTGGCCTGTAGTTCAGTGCCTCTTGCCTGTCGCCCTTTTTTGTATATTGGGAACACATTCGCCGTCTTCCATATTTCTGGTAGGTCTCCCGTCTCCAGTGACTTACTATACACTATGGAGAGTGGCAAGCAAAGTGCCTCTGCACACTCTTTCAGTACCCATGGTGAGATCCCATCTGGACCAACAGCCTTTCTAACATCCAGATCCAGCAGGTGTCTCTTGACCTCCTCTCTCGTAATTTCGAACTCTTCCAAGGCCGCCTGGTTCACCTCCCTTTCTCCTAGCACAGTGACCTCACCTTGTTCTATTGTGAAGACCTCCTGGAACCTCTTGTTGAGTTCTTCACACACTTCTCTGTCATTCTCTGTATACCTGTCCTCTCCTGTTCGAAGTTTCAATACCTGTTCTTTCACTGTTGTTTTCCTTCTGATGTGACTGTGGAGTAGCTTTGGTTCGGTCTTGGCTTTGTTTACTATATCATTTTCAAAACTTTTCTCTGCTTCTCTTCTCACCCTGATGTACTCATTCCTGGTTCTCTGGTATCTCTCTCTGCTTTCTGGTGTTCTGTTATTCCGGAAGTTCCTCCACGCCCTTTTGTTCAGTTTCTTCGCTTCCATACATGCCCTATTATACCTTGGATTCTTTTGTTGCCTCTCGGATTTTTCCCTTTGGGCCGGGATGAACCTGTTTACTGCCTCCTAACACTTTTGGGTAACATAGTCCATCATACCCTGTACAGACTTATCTCTGAGGTCTGTGTCCCAAGGTATTTCACTTAGGAAACTTCTCATTTGTTCATAATTCCCCTTTCGGTATGCCACCCTTTTGATTCCTAGTTCTTTTTTGGGGGAGATAAGTCCTAGCTCTACCAGGTACTCAAAATTCAATACACTGTGGTCACTCATTCCCAAGGGCGCTTCCATCTTAACTTCCCTTATATCCCACTCATTTAGGGTAAATATCAAATCAAGCATTGCTGGTTCATCTTCTCCTCTCATTCTTGTTGGTTCTTTGATGTGCTGGCTTAGAAAGTTTCTTGTTGCCACGTCCAGCAGCTTAGCTCTCCATGTTTCTGGTCTTCCATGCGGGTTTCTGTTCTTCCAATCTATCTTCCCATGGTTGAAGTCTCCCATAATTAGTAGTCCAGATCCATTCCTGCTAGCAACAGAAGCTGCTCTTTATATTATGTTAATGGTGGCCATGTTGTTTCTATCATATTCCTGTCTAGGTCTCTGTCATTTGGTGGTGGATTATATATGACTACGACTATAATTTTTTTCCCTCCATTTGCTACAGTACCTGCTATGTAGTCACTGAAACCTTCACAGCCTTGAATATCCATCTCCTCAAAATCCCAGCCTTGTCTTACCAGCAGAGCTACACCACCCCCACCTCTTCCTTCCCTCTCTTTCCTCATAACATAATAGTCCTGTGGGAACACTGCGTTTGTTATCGTTTTCGTGATCTTTGTTTCTGTGAGGGCTATTATGTCTGGGTTTTTCTCTAGTACCAGTTCTCCAAGCTCATTTACTTTATTTGTAATTCCATCTATGTTAGTGTACATCGCTTTGAGGCTCACTTTCTTCTGTCCCTTCTCAAATCGCCTCCCTGGTGAGTGTTCTGCTGGTGGGGGAGGCTGTTCCATGGGTGTGAGGACTTGTGAGGTGGATAACAGGGTCACAGAGGATACTGGGATGAGGGGCGGGGGATCCAGTGAAGGGGGAGGGACAGGGAGGGTATGGGGTGAAAGGGGAGGGAGGACGGGAAGGAAAGGGAGGAAGGGAGGACTCGGGAGGAGGGGAGGGGTAGAAGGGTGGGGATTGGGTGTGGGGGGAGGGAGATTTGGCTGAACATTTGAGTGGGGGCAGGGAGGGTTTGGGGTAGGGGGGTTTCTATGCAGAGGAGGGAGGCAGGGTTGTCCTCCCTTCTGGTGTTACTGGGTAGCTGGTTGTGGGTTCCCCCCTCGCCTCTGGGGGTGTTGTGTTGGGAGCTGTGGCTTCCTGGTTTTCCCCTCTCACCCTGCGCCTCTTCCTTGCTTCTGCCGCCACGGCTCTCTCCTCCCTTGTCATGTCTCTCTGGAGGAATATATTTTTGAATTTTCCAACGTTTTTCAGGGATCTCTTCCTTGATAGGATCTTCTCCTTCGTGCTCTCGTTTGTAAATACTATCTTTATCATTCGGTCTCGGTTTTTGTTGTACCAGCCTAGCCTGAAAACCTTCTCAATGCTATGCTCAGCCCCTTCCATGTCTAGTGCCTTTAGTACTAGACATGGAAGGGGCTGAGCTTTCACTGCTGCTTTGTCCTTGTCATTCCACTCTGTCCTATTAGAGCCTTCCTGCTCTTTAATACCCACAGCAACCACTGATCTGTTCCTTTCCAGCAGTTGGCTAGTGGAGCGTGCCGCCTCCTGTGAGGTGGCTGCTTTCATGGCCACCTCCATCACTGCAGTCATTACTTCAGAGTTATTTTTTTTAGTATTTCCGCAAATGTTTCTTTTATTGTGGCATTCTCATCCAAAAAACGATTACCACCTTCTCCCAGGATGGTTTTCTGATTCTCAGCCTCGATACCATTCTCTTTGAGTGCTCTAATCTCCTCCTTTGCTGCTGTCAGCTCTCTTTTCAGGTTGCTTATTTCGTTCTTCATTTCCTGCATCATTTCTTCCATCTCACTCTTGATGTCCTCCAGAAACTGGGCGAACATTTCCTTCATTTCGTCACCTTGGCTCTTCCCTGTTCCCCTGGTACCTCTGGCTGCCATGCTTGACCCTTTTCCTATAGTTGTGCCGTAATAGGATTTGTCAGGAGGGCAGAGCGGGATGGGGGAGGGAGAGAGAGAGAGAGAGAGGAAGAGAGAGAGAAAGAGAGAGAAAGGGAGTGATAAAGGGAGAGACAAATGGGTGGGTGGGGGGATCCGACCCTTCCACTGAAGTGAGAAGAAAGTAGAAGGGGAGGGGAGGAGGAGATGGAGAGAGAAGCGGGAGGGAGAGAGGAGAGGAAGAGAGCGGGTGAGAAAGAGAGGGGGGGGAGGTGTGTGTGTGTGTGTATGTGTGTATGTGTGTGTGTGTGTGTGTGTGTGTGTGTGTGTGTGTGTGTGTGTGTGTGTGTGTGTGTGTGTGTGTGTGTGTGTGTGTGTGTGTGTGTGTGTGTGTGTGTGTGTGTGTGTGTGTGTGTGTGTGTGGGCAGTGTGTGGTAGTGAGATGGGGTGTGAAGTAGTGTGGTGGGGTGTGTAGTATTTTGATGGGGGTGTGTGGTAGTGTGATGAGGTGTGTGGTAGTGTTGTGGGGTGTGTGGTAGTGTCGTGAGGGTGTGTTGTAGTGTGGAGGCATGCGGTAGTGTGGTGGGTTTGTGTGGTAGTGTGGTGGGGTTGTGATGTAAAGTGGTGGGGATGTGTGGTAGTTATCTTGAGGTTATCTTGAGATGATTTCGGGGCTTTAGTGTCCCCGCGGCCCGGTCTTTGACCAGGCCTCCACCCCCAGGAAGCAGCCCGTGACAGCTGACTAACACCCAAGTACCTATTTTACTGCTAGGTAACAGGGCATAGGGTGAAAGAAACTCTGTCCATTGTTTCTCGCCGGCGCCTGGGATCGAGCCCAGGACCACGGGATCACAAGTCCAGCGTGCTGTCCGCTCGGCCGACCGGCTCCCTAGTGTTGACAATTGTGTGGTAGAATTGTGGGGTTGTGTTGTAGAGTGGTGGGGTGTGTGGTAGTGTGGTGGTGTGTGTGGTAGTGTGTTGGGGTTGTGTGGTAGTATGGTGGGGTTTTGTGGTAGAGCGGTGGGGTTGTGTGGGAGAGTGGTTGGGGTGTGTGGTTGTGTGGTGGGGCTGTGTAGTATTGTGGTGGGATGTGTAGTAGTGTGGTGGAATGTGTTGTAGTGTGGTGTGGTTTTGAGTGGTTTTGTAATAGTGTGATGGGGGTGTGTGGTAGTCATGTGGGGTGTGTGGTAGTGTGGTGGGGTGTGTAATAGTGTGGTGGGGGAGTGTGATAGTGTGGTGCGGTTTATGGTAGTGTGGTGGGATGTGTGGTAATGTGGTGGGGGTGTGGTAGTGTGGTAGGGTATGTGTGGTAGTGTGGTTGAGTTGTGTGGTGGGGTTTGTGGCATGTGGTGGGATGTGTGGTTTTTTGTTGGGGTGTGTGGTAGTGTAATGGGGTTTTGTGGTAGTGTGGTGTGGTTGTGTGGTAGAGTGGTGGTGATGTGTGTTAGTGTGGAGGGTTGTGTGGTAGAGTGGTGGGAGTTGTTTGGTAGTACTGTGGGGTTGTGCGGTAGAATGGTGGGGGTATGTGGTAGTCTGGTGGGGTTGTGTAGTATTGTGGTGGGGTGTGTGGTAGTGTGGTGGGGTTGTGTGGTAGTGTGGTGGGGGGGTGTGGTATTGTGATGGGGGTGTGGTAGTGTGGTGGGTTGTGTAGTAGTGTAGTGGGGTGTGTGGTAGTGAGGTGGTGTGTGTGGAAGTGTTGTGGGGGTGTGTGGTAGTGTGGTTGGGGGTCTGGTTGTGTGGTAGTGTGGTGGGGTTGTGTGGTAGTGTGATAGGTTGTTTGGCAGTGTGATGGGGGTGTGTGGTAGAATGATGGGGTGTGTGGTAGTCGTGGGGTTGTGAGGTAGTACTCACCTAGTTGTACTCACCTAGTTGTGTTTGCGGGGGTTGAGCTCTGGCTCTTTGGTCCCGCCTCTCAACCGTCAATTAACAGGTGTACAGATTCCTGAGCCTATTGGGCTCTATCATATCTACACTTGAAACTGTGTATGGAGTCAGCCGCCACCACATCACCTCCTAATGCATTCCATTTGTCAACCACTCTGACACTAAAAAAAGTTCTTTCTAATATCTCTGTGGCTCATTTGGGCACTCAGTTTCCACCTATGTCCTCTTGTGCGTGTGCCCCTTGTGTTAAATAGCCAGTCTTTATCTACCCTATCAATTCACTTCAGAATCTTGAATGTGGTGATCATGTCCCCCTTAACTCTTCTGTCTTCCTACGAAGTGAGGTTTAATTCCCGTAGTCTCTCCTCGTAGCTCTTACCTCTCAGCTCGGGTACAAGTCTGGTGGCAAACCTTTGAAGCTTTTCCAGTTTAGTCTTATCCTTGACTAGATATGCACTCCATGCTGGGGCTGCATACTCCAGGATTGGTCTGACATATGTGGTATACAAAGTTGTGAAAGATTCTTTACACAAGTTTCTGAATGCCGTTCGTATGTTGGCCAGCCTGGCATATGCCGCTGATGTTATCCTCTTGATGTGGTCTGCAGGAGACTGGTCTGACGTGATATCAACCCCCAGGTCTTTTTCTTTCTCTGACTCCTGAAGAATTCCCTCTCCCAGATGATACCTTGTATCTTGCCTCCTGCTCCCTACTCCTATCTTTATTACATTACATTTGCTTGGGTTAAACTCTATCAACCATTTGTTCGACCATTGCTCAGCTTGTCTAGGTCTTCTTGAAGCCTCAAACAGTCCTCTTCGGTCTTAATCCTTCTCATAATTTTGGCATCGTCCGCAAACATTGAGAGAAATGAATCTATACCTTCCGGGAGATCATTTACATATATCAGAAACAAGATAGGACCGAGTACAGAGCCCTATGGGACTCAACTGGTGACTTCACGCAAATCGGAGGTCTCACTCCTCACCGTAAGTCTCTGCATCCTATTGCTTAAGTACTCCCTTATCCACTGGAGCACCTTACCAGCTACACCTGCCTGTCTCTCCAGCTTATGTACCAGCTTCTTATGCGGTACTGTGTCAAAGGCTTTCCGACAATCCAAGAAAATACAGTCCGCCCAGCACTCTCTTTCTTGCTTAATCTTTGTCACCTGGTCATAGAATTCTATTCAGCCAGTCAGGCAAGATTTACCCTCCCTGAACCCAGTTAGTTTAGTTCATTTATTATGCACCCCATACCCATCTTGTGGGCGGTAGTGGAAAGGGTTACAGAGGTACATAATGGGCTCAGGGACTGAACCCCCACAATTCATTTAGCTAAGCAAGTTACATTCTTGATTGAACCCATGCTGGCGATTTGTCACGAAGTCCCTTCTCTCCAGATGTGCTACCAGGTTTTTTCTCACGATCTTTTCCACCACCTTGCATGGTATACAAGTCAAGGTAGTAGTGTAGTGGGGTGTATGTGGTAGTGTTGTGGAGTGTGTGGTAGTGTGGTGGGGTGTGTGGTAATGTGGTGGGGTGTGTGGTAGCTTGGTGGGGTGTGTGGTAGTGTTGTGGGGTTGTGTGGAGTGAAGTGGGGTATGTGGTTGGGTGTGTGGTAGTGTATTGGGGTTGTGTGGTAGTGTGATGGGGTGTGTGGTAGTGTGGTTGGGTGTCTGGTTAGTGTTGTGGGGTTGTGTATTAGTGTGGTGGGGTTGTGTGGTACTGTAGAGGGGTGTGTGGTAGTGTGGTGGGGTTGTGTTGTATGGTGTGTGGTAGTGTGGTGAGGTTGTGTGGTAGTGTGGTGAAGGTGTGTGGTAATGGTGTGGTGTGTGTAATAGTGAGGTGGGGTTTTTGGTAGTGTGGTCGGGAATTGTGGTAGTATGGTGGGGTTGTGTGGTAGTGTGGTGGGGTGTGTGGTAGTGTGGTATGGTGTGGTGGCGTGTGTTGTAGTGTCGTGGGGTGTGTGGTAGTTTGGTGGAGTGTGTGGTAGTGTGGTGGGATGTGTGGTAGTGTGGTGGTGTGTGTGGTAGTGTGATGGGGTGTGTGGTAGTGTGGTGGGGTGTGTGGTAGTGTGGTGGGGTTTGTAATAGTGTGGTGGGGTTGTGTAGTAGTGTGGTGAGGTGTGTGTAGTGTTTTTGGTTTGTGGAATTGAAGTGGTGGTGGTGTGTGGTAGTGTGGTGCGGGGGTGTTGTAGTGTGGGTGGGGGGGGTGTGGTAGTGTGGTGGGGTGTGTGGTAGTGTGGTTGGGTTGCGTGACATTGTGGTGGAGACGTGTGGTAGTGTGGTGGAGTGTGTAGTAATGTGGGGAAGTGTGTGGTAGTGTGGTTGAGTTGTGTGGTAGTGGGGTAGTGAGGTGGGTTTGTGTGGTAGTGTGGTGGGGTTGTGATGTAGAGTGGTGGGGATGTGTGGTAGTGTGTTGGGGTTGTGTGGTACTATTGTTGGGTTGTGTGGTGGAGTGGTGAGGTTGTGTGGTAGAGTGGTGGGGGTGTGTGGTAGTGTTGTAGGGTGTGTGGTAGTGTGGTGCGGTGTATGGTAGTGTGGTGGCGTGTGTGGTAGTGTACTGGGGTTGTGTGGTAGTGTGGAGGGGTGTGTGATAATGTGGTGGGGTGTGTGGTAGTGTTATGGGAGTGTGTGGTAGTGTGGTGGGATGTGTGATAGTATTATGGGGTTGTGTGGTAGTGTGGTGGGGTTGTGTAGTATTGTGGTGGAGCAGTGTGGTAGTGTGGTGGAGTGTGTGGTGGGGTTGTGTGGCAGTGTGGTGTGGTTGTGTGGCAATGTAGTGGGTTGTGTTGTAGTGTGGTGGGTTTGTGTCGTAGTGTGGTGGGGTTGTGTGGCAGTGTGGTGTGGTTGTGTGGCAATGTAGTGGGTTGTGTTGTAGTGTGGTGGGTTTGTGTCGTAGTGTGGTGGGGTTGTGTGGTAGAGTGGTGGGGATGTGTGGTAGAGTGGAGGGTTGTGTGGTAGAGTTGTGGGCTTGTGTGGTAGAGTGGTGGGGGTTGTGTGGTAGTACTGTGAGGATGTCTTGTAGAGTGGTGGGGTTGTGTGGTAGAGTGGTGGGGGTATGTGGTAGTCTGGTGGGGTTGTGTAGTATTGTGGTGGGCTGTGTGTAGTGTGGTGGGGGGGGTGTGGTAGTGTGGTGGGGTTGTCTGGTAGTGTGATGGGGGTGTGTGGTATTGTGATGGGGGAGTAGTAGTGTGGTGGGTTGTGTAGTATTGTAGTGGGGTGTGTGGTAGTGTGGTGGGGTTGTGTAGTATTGTGGTGGGATATGTGATAGTGAGGTGGTGTGTGTGGTAGTGTTGTGGGGGTGTGTGGTAGTGTGGTGGGGTGTGTGGTTGTGTGGTTGGGTGTGTTGTAGTGTGGTGGGGGTGTGGTAGGGTGTGTGGTAGTGTGGTGGGGTTGTGTAGTATAGTGGTGGGTGTGTGGTAGTGTGGTGGGGGGTTTGGTTGTGTGGTAGGGTGTGTGGTAGTGTGGTGGGGTTGTGTAGTATTGTGGTGGGGTGTGTGGTAGTGTGGTGCGGTGTGTGGTAATGTAGTGGGGTGTGTGGTAGTTTTTTTTATCATTTGCTACCACAGATGTGGCCACACATTTACAATTCTAACCAGCATATATACATTTTCTTCTGTCCTCTATGGACACGGTTAGAGAAATGTTAAACATATAGTTCAAGGGTTTATTGAACACTCAACCACAGAAGATGATTAGGTGCTTTTAAAATGCTAAGCTAACCTACATACGTAAATACATAGATACACAGATTTACGTATGTCCTACACAAAGTGTTAGATGTGTCTTTTACATAGTGTCATTAATGTACATTCACAAAGGCGAAATGTAATTCTGATCAGCTTCCATATATACTTTATACTCATACATATACATACACACACACTTATACATACATATATACACACACATGCATTCACATACATTTGTCTCATTTACTCTGACAGGGTGAGATAGCTGATAAAGAAACTAGTGTGCAATTAAGCACTTAACCACTGAAGATGATGAAGGTGCTTTTACAAGCTCAGGTTATATAGTTACATCATATATATACATTGTATGATTGATATATTACATGGCCAATCTTGGATACAAGTCCAATATATCATCAAGTGTTCCAGTACTCATATAGTAATTACAGAGTTCAGCATACCTTAGCCCAGGAGGGCGAAAGTCAGTCAGTATGGGGCATTCTACAATATAATGTTCAAGAGAGTGCATGTTTTCTCTTTCACAAAGTTGACACATTGTGTACTCGAGATTTGGGTTTTGAGAAAGCTGCCAGATACGTCTATATCCCAGGCGTATTCTGGGCACTATAACATCACATTGCCGGGTTCTTGTTCTATTAGTCCCATATGTGAATGTCTCCTCACGATATCTATCATAATATTTAATGCTACAACTTTCAGGTCTTTGTGAATTTGTTAGGTCGGTGAGATTTTCATTAAATATTTGTTTAAGTATTCTCTTTGTCACTGCTAATGAAACACCCATATCAATTTCTACCACTGGTTTTCTGCAGGCTGTCTTAGCAAGCATATCAACAGTGTCATGCCTTGAGATGCCAACATGTGATGGTATCCATAGGAATTTAATCTCAAATCTGTTTTCTTTGGCAGCTAAAACATTCATTCGAATATCACTGACTATTTTCTGGGTGTCACTACTATGTGCGTTCAGTGCCAGGAGTGCACTCTGCGAGTCACAGTATATAAGTCCACTGCCTTTGTCTTTTAAAAATTCAGTGGCAAGGTATATGCCTGCAAGTTCGGTTTGAGTTGTACTTGCCCAGTCATTGACGCGGTTCATTGCTGTATATACGAGAGAAGATTGTTCAAATATATTGCATGCACATCCGGTACATCGTCCACCTCCTTCTACAAAGCCGTCGGTATAGCACTGATACACATCGTTACCCATACTCTGAGTACTTTCAGTGATGCTTTTCAGTGTTAACTGTTTTAATAATGTAGTGTGCACACTATCTTTCTTGGGCGCATTTACAAAATCAACTGATAGATCCCAGTTATCCCATGGAGTAATTGGCTGATTAATCATTAGTTGAGTTGGGTACATATTTAATATTTTGATGGAGTTGGCTACATTGTAGAACCAATATACATAATCAGATTTCGTTCTTCTTCTATAGACCTCAGGTGAGTGCAGCATATAAGAAAGTTTAGCTTGAAACTTCATGTGTTGTCTAGATCTACTCAATGCCTTCACGTTGAAAACTGTGCTAATAGACAAAATTCTCTCACTTATGGTAGGTAATTGTAACTCTGCTCTCATATTAACTATTCTCGTGGACTTTGGAGCCCCAAGGATGAGACGCATAGCTTCATTTTGCAAGGTTTCAAGAGATTTCAGCTCTTTGTCAGTATACAGTGTGAGACGTAAAGCATTGTAGTCAATCACAGAGCGTATAAATGATACATAAAACATTCTAGCAAGTCTCACGTTAAGTCCATGATTGACACCAACAAGGACCCGCAAGGGTTTTAATCTCTCCCAAAGTCTCCTCTTGAGAGAAGAAAGGTACCCAGGGTCGTTAATGGGGACACCAAGGTATCTGTAAGACTCGCAGTTCTCAAGTGCTCGCCCATCTAAATGATAATTGGCTGGTGGAATACCACATATGAATGAGGGCACGAGTTTTCTGTACAGAGATAAGGAGGCCACATCCCTCAGCTCTAGTAGCAAAAGCGTCGAGCAGAACTTGCATTCTAGGCTCGGTGGCAGCCTGTAAACATATATCATCAGCATAACAAATGACAGTGTCTTCATTATTAGTTGGAAGATCTTTAATAATTTTATGCATCAGAACGTTGAACAACAAGTTACTGTGGACCCCTCCTTGTGGAGTTCCCAGTTCAAAGTGTTTGCTCTCTGTTCTTTTAACACCGTTAAACAAAACATATGCTGTTCGATTAGACAAATAGCCCTTTATCCATTTCAGTAATTTTCCTTGTATTCCCAGCTCGCCAAGCAGTTCCAGTATGATTTCTCTGTTTGCTGTATCAAAAGCTGCTGCTAGGTCGATGAAGACTGTTTGAGGGGAAGCTTCAATATGTGCGAAGTACTCAGCAAAACAGTGTTGTGTACTGAGCCCAGGCATAAACCCAAACAGTTGAGGTGACAGGTGCCCCTGTATACGATACATGAGTCGGTTAAGAACAATACGTTCAAGCACTTTACAAACACACGATGCTAGAGATATGGGTCTATAATTATCTGAGTGTGGTTTGGGGATGGGAACAATGACACTCTTTGTCCAAGCATCAGGTAATACTCCTTCACGTAAACTCATCCTGTACAACACTAATAGTGGATTACCTGGTACGTGTGAGACTAATCTCAGTAGACTGTAAGTAATACCATCCTCTCCAGGAGCAGTTGATTTTCCCATCTTTAGTGCATGATTTAATTCCCATTCAGTTACATCATTAAGGTCCGACACGTCGATAGCTGTACAGGCAAGATTGATGGTTCGTTGTCTGTTGGGGCGTGTGTCATCAAGTTTGTGCTGTATGTTAATTGGTAGTGAGTCGTTGCTCGATGTTAGTGCCCATTGATCAAGGAGGATGTTTGCTTGTTCTAGTGGGCTGTGGTGCAGTGGTTTGGTTGGGCTGCTTCTAAAGATTTTTCGTATCTTTTCCCAAACTTCAACAAGTGTTGTTTGCTCATTTATACTTTGTAGGAACTATTCCCAATGTTTATTACGTATAACGTTGCTCATGTCTCTCACCTCTCTATTTGCAACTAGAAATGCATGCAAGTCACCTTGTACTTTGGTTCGTTTGTACGTATCTCCAAGTTGCTTTACTCGTTCATGTTCTTTAACAAATACGGGGTCAAGGACCCACTTGGGTGGTGGTAGGTGTTACCCATTTCTGCTAGGCTTACGACCTGTTCCCCAACACACCCATGTGTCATAGTAGGTAGTAATTGTATCAACGAGATCTCTGGAAAAGGCTTGTACATTCGTTATTGTGTAATCTTGATACCATTTTGATATACATGGTGCGTGTGGTAGTGTGGTGAGGTGTTTGGCTGTGTGGTGGGGTGTGTGGTAGTATTATGGGGTTGTGTGGTAGTGTGGTGGAGCTGTGTGGTAGTGTGGTGGAGTGTGTGGTACTATGGTCGGGTGTGTGATAGTATTGTGGGGTGAGTAGTATTGTACTCACCTAGTTGTACTCACTTAGTTGAGCTTGCGGGGGTTGAGCTCTGGCTCTTTGGTCCCGCCTCTCAACCGTCAATCAACAGGTGTACAGGTTTCTGAGCCTATTGGGCTCTATCATATCTACACTTGAAACTGTGTATGGAGTCAGCCTCCACCACATCACTTCCTAATGCATTCCATTTGTCAATCACTCTGACACTAAAAAAGTTCTTTCTAATATCTTTGTAGCTCATTTGGGCACTCAGTTTCCACCTGTGTCCCCTAGTGCGTGTGCCCTTGTGTTAAATAGCCTGTCTTTATCAACCCTGTCGATTCCCTTGAGAATCTTGAATGTGGTGATCATGTCCCCCCTAATTCTTCTGTCTTCCAACGAAGTGAGGTTTAATTCCCGTAGTCTCTCCTCGTAGCTCATACCTCTCAGCTCGGGTACTAGTCTGGTGGCAAACCTTTGAAGCTTTTCCAGTTTAGTCTTATCCTTGACTAGATATGGAATCCATGCTGGGGCTGCATACTCCAGGATTGGCCTGACATATGTGGTATACAAAGTTGTGAATGATTCTTTACACAAGTTTCTGAATGCCGTTCGTATGTTGGCCAGCCTGGCATATGCCGCTGATGTCATCTTCTTGATATGGGCTGCAGGAGACAGGTCTGGCGTGACATCAACCCCCAAGTCTTTTTCTTTCTCTGGCTCCTGAAGAATTTCCTCTCCCAGATGATACCTTGTTTCTGACGTCCTGCTCCCTTCACCTATCTTCATTACATTACATTTGGTTTGGTTAAACTCTAACAACCATTTATTCGACCATTCCTTCAGCTTGTCTAGGTCTTCTTGAAGCCTCAAACAGTCTCTTCTGTCTTAATTCTTCTCAAAATTTTGGCATCGTCCGCAAACATTGAGAGAAATGAATCTATACCCTCCGGAAGATCATTTACATATTTCAGAAACAAGATAGGCCGAGTACAAAGCACTGTGGGACTCCACTGGTGACTTCACGCCAATCGGAGGTCTTACTCCTCACCGTAACTCTCTGCTTCCTATTGCTTAGATACTCCCTTATCCACTGGAGCACATTACCAGCTACACCTGCCTGTCTCTCCAGCTTATTGTTATGATCTCAGCCTACAGGAGAAAAGAGTCTCCCCCTTGAGAGTTATTCAGCGAGACTGACCTAACCGGAAGGTCTAGGAAATATGGAGGAGATAACACAGATGTAAAATAGTTTGTTGGATTTAAATAACAATTTGAGCTTATGGGCATTGAAGAAGAAAACAGATAAATGACTGGTTAGGAGATGTGGATAATTTGCTGGAGGCGTGAGGCTCGCTTCTGGAGGGCTTTGACCTCACTTGAGGCCAGACATCGCAGGGGGAAAGCCGCGCTCCGTTTGAGCTCCCGTCAGAAAGGAACCCCTAGTGATATATCTCCAAGAGAAGAGAAGTGTGCAAACGTCCCAGCTGTGGAAGTGTGGTCTCAAGTCCTGGATGGCAAGGAGTGTTTATCAAGCCGCCCAGAGACATTTTCGTGGGCTGTGGAAGCGCCCTGGCCAAGCTCGTCAGAGGGAGGAGCCCTTGACGAGACAATCTGTGGTAAGCACGATTTAAGCCAGCTCATAGTGATTGCTTGTAGTTGGTCGTGTGCCCAGCGACAGTAGCAATGTTTATTGATGAGTTAGAAATGTTTTGGTAAGGCAGGAAGCCTAAATAAGAGAACGGAGATGAATAAAGACAGCTGGAGGGACGAGCAGCGCGTCCTCTCCCGTCGACCGCTTGAAGCCAACTGATTGAGGGGCGCGGAGGAGAGTGTGGAGGCCCGCAGGGCGAGGTGGAGCATGGACCCGCCCAACGAGGGAGTCCACTCTCACAGTATGTAGAGGACAGATAGAGGTTTGAGGCAAACATATTGTGTGATTATTTTTGTTTATGTGTTAAAGGGGAAACATTTTTATTAGAGTGTCGATGGGTTGCAGGTTTGTCTTTGGGGAAGAAGTTGCTGAGAACTTCGAAGCCAGCACAGAGGGAGTAGTTGATGAGACTCCAAGGTAGTGGAGGAGAGGACCTCGAGCTGTGAGGAGAAGCAGTGAAGAGGAGTGTCACGTGCTTCTGTAGAGGTGGTGAAGCACCATAGTTGCTCGAGGGAACTTCATGGTGTAGCAGCCAAGAGAGCTTTGGAGGGCCCTAGCAGAAGGGTGAAGCACCATAGGTTCTCAAGGAAAACTTCATGATGCAGCAGCCTGGAGGAGCTGCAGAGGATCCTGGTAGTTAAACCCAGAAGAACCTGAAGAGATCAGGGTAGTGAACTTCCAGATGTGGAAGGGGAGGTTCTAAATGATTACTTGTAGGGAGGTAATCGAGTGTTTGGTTGTCATTAGCGTGCAAGACGCAGTGAGAGATGGGTGATTGTTTGCATTCTTATGTCAAGGAGTATTTTATACTGAAGTTTAGAGTTACAATCGTAGGCTGCTTTATCTACAGATATATGTGTTCTAGGACTGATAGGGTGATCGACTGATCATTGTTGTGTATCAAGGAACATTTATACTGATATATTTATGTTATTGCAATCATATGCTGATTTTCCTTGTACATGTTCATAGATATATATAAATTCTCTTGCTGATAGTTCAACATTGTTAGATAAGACTTGTCCTACTTGAGGAGGTTGGTAATATTAGGTGGTGAATCAGGAGATAGGATACCACTTGATAAGCTAATGATAGAGTTCTGATGGTGTTGGAGTGCTACCCGATTGTAATAGTATAGAGTATAGGATTCATTATTATTATATGTATGTATGTATTGTGTATGTGCTTTGTCCAGTAAATGTATTCCAATTTGCTGGTGTTTGCCCTTGTCCTAGTGAGGCTTCCCAGGAAATAGTAAAGGAAGAGAGAGAGAGAGAAAGAACCAAGAGCCACAGCTGTGGACAGGGTAGGATGGAAAACTAGTAAGTCAAAGGGGATTGAGGAGATCATATACCATAAGGAGAGAGTGGGGAGTCACAGCGGATAGAGTGGGTGTGTGCACGTGACAACGAGGCTAAGTGTTGGAGCCGCATCCCCTAAACGTGTGACGCTGAGCCCCTCTCAAAGAGCCAGAAGCGCCTAGTGTGATCTCCAAGTGAGGTATAAGCACTCTACCGAGTTGTGGGTTGGGTTGTCCGTAAAGGAGGAACAACATGACAACACCACCAACCTAATAATATTATGTACCAGCCTCTTATGCGGTACTGTGTCAAAGGCATTCCGACAATCCAAGAAAATGCAGTCCGCCCAGCCCTCTCTATCTTGCTTAATCTTTGTCACCTGGTCGTAGAATTCTATTCAGCCAGTCAGGCAAGATTTACCCTCCCTGAACCCATGTTGACGATTTGTCACGAAGTCCCTTCTCTCCAGATGTGTTACCAGGTTTTTTCTCACGATCTTCTCCATCACCTTGCATGGTATACAAGTCAAGGTAGTAGTGTGTGTGGTAGGGTGGTGGAGTGTGTGGTAGTGTAGTGAGGTGTGTGGTAATGTGGTGGGGTGTGTGGTAGCTTGGTGGGGTGTGTGGTAATGTGGTGAGGTGTGTGGTAGTGTGGTGGGGTTGTGTGGTACTGTGGTGGGGTGTGTGGTAGTGTGGTGGGGTGTGTGGTAGTGTGGTGGGGTGTGTGGTAGTGTTGTGTGGTAGTGTGTGGTAGTGTGGTGAGGTGTGTGGTAATGTGGTGAGGTGTTTGGTAGTTTGGTGGGGTGTGTGGTACTGTGGTGCGGTGTGTGGTAGTGTGATGGGGTTGTGTAATAGTGTGGTCGGGTTGTGTGGTAGTGTGGTGGGGTTGTGTGGTAGTGTGGTGGGGGGTGTGGTAGTGTGGTGGAGTTGTGTTGTAGTGTGGTGGGGTGTGTGGTGGGGTTGTGTGGTAGAGTGGTGGGGTTGTGTGTAGTGTGGTGGGGTTGTGTGGTAGTGTGGTGGGGTGTGTGGTAGTGTGGTGGGGTTGTGTGGTAGTTTGGTATGGTTGTGTGTACTGTGGTGGGGTTGTGTGGTAGTGTGGTGGGGTGTGTGGTAGTGTGGTGGGGTTGTGTCGTAGTGTGGTGGGGTGTGTGGTAGTGTGGTGGGGTGTGTGGTAGTGTGGTGGGGTGTGTGGTAATGTGATGGGTTGTGTGGTAGTGTGGTGGGGTGTGTGGTAGTGTGGTGGGGTGTGTGGTAGTGTGATGGGCTGTGTGGTAGTGTGGTGGGGTGTGTGGTAGTGTGGTGGGGTGTGTGGTAGTGTGGTGGGGTGTGTGGTAGTGTGGTGGGTTGTGTGGTAGTATTAAGGACATGACAATAGCACCACTGTCGCTCACGTCACAAATAATAAATTATCAAATAAGAACTGGTGAGATGTCGGATATTTTAATAGTGATATCTTGTTAACAATTTTAACATGATCTTCCTCTCATAAATTTAGGGTGGAAAATAATTTTGCATATTATGTAGAGTCGGTACACGTCACTAGTATATACAAATATTCATCTTTAACAGCTTATTTGAATATCTTACATAAAGTACTGGAATAGTGATGGTTTATGTATAATAACAATTGTGGTATCTGTTGACAGGCTTGACAGCCCTTCACGGGGCAGCCGAAGGTGGTCACGACAACACTGTGAAGGTCCTCCTCGACGCTGGAGCAGACGTCAACGCTACAGATGATGGCGGTAAGAGTCACACTTATGGATCCCAAAATTATATAACACTCATGTCACACAACAAACCACGCTTATCATGTGAAAAAATGCAATATTTATATATTGTAATTTTACCAAAGTAGAGATATTGTAATTTTACCAAAGGAGAGAATGACTGTCTGTATATAGTAGGAGGTCAAACTTTTCAAATAAAATATTGTCTTAAAGTATTCTGACCATTATTCACTGATTTTATGAAAATTAAGAGTAATTTCCTGCTGTGAATAATTTGGCCGTACTAGCATCAAACAGACAATTCTCCCTCAGCGTCAACAGTTTCTCAAGCAACTGCTCTATACTAGAGTAAGGGTAACTATTGTGTTTTAGTACTTCACACCACTGATCTGCTCCCACTGCCGACCACCACACTTAGACTATTGTATTTTTATAAGAGACAGAAAGAGAGAGACAGAGACACAGAGAAACTCAGAAACAGAAACACAGCTGGAGACAGAGACAGAGAGAGGCAGAGACAAAGATAGAGCAAGAGAATGAAACACACAGTAGGTAAAAGGATGGATGGATAGACGAATAGGCGCATGAATAAATAGATAAGCCATAGGAGCCGTGATGAGGGTTCGAACCTATGTGCTGTGAGTTATCAGGCCCCCACTCTCTCTGTGTGATTTATTTCTGTGTTATAAATAGGTAAATATATGGATAGATAGGTAGACAGATGAATGGTTGGATGGAGGGATAAGTGGATGGATATATAGATAGATAGGTAAAAAGTAGATGGATGGACAGAAAAATGGATGGATAGAGAGATAAATAGATTGATGGATGTATAGGTTTAGTGATGAAAAGAAGGATGGATGTATAGGTAGAAAGATGAATAGACGAATAATTAGATGGATAGGTAGATGGAAATATAAGTGGGTGGATAGATGGGTAGAAAGATGAGTTGGTGCATGGATAGATAGATAGATAGATAGATAGATAGATAGATAGATGAATAGATAGAAGGATAGAAAAATAGATGGATAGAAAAACAGATTGATTGATAGAAAACTTGATGGATATATTGCTTGAAGGATAGATGGCTGCACACATGGATGGAAAGAATGATAGGTGGATGGATAGATGATATATATATATTTGGATAGATTGACAAAAAGATTGATAGATGATAAGGCAGATGGACAGATACACGAATAGTCGTATGGAGAGAATGATAGATGGATAGATAGATATATGGATAAATGGATGGCAAGATAGGTACATGGTGCGATTGATGAATATATCTTAAATGAATGGATAGATTGTTGGTTAAATATATGGATAGGTAGACTGAGAGATCGATGATCTATAGATGATAGAAGAACATGAATAGCTAGATGGAAAGATAGATGGATGGATTGATAGATGGAATGCTGGTTAAGTAGATGGAATGAATGATGTATAGATGATATATGGTATAGATATATAGATGGATGGATTGATAGATGAATGAATAGATAAATAGAGATAGGTGGATAGATATATAGATGGGAGACAGAGAGACAGACCGAGACCACGATGGGTGACCCCTCTGGTACATACCATAAGAGAGAAGATTGTTTGTGTGTTCCAAGATGGAGGCCACATGGTACTGGCTGGCCTCACCCAAACTGGCAGAGAGAATGGTCTGGTGAACGGGATGAACACTGGAGTGGTCGGGGTCGCCATGAGTACAAAAGGAACAGCTTGCCAGTGACACATTCAGGCCCCCCATGAAGGGTTTTGGCACTGTCCGACAGTTGCACAGCTAAATATTTTCAAGACAAACGTAAACAATCATATTAGTAATATGCTCCATTATTCACTGATTTCGGGAACATTAACAGAACTTTTAATTAATTTACTCATGCTTAAAAAAGAAAATTTTTCCACAGCATGAAAGGTTTCTCAAGCGACCGATCTTTATCATAGTAAGGGGTAACTACTCTTGTTTTGACACCACGGAGCTCCTCTCACTGTTGACACTGTCACGAACTGGGTGGTGAGTGGCGGGGGGGAGGGGGGTGAACTTTCAAATGTTGTCTAGGGGAATAAATGATTTTACTTAAGCCTGGGGGAAATCAAGGAGTAGGGAATCAGCCTAGTGCAAAAGGCTGTATATATATATATATATATATATATATATATATATATATATATATATATATATATATATATATATATATATATATATATATATATATATATATATATATATATATATATATATATATATATATATATATATATATATATATATATATATATATATATATATATATATATATATATATATATATATATATATATATATATATATATATATATAT
This sequence comes from Procambarus clarkii, assembly GCF_040958095.1. Classification (NCBI taxonomy): domain Eukaryota; kingdom Metazoa; phylum Arthropoda; class Malacostraca; order Decapoda; family Cambaridae; genus Procambarus; species Procambarus clarkii. The sequence continues at coordinate 2,689,696 of NC_091239.1, read as the reverse complement.
ATATATATATATATACATATATATATATATATACATATATATATATATATATATATATATATATATATATATATATATATATATATATATATATATATATATATATATATATATATATATATATTTATATATATATATATATATATGACACGATAATATATGACATAATTTGTACTCCTTACAACTCAAGGTCATTCTGTAGTTTGTAACTTAGTTAATAAAGCTCCCAAGCGGGCTCTGGCTACCCTATGGCTCATAGTCCCAACCCTGGAACCATGCACACCTCCACCACACCTACCCACCGGTGACACACATATATAAACCTCTAGGAAACTTGGACTCTCTCTCTTATGAACCACACCAAAGACTGCCTGAGTACTCTACCCTATCTTGCAAACCTGTTAAAATAGTATGGTGGCTTATCTGACTGTACGGCCGGAGACAAAGCCTCAGTTAGCAAGGTCTGGTCGTCCAAGATACACCTCCCCTCAAGTCAAGATGGCGTCCACCGCTCTTGCTTCATCGCCCCTTAATACTCAATGCTCTACATTTTCAACCAAACCCTTTATTGACTTTATTTACCATATTCCCCATGCATGATTTTTGATTGAGTCTATTTTTCCCTCACATAGTTAGGCTATTCCGGTTCACATTATTCCTAAGAATCTCCAGCTGAGAAGGTACTACTTTGCTGGGCGGAGTATTACTGGTGACTCGCGGCCTCCCAGATATCAGCTGTAGATTTATTCCATTAAAACATTGTCCACTGTGTCCACCAACAATTTATAATTGCAACTAACCTCCACTGGAGGTAAGGTTCGCAATAGACACTCAACACGCAGACAACTATACTTTTCATCAGAGAGACAGACACAGAGAGGCAGAGACAAAGACATCTAGTGACAGAGACAGACAGTACAAAAATGGATGGATATATGGCTGGAAAGATGGATAGACAGATAAATAGATGGATGGGTTAATGGTTGTCTAGGTAGAAGGATAGATAGACGAAAAGATAGATGGATAGGTAGATGGAAATATATTGGCATGATTAACGGATAGAAAGATAATTAGGTTCATGGATAGATACATGAATAGAAATCTAGTTGGAAAGATAGATAGATCAATAGAAAGATAGTTGAAAATATAGATAGATCAATAGAAAGCTAGCTGGAAAGATTACTAGATAGATAGATAGAAAGCTAGATGGATAGATTAATGAATAGATGGATAAATTGATAGATTGAGGTATAGATTAATTTATAGATGGATAGATTAATGGATAGATGGATAGATTAGTGGATAGAAAGCGAAGTGGATAGATTAATGGAAAGAAAACTAGATCGAAATATTAATGGGTAGATAGCTGCACAGATGGATGGATAGAGCGATGGATGCAAAGATGGATGTATGTATATAGATAAATGGACAGAGAAAAAGGCAGATGAATGGATTGATGGATGCAGAGATGGATGGATGTGTAGGTTGATGCATAGAGGGATAGATAGATGGATAGGTAGATTTATAGATCGATGGATACAGGGACCGACAGGTAGATAGAAGTATAGATAAATAGACAGATGAGTAGATGTATGGACAAATGGATTGATGTACAAGTGGACAGACAAAAATATAGATAGAAGGATTTATGGACTGCTAGATGGGTAGATGGGAAAATAGATGAATAGATACATTCCTAAATAGGTTGATGGGTAAATAGTAGTTATATAGATGAATAGATACATTCCTAAATAGGTTGATGGGTAAATAGTAGTTATATAGATGAATAGATAGACTGAGATAGACGGGCAGATAGATGGATAGACAGATATATTGATTGTTGGCGGAGTTGATGGAGAGATAAATGAATATATATATATAAATGTACAGATTGATGGATAGATGAATGTATATAAGAATAGATTAATGGATATATAAATTAATGGATAGACAAATAGAGAGATAGGTGGATATATAGACAAATAGAGAGATAGGTAGAAGGATAGATAGATAGACAGAGTGGAGACAGACTGACAGACTCAGGCAACTCCGGGTATTCCCCCAGTGCCATATATGACACAAATGCTCTCAAACGTCCCCATGGTATCAAAAAACAATAAATGTTTAATATTTATGGTGACATTATTCACAAGAAATATAAACTCAAAATATGTATCTTACTGAATGGAAACACATTACTTGTATCATGCTACATTCTCCAAACTTTACGTGTGAATGTCTGTCTGTCTGTCTGTTTGGCTGTTCGACGTTGGAGGCCACACGGTTGAGGCTAGCATCGTCCATATTGACCGAGGGAATGGTCGGGTGTACAGAATGAACAATGGATGGTTCGGGAGGTCAGATGTGAAAAGGTAAAAGCATGCCAAGGTCACATTCACACCACCACTAAGATGTTAGGCAGTGAAAGCCGTCTGCTCAGCTAAATATTTTCAAAACAAACGTTCAGAGTAATCTTTTTTTCTTATGGCAATATGTACCATTATACATTGATCTTGGGAAAATTAACATAAATTTCATGCGGTAAATAATTTGGCCGTACTCACATAAAACAAACGATTCTTCCACAGCTTTAAAGGTTTATCAAGCCCCGGCCCTTTATCAGAGTAAGGGGTAATTATTATTTGTTGAGTGTTTCACACGCTCCCCTAAGCTCCTCTCACAGGCGATCACCCACACATTAGACAATAATATTATTGGTAAAAGAGAGAGATAGAGAGAGAGAGAGAGAGAGAGACAGACAGACAGACAGACAGACAGACAGACAGACAGACAGACAGACAGACAGACAGACAGACAGACAGACAGACAGACAGACAGACAGACAGACAGACAGACAGACATACAGACAGACAGACAGACAGACAGACAGACAGACAGACAGACAGACAGACAGACAGACAGACAGACAGACAGACAGACAGACAGACAGAGTGACCTAGAAATACAAAGACAGAGACAGACACACGCAATCAGTAACAAAACAACAGACTGCGGGAAGAAATACAGACTGATAGACAGAGAAAGAAAGACACAGGAGACAGTAAGGAGATAGATTGCAAATATATGTATGCATAAAGAGATGGATTGATTGATGGATATATTTTTGGATAGAGGGATATATAGACAGATGAGAAGATTGATAGATAGATGGGTGAATAAATAGATGGATGGATTAAAAATAGAATAAATGGAAACAGTGAGATTGTTAACATAAACTGTGTATTTCTCGTACTCACCTAGTTGTACTTGCAGGGGTTGAGATCTGACCCTTTGGTCCCGCCTCTCAACCGTCAATCTGGTATACAGATTCCTGGGCCTATTGGGATCTATCAAATCTACATTTGAAGCTGTGTATGAAGTCAGACTCCACTACATCACTTCCTAGTGTATTCCACCTGTTAATTACTCTGACACAGAAAAAGTTCCTTCTAACGTCCCTGTGGCTCATGTAGGTACTCAGTTTCCACCTGTGTCCCCTTGTTCGCGGACCTCTCATGTTAAACATTTTATCCTTTTCAACATGTAAATTCCTTTCAGAATTTTATAGGTAGTAATCATATCTTCCCTTACTCTTTTGTCTTCCAGTGTTGTGAGGTGCATTTCACGCAGCTTTTCCTCGTAATTCATGCCTCTTAGTTTTGGGACTAGCCTAGTGGCATACCTCTGAACTTTTTCCAGTTTCTTGTGCTTGACAAGGTACGGGCTCCATGCAAGGGGGGGCCGCATACTTAAGGATTGGTCTTACATATGTGGTATAAAAGATTCTGAATGATTCCTGTCACAGGTTCCTGAAGGCAGTTCTGATGTTTGCCAACCTCGCAGAAGCCGCAGATGTCATTCTTTTGATGTGGGCTTCAGGAGGCAGGTTTGGCGTGATATCAACACCTAGATCTTTCTCTCTGTCCGTTTCATGAAGGACTTCTTCTCCCATTTTGTATTCTGTGCCTGGCCTCCTGTTTCTACCGCCTAGCTTTATTACCTTACATTTACTCGGGTTTAACTTTAGTAGCCATTTGTTGGACCATTCACTCAGTTTGTCTAAGTCCTCTTGTAGCCTCCTAATATCTTCCTCTGTCTTAATCCTCCTCATAATTTTTGTATCATCAGCAAACAATGAGAGAAACGATTCTATACCTTCAGGGAGATCATTTACATATATCAGAAACAGTATAGGTCGAAGGACTGAACCCTGCGGGACTCCAATTGTGACGTCTCGCCAACCCGAGACCTCACCCCTTACAGTGACTCGCTTTCTTCTGTTACTTAGGTACTCCCTAATCCAATGGAGAACCTTCCCTTTGACTCCTGCCTGCATCTCCAGCTGTTGCACTAGCCTCTTGTGTGGTACTGTGTCAAAGGCTTTTTGGCAATCCAAAAATATGCAGTCTGCCCACCCTTTCTTTTTCTTGCCTGATTTTTTGTTGCCTGGTCGTAAAATTCAATTAATCCTGTGAGGCAGGACTTGCCATATCTTAATCCATGTTGATGTTGTGTTACAAAGTTCTTTCGCTCCAGATGTTCCACTAGCTTTCTTCGCTCAATCTTCTCCAGCAGCTTGCATGGTATGCAAGTTAGGAACGCTGGCCTGTAATTCAGTGCCTCCTGTCTATCCCCCTTCTTGTATATTGGGACTACATTAGTTGTCTTCCAAATTTTTGGCACTTCCTCTGTTACCAGTGATTTGTTATACACTATGGAGAGAGGTAGGCACAGTGCTTCTGCTCCTTCCCTTAGGATCCAAGGGGAGATTGTGTCTGGGCCTATAGACTTTGTCACATCCAACTCTAGCAAGACCTTCCTTACATCCCCACTGGTAATCCCAAACTCCTCTAGTGGTACCTGGTTAACTATTCCCTCTCTTATCTCTAGAACTTCTCCTTGCTCTAATGTGAAGACCTACTGGAATTTCTTATTCGTTTCCTCACACACTTCCTTGTCGTTTGTAGTGAATCTGTCTGCCCCTATGCTCAGTTTCTTTACCTGTTCCTTCACTGTTGTTTTTCTCCTGATGTGGCTGTGCAGTAATTTAAGTTGCGTCTTGTCCTTGCTTGCTTACTATGTCGCTTTCGTATTGCCCTCCTGCCTCTTTTCTCACTCTGACGTATTCATTCCTGGCTCTCTGGCATCCTTCCCTGCTCTCAAGTGTCCTGTAATTTCTATAGTTTCTCCACGCTCTTTTACTTAGTTGTTTTGCTAGTTTACATCTCTGATTAAACCATGGGTTTCTCATCTGCATTTCATTTTTTTAGCTTTCGGACTGGGACGAACTTGTCTGCTGCTTCCTTGCACTTCTGCGTGATGTATTCCATCATGTCTTGCGCCGTCTTTCCCCTGAGCTCTGTTTCCCATGTTATATCTGTCAGAAATTTTCTTATCTCCACATAGTTTCCCTTTCGGAATGCCACTATTTTGTTTTCAGTTCCCTTCTTTGAGTTCATAAACTCTTCTTCGACCAGATACTCAAACGTCAGTACACTGTGACCGCTCATTCATATAATATCACTCATATATATATAACCCACATATATCACACATATAATCCCACATAGTCAAATAGATGTTATCTTGGTTATCTTGAGGTTATCTTGAGATGATTTCGGGGCTTTTTTTTTTTTAGTGTCCCCGCGGCCCGGTTCCTCGACCAGGCCACCACCCCCCAGGAAGCAGCCCGTGACAGCTGACTAACACCCAGGTACCTATTTTACTGCTAGGTAACAGGGGCATAGGGTGAAAGAAACTCTGCCCATTGTTTCTCACCGGCGCCCGGGATCGACCCCGGGACCACAGGATCACAAGTCCAGCGTGCTGTCCGCTCGGCCGACCGGCTCCCTCCTATGTATTGATTGATGGATACATAGATTGAATTGATAGATAGAAAGATGGATAGATTTTTAAATATACAGTCCACTTACTAATATTAAAATTAAATATGTACTTAACCAAATAATCCCATATTGTCAAAGAGATGTATAGATAGATGGATGGATAGATGGATAAATAGATAGATAGATAGATGGATAGCTAGTTGAAAAGATAAATGGATATATAGATGGAGAGATATATGGACATTTTAATGGATGGATGCAAAGATGGAGAAATATGTGAATATATGGATGGATAAATTGATGGATGGCTAGATAGTTAGTTGGAAAGGTAAAGAAATAGATAGATGGATTGGTAGACAGATGGACAGATGGAAGACAGGCAGAGCCTGACAATGCCAGGTATCCCCAGAGTGCAGTATATATATCAGGAAGCAGTTTACATAATTGTTAAGGTGTCACACGTTACAGAACATGTAAAGTGACATGTGTGCGGAATATTTACTTGTGAAGGGAATATTTTTTAAAAAATATTAGATTTCAATAGCATCAGTTTCAGTTAAATATTTGTTCAATTAAATTATATTTTATTATTTGGAAAATAGTGCACTGTATTTTTTAAAAACTCCATATAAATAATTCCTCACATATATGGGGGTATTTACATATATAAATAACTAAATTGAAATAAATCAGTTGCTTCTTATTATTGAGACTTCAGATTGTTTAAATTAACTAAATTTGGGATTTTCTAATAACGAAAATAAATGTTAGTTTAGCTGAACAGGAGCTTTTGGTTTAGCTGGGGCGCGTGTCAGTCACGTGAGCCCGACATCCATCCTGTCGACATGTGGCTATTGCGTCTCTCTCTGGGGACGATCCTTATTCTGGATAATACCAAACTCAGCTTCTTTTAGATTGAACATCAGACTATCGACAAGTTACATTATAATATAAATAACGAATATTGGTCACTTTATTTAATTACAAATTATTGTGACATTTACGTCTAGAGTGCTTACCCCTGGGGCTGGTGTTTCCTACCTTCTAACCATACTCTCTGTAACTATGTGGCAACACTGTTTTTTAAGGAGTGAGTACGGGACTTAGGCACTTCCCTTGTTATGGGGTGAGATCAGTGAGCAGTAGCATCATAGGAGTTTCGTTAACACAAAAGAAAACCCAGCACGGCTACACTCGTGTGTCCCACTTGGAAGTCCATGATGCAGCGTCTCATCTCCTCCAGCAGGGAGCATTCATGTCCCATTAAATTTTCTCATATTTTACAACTTAAGGAAAGGTATTTACTTAAGGAGAGGTAAATACCTCTCCCGGAAGTTTCAGTTTCAGTTTCAATACCATAGGACTGGTAAGTCGGGAAGAGAAGGATGGGGGAGGCTGCAGAAATCTTGAGCGAGGAACTAGAGACGAGGTGAAGAGGTGAGATGAAAGATCGGTGACCCAACCACCGTGGGTAAGAATTGCAACTGATGTTGTAGTTTGGTTGTAGAGTAGAGTGTTCATTGTTGCTCGCTGATGTGTCTTGCAGGAGGCAGGGCTTCTCGTCGCGGTGTTCTTTAAAGCAGCTGGCAGTTGAGGGTTGATTACAGATGTTGATGTTAAATTATTTCGTTATTGGTCTTTTTTGTTGACAATTTCATCAAACTCTGATCTTTGGTCTTCTTAAAGAACCGACAAGGACTTGTCGGTCTTGGTCGTGGTAGTCTGACTTGGTGCTGGCCTTGTGGTGCTATCGTTGTGGGTTCTTGGTGCGGTGTCTTAAAGGAAATCGGCAGCTGAGTAGTGACAAATCCGTGAAGGAGGAGATGGTGTTCCAACAGACACGTCCTCATGCGATTCATCAGATGAGTGAAGAGCAGAGGTGGTAGATTGCGAAGGTAGTGTTCTCGAAGGTTGAGTTCTTGAAGGTTGAGTTCTTGAAGGTTGAGTAGCAGCAGTAGGTACTGCAGCAGAGGGGACTTCATAGTATAGACCCTCTACAGGGTCACACCCAGGGTCCATTGAAGCTGAATTCACCACTGGGACGGGTGAAGGGTTAGCAACAGCCGGAGAAACATGTGGAGCAGGAGCTGACAGTAAGTCTAAAAGCGTGGCCGCGTTCACAGTGATGTCACGGTTAGTAACTGGAATTGTAGTAGAAGTGGGAGGTCTCAGGAGGCAGACTCTTGCGAGCTGAAGGTACTACAACAGGATCTGAAGTCTGCATTGTAGTGGCGGTATCGTCGTCGGATGTAGAGTCGGCATCCTCCATAGGGTCAGTTGCTGGAGTTGAACCCGGAGTGTTGTAGACTTCTTCAGGAACAATGAAGGTAGGGAGACCGTTCGCTCTATAGAGAATTTTCAGGAGTCTCACAAATTCTCTGGGGTTAGTGCCAGCTGTCATTCTGGCCGTCGATATGAAAGTTTTTACTGTGCTAGACAGTGGTTAGCCGGAATGGAGTGGAGGCGGCAATGGCTGGCTCGATGTGTGGCTGGTTGGTTGGGAGCAAAGGTCCCCATTGGCTGGTAGTGGCAGTAGCAGTGGGTCGTCCTCCCGGAATCACAGGGAAAATGGTGGCTTGGACGTTAAAACCTGAAGTTGAGGTGGACGCTGATTAGTTGGTTGCACCAGGGGTGCTGGTTCCGGTAGAAGATGTGTTTTTTTCCATGTTATGGATGACTTCTTGTCTATGAGGACAACGAATGGAGATTGTAGGATGATCGCCTTTGCAAAGCAAACAACATAGTGTCTCTGACGTGCTGATAGAATAATTGTGATTAGCTGAACAGAAGCTACACTTCTAAATACTCTGGTTACATTTGCTGGTGGAGTGGGTGTACTCGTAGCACCGGAGGCACTGGTTGACCATGTGGAAACATTCCATCTTCACACGGAATGGAGGAATGTGAATACCAAAGCTGTAAACACCATTTCTGGTAGCCAGAGTAGCCGAATCAATGGTCTAGAAGGTATGCTTGAAGGAGCAATATCTGTTGAAGAAGTTAGCTTTATGGAGCTGTAAGCCCGGGTTGGATTTAGTGAAGTCGGTCATGAATGTGATTTCATCTGCTAGATCTTGATAAGCGATCCATTGGCTGAGATCGTGAACAGTGACAGAGCGTGCAGCCAGGTACTGACGTGGGAAATTGAGACGGAGGTGATGTCTGAGAAAAGTAGAGGTATAGAACAGAACTTTGTCAACTTCCTCATCACTATAAAAGTAGCAGAGGATGTCTGTGCCTTCCTGTCTGATGTCGTTAGGTGTCACTCCCGCAACTTCTTTAAATAGCTTCAGGAGGGATGTCTTGGAGAACGGGTGCTCGTCAAGGAGCGTTCCCCGGATCCTGTAGCGTTTGTGGCCCATGATGAGCTTCCTGGTGGCCGATGGGTCTCTCTCAAGACTACACGTCACTGGAGATGGCCTCCCGTCTTTACCCGGCATAAAACACCAAGTTAGGAGTGGGGTCTGACCATCTAGAGAGACGCAAGGCTTCTGCCAATTATTTACCCACCTTGCAGCGCTAGGTGCGAGAGAGATCGTGATCTGTGATGTGATCGTGATCTGATCTCCCGGAAGGAGAGGTATTTAAATTTTCTATATTTAAATTCTTTTTAGTTTTATTTGAATCTCATAATTTATTTTGTAAACAGTAGTCAGACTGTATGTATTAAGTTGTAGAAACAGACATAAATACGTGTGGTATTCTGTAAGTTTGTGACGCAGCCATCACGTTTTCTCCATAGTGAATGGAGGAATTAAATACGATTCTTTCTGTTTCGGATAAATCTAAATGAATTTTATTTGGTAAATTATACACAGCAAAGAAAAGTATCTTCATCTGGTGTATATTTAATTAATTAAATGATATATAAATTAAATTGAACTAGGGGGGAGGTAATTTTTCCACAGCTTGCAACATAACATACTTATGGAATAACACAATACTCCACGGTTAAAACATTTCACACGACATCCTATATTGAATATATATGAAACTGAGCCTATGGTTTCACGCATTACAAAAATCATATGATGCCCCTAAACAAACTTCACATATTATATCAAACAATACACCACCTTAATCAGTGATTTTCACTGACTGTTGACTGTATTATAACTGCTTGGTAATTGTTATTGGTTTAGCTTACATGACTGCCAGACCTAGCATTGTTCATTATCGTCTTGTACCGTGTATGGGTACTGTTGATACGAATCTGTATGATCTGGGATGGGTTGATTAGATAGGATCACTCCTATTGCGAGATCCCACATTTTTTTAATTGGTTCCAACTACCTTCCTCACTCGTCTGGGTGACTTGTAATTGGTACTGATCTGTTCTTATTTAAGGAATTATCACAGTTGTTGGTTTAACAGAATCTACAGGAGGCGATGAGTTAAACCGCAATACCAGACCTCTCATTAATTTTCCCTCATGCAGAAGGTATGAGATTTATTCCTTGCATTCTCTTTTTCGAGAGAATGTAATTGTTGTAATAGGCATATCCACCAGAACACCAGTGGCCTTGATGTTAGAATGGACTTACAGTTTATCCAATTTCACCCCATTTCTTCGAAGATGTCTTGCGGTCGCCCAAGTTTGCAAGACGTGTAGGTCAGACAGGATTTTGTCAACAACTATGGCATACACCAGTAGTGTGTACCTACCAAGACGGACATATGGCTTCCCCCACACCATAAGCCTGGAGTCCTGAATTAGTAAGAAACCAAGAAATGTTTAATGTTACCTGAGTAATGAGAGATTAATTTAATGCCTTCTGTCACCCCCATTGGTGATGAATGTCTAATGGGAGTCTTTATCAAACAACTTTCTAATATTTTTTGACTCCTTTATGACTAATTAATTATGTTGGTTGAAAGGTTTCAACTGCATTAGCCTTGAACAACAAGGCATTAATATTATCGTCTACCTTACAGTATATGCTGTAAGGTAACACCAGCATATTCACCCCTTCTGTGTCATAAGTTGGCAAGCATCTAGTGCCCCGTTGCAAGTGCTGTACACGACTGATATGGTTTGATAATCTGGGTAGGTAAAGCCTCTGTATATTGAATGATACTGCTTGTAAAACAAATAGTTCCATCCAACTGAGACAAACTGGAGACTCAAGCTTCCAGTGTACAGATGAAACAACAGGTAATGACTGGAACACCGGAGAGTTTCCCATGCTACCTTGCTTCCCTTTAAATTGTGCAGCCTTAGGATTATAGTTAGCGTGGGTTTGTCAGGGGTCACCTGACTGAGTTTGTCATGTGGCTTAATTTTGTCAAAGGTTCGCAAGATTGATAGCTGGTTTTAGACACTTTGGCTTTTCTCTCTGGGTAAGAAACGCTTTATTAAGGTGTGAGCAAATAGTTGTTAGAATGTCAGTAGGTACTTTTCACTGTATAATTAGTTTTAAAAACCTTTCAGCTTCAATGGTGTTGATATATGTACAGAGGGAACTTAATAATGACTCCACCTCAAAACAAAAACTCTGTATGGACTCTGCAATGTTGGTTGGTGGAGGCAAGTCCAGCAGGTGGAAAGTAAGATGGTCATAAACAGTTAAGCATTATAATGTTTCCACCTTAGTAACTTGATTATATAATGGTGACTATCATCGATGTGGTTTATATTTACTATCACAGACTTAACTTCCACTTCCAGAGGCTCTTTCAAGTAGGTAAACTTAGTTATATTACTTATGTTAGTTTGGGAATTATACATGTGGAGGGATTCCCAAAATTCCTTGCAGTTTCACCAATTTTCCTTTCAACGGTGGTTAAATTAGATGTGGGGAGGATTTACATTCTGTTGTGCTTTAATATTATTTAATTTATGGAACTTGGCTTAGACATTATCCTCATACTGAGCCAAGCTGTATAGAATATGATCGAACTGATTAGTTACTGACTTGTTAACTGGGACTATCTTCATATAGTTTGCAGCTGCATCGTTCACTTCCTGGAACATGATTTATGCTACTTGTGAATTACTGTCCAGTAACGCAAGACTCATGTTGTGATCAGTTACTAACTGTTCGCACTTATGTAATTACCATGTCAAGTGACTCTTAACCCTTAAGTGTAACAAATAGGTGGGGGATGGGGCTCGTTACATATAAATAAAATAAAGCTGACTTGTGAGTACTCGTCTACTCGAGCACTCGCCCAAGTTCCTGTACAGTGACGGACTGGGTCTAAAAATAATGTCTGCCAGGAGACAAAGGGGCCACCCACAACTATTAGGCGGTCATTTAATTTTATAAGAAAAAATACCTAAGTGGGAAAAAGGTACAATCAATTTTTTTTTCAAATTATATGTATATTTTTTAGTAATTACATTAGGCATTACACACACACAACACAATAGCGTGATGCATCAAATGAACAAATCCACAAAGGCCGTGACGTGGATTTGAACCTGCGTCCGGGAGCATCCCAGTCGCTTCCTTAATCGACTGAGCTACGACATGGTAAAAAGAGTTGAAACCGAAGTTTACTAAACTTACTGGATCCTGCAGCCTCTCCGAGACACAAACCAGGGTTCGAATCCTCGTCACGGCCCTTGTGGATTTGTACATTAGGCATCCTTCAGTCTCAGGAGGCTATGGAGTTGCGCTCTGGTTGTCACTCCAGGTGCAGCAAAGTCTGCAAACTAAGTCTGATTCTGATCTGTCTTCCTGGCTTCTGGCTATCCTTCTCTGTCTCTTAGTAATTTCAGTATATATATATATATATATATATATATATATATATATATATATATATATATATATATATATATATATATATATATATATATATATATATATATATATATATATATATATATATATATATATATATATATATATATATATATATATATATATATATATAGACCAGCACCACAACCACCGCCTTCTGAAGCCCATAAGCAATCCAGCTTGGATCGCCCCATTGCCGACCAAGAAGCTGCGACTTTGCTAGAAGCTGCGACAACACCACATGACAATGCCCGACTTAGAGCTGTAGCAGCTCCCCATACAGGTGATTTTCTATTAGCAACCCCAATGTCAGCAACCGGCACCCGTCTCTCACCGCAGGCCCTCCGAATTGCCGTGGATCTCTGCCTCGCTGCCCCAATCCGCACCGAATACAGGTGTATTTGCAGCGAGGCAGAGGCCGACAGATACGGACGGCTTGGCCTTCTCTGCCAAAGGACAGGAGGATGGAATGCAAGACACGGCGAGGTCAATGACATTAAGAGAAGCCTTACAACAGCCGGTTGTCCAGCAGAGAGAGAGCCCCGTTACCTAATGTCCCGAACTCTGAGGAGCCTGTCGGTCGCCCAGACGGAATCACAGTGAACCCCTGGAAGAATGGTAGACACTTGGTGTGGGACTACACTTGCGTTTCAACTTTAGCCAATACCTATGTTGACTTCAGTGCTACACAAGCAGGAGGAGCTGCCAATCACCGGGAAGCGACCAAGTCACGTAAATACAGAGACCTTGAGCACCACTACAATTTTGTCCCATTGCCTCAGAGACACTTGGTGCCTGGGGTAAAAGTGCTGCTAGCTTTTTGAAGGAGTTGGGGTCTAAGCTAATCGAAACAACTAGAGACCCTAGAGCTGCCAGTTTTCTTTTTCAGTGCCTTAAAGTGGCAATCCAGAGAGGAAATGCTCTCTGCATCCATGGTTCCTGCCCGTCATCGGAGGAGCTGGAGGAGCTGCTCAGCTTGTGACAAGCAGCCTTGTACCCTGCATGTAATCAATATTGTAACTTTTTTTTGTGTAATGACATTTTCAAATAAAGTTAGATAAATATACATACATACCAAAATAGGGGTGGTAGGAGAAGAAAATATCAAAGTGTTCAGTGAGGATCCACAAGGTCTTCTGAGTACTCTTAATTTACTTCTCCGAGGCTATGGGTCCCTACACTTGCACCAGAGGTGGTACCCCTCCTATATATATATATATATATATATATATATATATATATATATATATATATATATATACATATATATATATATATATATATATATATATATATATATATATATATATATATATATATATATATTATTAAATATGACCGAAAAAGTAAGATTTATAATTCTAACACGAATTTTCTCAATCTTTCGTACATTACGCTTCACTGTTGGAGGTAAATCAAAAATCACTTCTCCAAAATTCATTTTTATTTCTAGTCTGACGCGACACGGGCGCGTTTCGTAAAACTTATTACATTTTCAAAGACTTCACAAATACACAACTGATTAGAACTTACGTATCTCTGATTTTATATCTACATTTGAGTGAGGTGGGAGGGGTGATGTGGCATTAACACAAGACAGAACAAGAGGGGATATTAATAGGGTATTAAAAGTATCAACACAAGACAGAACAGAAACAATGGGTATTGAATAGAAGTGTTTGTAGAAAGCCTATTGGTCCATATTTCTTGATGCTTCTATATTGGAGCGGAGTCTTGAGGTGGGTAGAATATAGTTGTGCAATAATTGGCTGTTGATTGCTGGTGTTGACTTCTTGATGTGTAGTGCCTCGCAAACGTCAAGCCGCCTGCTATCGCTGTATCTATCGATGATTTCTGTGTTGTTTACTAGGATTTCTCTGGCGATGGTTTGGTTATGGGAAGAGATTATATGTTCCTTAATGGAGCCCTGTTGCTTATGCATCGTTAAACGCCTAGAAAGAGATGTTGTTGTCTTGCCTATATACTGGGTTTTTTGGAGCTTACAGTCCCCAAGAGGGCATTTGAAGGCATAGACGACGTTAGTCTCTATTAAAGCGTTCTGTTTTGTGTCTGGAGAGTTTCTCATGAGTAGGCTGGCCGTTTTTCTGGTTTTATAGTAAATCGTCAGTTGTATCCTCTGATTTTTGTCTGTAGGGATAACGTTTCTATTAACAATATCTTTCAGGACCCTTTCCTCCGTTTTATGAGCTGTGGAAAAGAAGTTCCTGTAAAATAGTCTAATAGGGGGTATAGGTGTTGTGTTAGTTGTCTCTTCAGAGGTTGCATGGCTTTTCACTTTCCTTCTTATGATGTCTTCGATGAAACCATTGGAGAAGCCGTTATTGACTAGGACCTGCCTTACCCTACAGAGTTCTTCGTCGACTTGCTTCCATTCTGAGCTGTGGCTGAGAGCACGGTCGACGTATGCGTTAACAACACTCCTCTTGTACCTGTCAGGGCAGTCGCTGTTGGCATTTAGGCACATTCCTATGTTTGTTTCCTTAGTGTAGACTGCAGTGTGGAAACCTCCGCCCTTTTCCATGACTGTTACATCTAGAAAAGGCAGCTTCCCATCCTTTTCCGTCTCGTAAGTGAAACGCAGCATGGAACTCTGCTCAAATGCCTCCTTCAGCCATGCAACCTCTGAAGAGACAACTAACACAACACCTATACCCCCTATTAGACTATTTTACAGGAACTTCTTTTCCACAGCTCATAAAACGGAGGAAAGGGTCCTGAAAGATATTGTTAATAGAAACGTTATCCCTACAGACAAAAATCAGAGGATACAACTGACGATTTACTATAAAACCAGAAAAACGGCCAGCCTACTCATGAGAAACTCTCCAGACACAAAACAGAACGCTTTAAAAGAGACTAACGTCGTCTATGCCTTCAAATGCCCACTTGGGGACTGTAAGCTCCAAAAACCCAGTATATAGGCAAGACAACAACATCTCTTTCTAGGCGTTTAACGATGCATAAGCAACAGGGCTCCATTAAGGAACATATAATCTCTTCGCATAACCAAACCATCGCCAGAGAAATCCTAGTAAACAACACAGAAATCATCGATAGATACAGCGATAGCAGGCGGCTTGACGTTTGCGAGGCACTACACATCAAGAAGTCAACACCAGCAATCAACAGCCAATTATTGCACAACTATATTCTACCCACCTCAAGACTCCGCTCCAATATAGAAGCATCAAGAAATATGGACCAATAGGCTTTCTACAAACACTTCTATTCAATACCCATTGTTTCTGTTCTGTCTTGTGTTGATACTTTTAATACCCTATTAATATCCCCTCTTGTTCTGTCTTGTGTTAATGCCACATCACCCCTCCCACCTCACTCAAATGTAGATATAAAATCAGAGATACATAAGTTCTAATCAGTTGTGTATTTGTGAAGTCTTTGAAAATGTAATAAGTTTTACGAAACGCGCCCGTGTCGCGTCAGACTAGAAATAAAAATGAATTTTGGAGAAGTGATTTTTGATTTACCTCCAACAGTGAAGCGTAATGTACGAAAGATTGAGAAAATTCGTGTTAGAATTATTAATCTTACTTTTTCGGTCATATTTAATAATATATGTCTACAGGAAAGACTGCTACCAAAATATACTAATATATATATATATATATATATATATATATATATATATATATATATATATATATATATATATATATATATATATATATATATATATATATAAATATATATATATATATATATATATGTCGTACCTAGTAGCCAGAACTCACTTTTTAGCCTACTATGCAAGGCCCGATTTGCCAAATAAGCCAAGTTTTCATGAATTAATTGTTTTTTGACTAC
This sequence comes from Procambarus clarkii, assembly GCF_040958095.1. Lineage (NCBI taxonomy): Eukaryota > Metazoa > Arthropoda > Malacostraca > Decapoda > Cambaridae > Procambarus > Procambarus clarkii. Next base: position 2,673,255 of record NC_091239.1, on the reverse strand, counting down.
CTAACCTACCTAACCTAACCTAACCTAACTTTTTCGGCTACCTAACCTAACCTAACCTATAAAGATAGGTTAGGTTAGGTTAGGTAGGGTTGGTTAGGTTCGGTCATATATCTACGTTAATTTTAACTCCAATAAAAAAAAATAGACCTCTTACATAATGAAATGGGTAGCTTTATCATTTCATAAGAAAAAAAATAGAGAAAATATATTAATTCAGGAAAACTTGGCTTATTAGGCATATCGGGCCTTGCATAGTAGGCTGAGAAGTGAGTTCTGGCTACTAGGTACGACATATATATATATATATATATATATATATATATATATATATATATATATATACAACTTTAGAACACTTTCCCACCAGGAGACTCGAACCCTAGCCAGCACAGAAGCCTTCCAGCAACTGGCATAACAGGTACACCTTAACCCTCTCCACCACCTGCTCAGACCCTTAAAAGAGATGGTAATTTCGGAGTATTTAAATACCCCAAAGATCAACACCTCCCAAGAGCACCAGAGCAAGTGAGGGGTCATTTAGACGTTAATTTCATCAAGTCCCTGTTAATATGGGAAGACACAGTGTCTCTGCTTAAGGCACAACTCTCCTAAACACGAGAGTTAAGTATACAACTTTAGAACACTTTCCCACCAGGAGACTCGAACCCTAGCCAGCACAGAAGCCTTCCAGCAACTGGCATAACAGGTACGCCTTAACCCTCTCCACCACCTGCTCAGACCCTTAAAAGAGATGGTAATTTCGGAGTATTTAAATACCCCAAAGATCAACACCTCCCAAGAGCACCAGAGCAAGTGAGGGGTCATTTAGACGTTAATTTCATCAAGTCCCTGTTAATATGGGAAGACACAGTGTCTCTGCTTAAGGCACAACTCTCCTAAACACGAGAGTTAAGTATAACTTTAGAACACTTTCCCACCAGGAGACTCGAACCCTAGCCAGCACAGAAACCTTCCAGCAACTGGCATAACAGGTACGCCTTAACCCTCTCCACCACCTGCTCAGACCCTTAAAAGAGATGGTAATTTCGGAGTATTTAAATACCCCAAAGATCAACACCTCCCAAGAGCACCAGAGCAAGTGAGGGGTCATTTAGACGTTAATTTCATCAAGTCCCTGTTAATATGGGAAGACACAGTGTCTCTGCTTAAGGCACAACTCTCCTAAACACGAGAGTTAAGTATACAACTTTAGAACACTTTCCCACCAGGAGACTCGAACCCTAGCCAGCACAGTGTTGTAATCCACAAGTTAGTAGGAATTATTAGCTAGAGGAGCATTACTACAACACTTAACGAATGATGATTGAAAGTACATGTAAGTAGACAGACTATGGATCACATATCTAAGAAAGGTCAATGGATTAAGACCGAAGCTGTTTAGCCAAATGATTAATTCCTGGAAAGAGGAATTATTCTTCGTCAGGCTTCTAGGAACAAGATTACCTCTCTAGGGATAAGGTTAATCGGATTATACCTTCCTTGAGAGGTGGGGTGAAATGGTTGAGGTAGATGGCTGACTGGAGTCAGTCTGATTGTGGGAGTGGAACTAGGAAGTCCTCCGCATCTCCGGTTGTGGCAGCAGCGAAGTGTAGCAGACAGCTATGCGAGAGCCTGTTGTGATCTTAGTGACCAAGTTAAGTCTGCAGTATGTGAGTATTGAATGTAAGACTAACCGGGTGTGGAGCGTTGTAGTAATCATTCCGTATTAGGGACTTAGGCGGAAGTTACGAGTGTGGGTGGTGATCGCGGAGGTCAGGTGGTCTATGGGTATTGGAAGTGTATTGACCTAATAGAGTATGTTAATATGTATTTATTTGTCAGAATCTATTCTTTGTAATTAAATGACAAAACCCGACGGCCTTTAAATACCTTCCATATGTTCATTCATTGTGTTCCAGTACAACCTAGTGGTACGCCTCAAGGGTCTGGTGTGTGTAGGAGTACACGGTGGTAGTAACGGTTGCTGAGGCAAGGTGTTATGTGTTGTGTAATCGCTGTGTTCGGAATGAACCGGGGTTCAGCGTCACGACATATTTGGTGGCAGCGCAAACAGGTTTGGAACACTTTGAGAGATGAAGGAAGTGTGTTACTGGTTTAGTTGGTGAGGGAATGTTCGGGAATTGGTAGACGTCGGGTTGTGTTCAGGACGGTGGATATTGGTGAGGAAGGGAAGGTGTGTGGGCCAGTAAGTGGCCATAGTGGGGTGTGGGGCCAAGGTGTGTGGCCAAGTGGAGTGGCCACGTTGTGCGGCAGGGAAAGGTCCCCTAAGGGGTGGAAACAGTAGTGTGGATAACTGATAAGTGACGTTGTTAATGGAGGCTTAAAATTATAAGTGATTCTAGTGAGATTAAGGGAATAAGGCCAAGTAAGGTTACTGTACGGTAAAGCGTCAAGCTGGTTCATACACGAGCACATAAGGGGCGAGTAGTCATGACGGGTACGGGTAGTAATAGGGGCGCCAGTGGCCAGGCCACGAGTAATGTCGGTCAGGGTGAGAGTGGTGATAACACGGCGGCGTTGCTTACGGCGCAGGCGGCAGCGTCAGAGACAATTGGGCAGGTTGCACAGTGGTTGAAAAATGTGTTGAGCACGCATGAGACGACTAACGCAGGACCTAAGGTATATGGAGACATACCCACGTTTTGGGGCGCCAAACGGGATTCGAAAGGTCAGTTACTGACGGATATTAGAACATTTTTCTTTGCTCTAGAGAAGGCGACTAGTGTGGGGTCATGGTCGGATCAGGCAAAGATTGCATTGGCATATTCCAAGGTGAAAGGGGAAGCAAAGACCCTGCTCAACTCGGCGGAAATTAGAGAAATAAATAGTTATAGCGAGTTTAAGCAGGAACTGATAGATCATTACGATGTGCAGCACGATGCAGTAGAACTAAAGGCTCAGTTAGCTGCACTTAAACGAGAACCAGGGGAACAATTAAGGGCGTTTGGCCATAGAGTAAGACTCTTGGGTGATGTGATTGAGCGGACGGAAACGCAGTTCACGGGGGTAGTAAGAGATTCTATGCAACGGAGTGTTTTTTTCGGTGCATTACCGCGGGAAAGTGCGTTACACTGCAGGGAAGCTAAGTCTTTTAAGGAAGCGGTGAAACATGCAGTGTTTTGGGCGGAGAATAGCCCGACACATAAACTGACAGAGGATGACATTTTCAAAGAAGTGTCCCCTAAGGAACAGGCAAATCTTGCAGACACGCAAGAGAGACAGGCTCAGCTCTGGGCCCCAGTAGCTCAGCCAGTGGAGGATGGACCCGCGGCGGGGGTCACACATTCCAAGGGCAAGGGGCGAGGTGCTCCTCGACGTAACAATAATAAGGGCTGGGAGCCTAGGGTGTTCCAGGGACACAATACGAGTGGGGTGTCGTGGGGACCCCATCAGGGTACTCGTGGGCAGCGAGGAGGCTATAATCAAGGGGCACGTGGAGGCAGGTTCACTCCTGCTCCACCACGATACACGCCTGCTCAGGGAGCAACAGGAATGTACCACCAGAACCAGGGTACCGGTAGAGGGTATCCCCGGGGAACGGGGTACACTGCAGGTAAACACGAGCCAGAACGACCTAAGCAGACAAAAGTGTGTAAGCTATGTGGTGACGGTGGTCACTTGGCCTGGCAGTGTAAGCTTTTTGTTCCGCCTAATTACCCAGTGTGTACAGTAGGGGGTGGCGGACAGTGGTTGTGTACCGTCGGGTCGGGTCATCCCATAAAGGTGCATTTACGGTTAAAGGGCACTATCTATACAGCTTTGGTGGACACCGGTGCTTCCGTGTCCATCATGAGTCGTAGCGTGTTAGGATCAGACGTCAGACTGATACCGAACAACAGGAGATTAACGGCGGTGGGGGATAATGCGTTGCGGGTGTTGGGTGAGACAACTGTGGATTTCCAGCTAGAAGATAGATGGTTTAAACATAGTTTTGTAGTAATACAGGATATAGGGCTGAAACATACCAACATTATCTTGGGAATTGATTTCCTCGAAAAATACTCATGTACCATAGCGTTCAGCGCAAGGGGGAATAAATTGGTATGTGGGGGTCAAGCGGTAGACGTTAACAAGGTGAGGAGTAGAGAAGGAGTAGCAGTAGTGAGGGGTAACTGTGGTAACTCGGCTGGGGACCAGAATATACAGTGGGCAGTCACGGTACCCAAGGATGTCACCATTCCGGGAGAAGCGTCCTTAGTGATTAAAATGGCATGTAAAGCCAAGGGAGTAGACGTTGTGCAAATTGAGCCATTGGATAATCCAGCAGGGTTGGTGATAATGGAGACTATTGAAGACATAAATGAAGGGGTAATTCGTTTGAGGGTTTTTAATCCCTCTCGGTGGCCAGTCACCTTGAGTAGGCATACACAGGTAGCGTGGGGGCACCCTGTGGAGGAGATTATTGCAGCCATGTCAGTAAGTCAGAGTGAGGGCGATGAGGATAGAATGGATAAATTAATGGGAATAGTGGATAGGATGTCCATGGAAAGGGAGGTTAAGGAAGCCTTAAGGGGCTTAGTCAGGGAGTTCCCGGATGTTTTTGCGTTGAGAGGGGAACCCCCAGGGTGCATTACTCAAGGAGCACATAGAATTGACGTAGAGGGCGCACATCCAGTATATACGAGAGCATATAGCATACCAGTGGCACACCAGAGGGAGGTGAAAGAGGAGATAAGCCAGCTAAGGGAGCATGATATCATTGAACCATCCAGTTCACCGTGGCACAGCCCTCTCGTAGTAGTCAGGAAAAAGAATGGGGGAGTGAGGTTATGCGTAGATTTCCGCAGAATAAACAAGCTGACGCAAGACGAAGCATACCCATTACCTAACATACAGGACACATTGACACACTTGAAGGGTACACAATATTTTACCACATTAGACCTACTCAGTGGGTATCACCAGATACCGCTGGAGGAAGAGTCGAGGGAAATCACAGCGTTTAGTGCGTGCAACGAGCTCTGGCAATATAAACGACTTCCTTTCGGGTTGAAGTCAGCACCTGCTGTGTTCAGTAGGCTAATGATGAGTGTATTATCGGGGTTGATAGGTCCCACAGCGTTGCTGTACCTCGATGACGTAATCGTGCTGGGAAAGTCATTAGAGGAGCACATGCATAATTTGAGGAAACTCTTGCTAAGGCTGAGGTCACACAACCTCAAAGTGAATTTCGAAAAATGCAGTTTTTTTGGAGAATCGGTAACATTCCTGGGTCATACAGTGGGCCGGATGGGTATCAGTCCATTGCCAGATAAAACCAGGGATATTCAAGAGTTCCCAGTTCCACAGAACAAGAAAGAGTGCAAATCTTTCCTGGGGTTGGTTAGCTATTATCGGCGATTTATTAAAGATTTTTCAAAAATTGCAAGACCATTACATCAGATCAGTGGACTTGCAGAGTTCGTGTGGGGGAAGGAACAACAGCAGGCGTTCCAGGTACTGAGGGCTGCTGTCAGCTCTCGCAGTAACTTGGCGCACCCAGATTTTAGCAAACCGTTTCTGGTGTATGCGGATGCTTCTGGCGCAGCGATAGGTGGTGTGGTAGCTCAGGTGGATGAGCGAGGACGAGAGCGTCCCATTGCATTTTGTTCACGAGTACTATGTCCTGCAGAGAGGAACTATAGTACGATTGAGAGGGAAGCGCTAGCGATCACATTCATATTACAACGAAACCGGTACATCTTGCTTGGACATGAAATTTGGCTCAGAAGCGATCACAAACCCCTTAAGTATGTGTTCGAGTCCAAGGAGCCTTGTCAGCGGCTGGCACGGTGGGTTACCTCGCTCTCAGAGTTTAACATTACAAACTTTGAACATGTACCAGGGAAAAGCAATGTGGTCGCTGACGCGTTGTCAAGGTGTCACAATGTAGCAGTGGTGAGTGAAAGGGGGGAGGAAGATGTGTCGTGGAATGTGAGGGAGTTGATACGGAGTCAGGAAGGTCACCCCCTGTGGGGGGAGGTAAGGAAGTTTTTGAGGGGTCAGCGTGCGGAGTTGAGGAAGTCACTTCCAGCCCCAGTGGATGAGTTTGTGGTTGAAGATGAGGTGTTGTATCATCTTGGTAGGGTTTCGGGTATACGGTCTGAACCAGTATACCAGGCAGTCTTGACACCGGAGTTCCAGAGGACTGCAATGTATCTGTGTCATAACATCCCAGCAGCAGGCCATGGAGGGGAGTCCAAGACGTTGCAGAGGGCACGTCAAAGGTTCTATTGGCCATCCATGGGTAAAGATATCAAGGTCTATGTAGCCTCTTGTGACAGTTGTCTGAGGTACAAGGCACATAGGTTGGGGGCGGAACCTCTGCGTAGGTGGCCGGAGGTGAGTACTCCCTTCGAGAGAGTACACATAGATCTCATTGGGCCGCTACCACAAGCTCATTCAGGGGCGAGGTACATATTTGTAGCAGTGGATGCACTCACACGGTTCACTGTGGTGAGTGCACTCCGTTCTAAGTCGGCAGAGGATGTGACCCAGGCCATGGTGGAAAGTGTGTTAACCAGGTTTGGGGCTCCTCAACAAGTTGTGTCAGACCAAGGGTCAGAGTTTATCAATCAAGTATTTCAAAGCATCGCGAGTGTGTATCAATTCAATCATACTCCAGTGCTGGCATATCGACCATCGGCGAATGGTTTGGTTGAAAGACACAATGCTGAAGTAATCAGTATTCTGCGGCATTTGGCTGCAGATGATGTGCTTGCATGGGATCAGAGTTTGTCGATGGTGGAGTCGGCGCTCAACACGGCGTTCAATAAGTCGGTGGGAGAAACCCCGCATTTTTTGTTGCATGGGTTCGATCCCCGACTTCCGTTCACGACGTTCACAAGCAAGCAACCGCCATGCTATGCGTTAGACTTCAAAAGTGTTGTCTGTAGGCGAGCAACCAAGGCATTTGACTTGGTGAAACTACATTTAAGAAAGTCGACAGAGGTAGCAGAGGCATATTATAATGCGCGGAACAAGGTCCAAGCAAAGGTGATCAATGAAGGTGATAGGGTATTCGTGAAGCAGATGCACGCTCAGGCAGAAGGTAAGTTGGCACCCAAGTTTGTGGGGCCATGTCGGGTAATTAGCAAAAAGAATGCAGAAGTGAAGGTTAAGGTGCTAAACACAGGGCACGTGTTCTCCTGTCACCCAGACCGCGTCTATACACTGACCGGTCAGGCAAGTGAGGAGCCATACCCTACGGGGAGTGTGCCAGGGGAGAGCACACCAGCGGCTGAGAACATAGGTAGGGGTACGAGGAGTTGGCAATCAAGGGTAGATAACACAGAGCAGCCTTCGCAGGACCGAGGACAAGGTCCACAGGCGACGGTGACACATCGCTATCCGACCCGCTCTCGTGGGGTCATGAACACAGAAGGAGCATAGTATGTACTGTAGAGTAGTGCATGGCCATGGTAGTTTTTGTAGAGTGTGGGGTAGTGTGTAGAGTGTGGTGTGTAGTGGTGCATGGGCATGGTAGTTTTGTAGAGTGTGGGGTAGTGTGTAGAGTGTGGTGTAGAGTAGCATGTGTAGTGGGTGGTGTAGTGTTGTGGCGTTTGGACGCCTGGTATGGAGTGTGGTGTTATAATGAGGTCATCAGTGGTTGGGTTGACCAGAGGTGATGGTGTGTCGGAGTGGGTAAGTCTTATGGATAAGATTATAATGTAGAATTTCAAAATTTCAGGTGTTGGTGGTTGCAGTGGACGAGCGAAGTAGATATACTAATTTCTTATTAAGTTGTTACAGGAATCTCGCTAGAGGCGAGCCAGTGGCAGTATGATGTTTTAGTGACATAAGTGTGAAATTATTTTAATGAGGTATTTATTGTGATAATGTATGTGTATGTATATACTGTATATTACCTCATCGGCACCATTACTGAGTGTTAGGCTTGAGAAGGTCCCCCGGGATCATGTCACAGAGCTTCAGGTAGAGTAGAAGGGAAGCTATGAGGCTACACTCAGTTATTCTAGAAAAAAAAGGGGGGTGGAAGTGAAGCCAACGTGACGTTATAGGCGAAATTCGCCCCCTGACATCAAAGCAGGGATAAGGGCCAGCTGCAATGGTTTTGCAGCTGCGCTCAGGCTATATACGGGGAGAGAGTAAGGAGCCGAGGGGGTTATGTAATAATGGGATCGAGCCAGGGGGCTCCGAGGGAATATTTTGCAGGTACAGCGGTCGGGAAGGTGTGAATACAGGTGGACACACTCTGGGCGGATGGGCCTAGACCAGAGAGCTGTGAGGTATCTACAGCGTTCTGGGATTGGTGCCCTGGAACGAGACGTCAGCACAGACCCGAGGGAACATGACCCTGGGGTAGGAATCTCCGTTGCTCTGGAGGCCAGGATCACGTTAGCTCAGAGCAACGATGGGACATTGACAACATTCACCAGGCTGGACAGCCTGGGTTTTGTCTGGGTCATGGAGGATCTATGACCTAGCAACCATGGGACACGAAGACAAGAGAAGTGATGCTGCAAATTGTGGAGGAGGCCAGTGGAACATTGTGTGATCATTGTAAGCCCTTATGTCAACAGTACAGGGCAAGATGTTAAATTATAATTACTAAGGATGAAGAACCTTAGATATATATGTGTTGTGTATATATTAATGACTAGTGTCATTTCTGTTTAAAGTGCCAGCATTCTGGTCCATGAAATTTTATGGTTATGTTTGTATGTAATTATATGTCAGCAGTTTAGGTATATGTGCATTGTTGGAGATGGGAAAAATTATTACAGACTATTTTACCTGTGCTATGATGTGAATATAATGTATATGTTGGAGAAGTGTTGTGAGTCATGTCGGGGAAAATTTTAATTTATTTCATTGTGTGTATGATGAACTTATTGGATGATTTTTTAGTTGTACACATATGGTGGGTGCATCCTCCAGGTCCTTGCACTAATGGAACCATTGCAATGATGCATATGGGGACATATGCGTGTTTAAGGAGGGGAGTGGTGTTGTAATCCACAAGTTAGTAGGAATTATTAGCTAGAGGAGCATTACTACAACACTTAACGAATGATGATTGAAAGTACATGTAAGTAGACAGACTATGGATCACATATCTAAGAAAGGTCAATGGATTAAGACCGAAGCTGTTTAGCCAAATGATTAATTCCTGGAAAGAGGAATTATTCTTCGTCAGGCTTCTAGGAACAAGATTACCTCTCTAGGGATAAGGTTAATCGGATTATACCTTCCTTGAGAGGTGGGGTGAAATGGTTGAGGTAGATGGCTGACTGGAGTCAGTCTGATTGTGGGAGTGGAACTAGGAAGTCCTCCGCATCTCCGGTTGTGGCAGCAGCGAAGTGTAGCAGACAGCTATGCGAGAGCCTGTTGTGATCTTAGTGACCAAGTTAAGTCTGCAGTATGTGAGTATTGAATGTAAGACTAACCGGGTGTGGAGCGTTGTAGTAATCATTCCGTATTAGGGACTTAGGCGGAAGTTACGAGTGTGGGTGGTGATCGCGGAGGTCAGGTGGTCTATGGGTATTGGAAGTGTATTGACCTAATAGAGTATGTTAATATGTATTTATTTGTCAGAATCTATTCTTTGTAATTAAATGACAAAACCCGACGGCCTTTAAATACCTTCCATATGTTCATTCATTGTGTTCCAGTACAACCTAGTGGTACGCCTCAAGGGTCTGGTGTGTGTAGGAGTACACGGTGGTAGTAACGGTTGCTGAGGCAAGGTGTTATGT